>NC_064839.1:43748377-44074877 GCF_024166365.1 Elephas maximus indicus
TTTTTAACCTGGAACTGAAGCCACTCCCAGAGGTCACCTTCCAGCCAAATAATAAATTGGTCTATAAAATGAACAATAACACCTTTGAGGAGTGTGCTCTTTAGAACAATGAATTATACGAGACCAAACAGGCAACATTTGCCCAAAAGCAAAGATAAGAAGGCAAGGAGGGGTAGGGTCAGTGGAGGGATAGAAACAAGGAGGGAGGGTGGAAATGGGCAGAGTGCTGACACATATTGGGATCACGACCAGTGTCATGAAACAATTTGTGTATGAATTGTTGAATGGGAAACTAATCTGCTGTGTAAACTTTCACCTAAAATACAACAAAGTGTTCAAAAAATTAAGAAAAAAAAAGAGAAACCATGTACTCACTAAGCAGTGACTTCCTATCCCTCACTCCCCCGAGCCACTGATGACCACCAATGTGCTTTGTTTCTTTTTACATGCACTAAATCTTGAGAACTACAACATTTTCTTGCTTCAGAGATGGATGGGCTTTGGAAAGTTCCTCCAACTCACAACTACTCCCCTGGTAATAGGCCATGAGCCTGAATCACCCCAATGGTGTGGAGAAGCAAGCAGCTGTGAGTGTACAGGCCAACAACAGTGGGCACTGGGAGATGGGGACTGGTGGAGCACCAACAGCCTCCTTTACAGGGAGCAACCTCAGAGCCAGAGTCAGGGCTTAAAATCCTTGTCCATGGGAGGTTTCTTTTTTCACAAAATTGAGCCAGTTTCCTCACTTTTCAGGTTTTCTCTGCTCTGTGTAGGGCTTCCGTAGAATCCCTTTGGCACTTCTCAAAGGCCAGCCTCCTGCCTGATCACACGCTTCCTCCTCTGGGCTCAGTTTCCCCTGGAACTTGAGGGAGCTGGGCAAGAACATCTCCCACAGTCCATTCTTGTTCAGAGTTTCTACCTGAAGGTGATTATCTTCACTCAGGCTGGTATGCATAGTTTTTGGAAGCGATCTAATGACATTGACAAAATGGCTTCTGCGAAGACTTCCAGGACAGCTATTATGAGCTTGGCAGCTCACGCATTGGCATGTAATGGGATTCACTTTTCAAGTGGCCGGTTCTCGTAGCCCTGATGTCTCCTTCATGGTTTGGAGCCCACCTTCTGCCTTTTCCTTCCCCAGCACAGAAGAAGGTTTAGCTTATGCATCTCTGAAACACAACACACCGGAGGCGGACGTTCAACAGTCTTTTACCAGATGTGGGACACTAAGCAGTTGGCTGAACCTCTCTGAACCTCCGTTTCTCCATTTACACATAATATAGATGTCAGCTGGAACCCATTTGTCCCTTGAAGAGCTACATTGAGTCAGATCCCAGAAAATCCCATGGCCTGTGAAAGTCTGAAACTTTTCTTTCAATATTGTCTAATTCCTGGTGCTTATCCTCTGATGGTCTGCCTCATGACTGTGGGCAGGGTCTCTGTTTCACCGGGACCACCCCAGCACCAAGTTCAGCACCTTCACTGGTGCACGCATACACACACACCAAGCGTTCTGAGCCTTAGCAAAATTTTCTCAAATCTTGGGGGCATATGAGGGTGGGAGGAGGAATAACATCAGCCTCTTCCCTGCTTCCCCTTCTTTCCATCTCCCCTCAACCCTGCCTCCTAAGGCCTTCAAAGTCTTTCCCCTCTATCTGGTAGAGTAACTTGCCAGAGTAACACCTAGACCCTGGGCAGGGAGGAGTCCAGCTCAGATTCTATCCCTTTTCATTTTGTTAAATAATGTCTTTCTAAACAGCTGGCCCTGTCTATATGAGGAATTCCAGAACATAACATTGTCTCTATCTCTTTAGGTGTACATTGTAGTCTTTATACCCCCCTCACAAGGCATTTGCAAAGGTGGGTGGTCCTTTATGTAAAGGCCCTATATAGCTCCTAGGAAGTCCCCAAAGTAATTGGCTCATTTCTCTCCTCCACCACCAGTCAGTGGTTCCCTCCTCCACCACCAGTCAGTGTTTATAGTCAGGGCTGGACTGTGGTGAGGCCAGCGAGGCACCTAGAGTGTGAAATTTAAGAAGGCACTCAAGCTCGGGTTCACATACAACCTTGAGAGTCTCTCTATAAATTTTGCACCCTCAGTGCCTTGTTTGCCTCACCCTAGTCTTGGCCCTGGTTACAGTATTGACAATAACTGCCTACCCCTTCTGGTTATTTGATTCTGACAGGCATGAGTTTGATCCCAGCTTTACCAAATAGTTTTTACCAAATAGTCACTATTTGAATTTGATCAATTTGCTTGAGCTTCAGCCTCCTATGTTAAACGGGGCTGTTGTTGTTACAGTTAGTTGTCACTGAGTTGGCTCTGACTCATGGCAATCTTACGCATAATAGAACGAAACTTTGCCCAGTCCTGTGCTATTGTCACAAACATCGGTATGCTCAAGTCCATTGCTGTAGCCATTGTGTATTTTGAGTGCCTTCCAGCCTAGAGGGCTCACCTTCCAGTACTATATCAGACAGTATTCTATTGTGATCCTTAAGGTTTTCATTGACTTATTTTCAGAAGTAGATTGCCAAGCCTTTCTTCCTTGTCTGTCTGAGTCTGAATGTTCCACTGAAACCTGTCCACCTTAGGTGACCCTGCTGGTATTTGAAATACCAGTGGCATAGATTCTAGCATCAAAGCAACACACAAGCCACCACAGTATGTCAAACTGACAGACAAAACCAAAACCAAACCAAACTCGTTGCCGTTGAGTCGATTCCAATTCATAGCAACTCTATAGGACAGAGTAGAACTGCCCTATAGGGTTTCCAAGGAGCGCTTGGTGGATTTGAACTGCTGACCTTTGGTTGGCAGCCGTAGCTCTTAACCACCTCGTCACCAGGGTTTCCAACTGACAGGTGGTGTAAAATGGGGGTGTCGTTTTTTTTGATGGGTGCCATCGAATGATTCCAACTTATAGCAGCCTCATATGACAGAGTAGAAGAACTGTCCCATAGGGCTTCCAAGACTGTAGTCTTATAGGAGGAGATTGCCAGATCTTTTCTCTCGCAGAGCCACTGGTGGGTTTGAACCACTGGCCTTTCGGTTAGCAGCCAACTGCTTAACCACTGTGCCACCAAGATTCCTTAAAATGGGGCTAATGCTGCTTAACACAAAGAGTTGTTGAGGCAAAGCGGTTAAGAGCTCAGGCTGCTAACCAAAATGTCAGCAGTTTGAATTCACCGGCTGCTCCTTGGAAACCTTGTGGGGCAGTTCTACTCTGTCTCACAGGATTGCTATGAGTCAGAATTGACTCAACAGCAACAGGTTTGTTTTTTTGTTGTTGTTGTTCTATATGCACAATACTTCATTCAATAAATGTTGCTTTTCTCTGACCAGAGCTAATATAAGAAAAAGGACCATTGCAGCCTCCCAGGTTCCAGTGTTTTCTCTACTTTGCTATCTAAAATTATCTCAGCAGATGAGACTAACCAGAACCGTTTTTCACAGTTTCCCTTCCTAAAATCAATTTTGCTTTTCTCTGGCACTGTGAGTGACGTACACTCTAGAGGAGAGACTAAAGAAAATGGAAAGAATAAAATAGACCATGGACCTGCGGAGTTGTTGCTGGGTCACAGAAGTGTGCCTTTTGAGAAATCTTTAAAACAGCATAAAGAGCCAGAAGCATCATCTTTCTTTCATTTCCCCCTTCTTGCTTTGAAAGTCCTTGACCGTGAAATTGACTAGATGCTTTATTTGGTCCTTTGATGATCAATGGTACTTGTTCATTTGATCCTTTTCTGCCAATGATCCATCATTAAAAAGGAAGAAGAAGAAAAAAATAGAACTCTCAAAGATGTGGTAGTTGATTAAGTGCATGGAAATGTGGCCAGATTTTTCAAAACGTATTTTAGAATAAAATATAAAGCTGGCTTCACAGCTCCTTCCAGCTCCACCATTCCCTCTCTGACTTCTGATTACTCAACTTCCCCACCCAGAGATGGGGCTGAGACTGTGTTTTCCGTCCAGAGACACAGCCATATAACAATTTTTTTTGCATTCTCCCTTCCTTTGGTCACCTCTCCCTCCAAGTGTGTCCCTAGAAAAGGTACACTGGCTTCCCAGGTCACTCCATCATGGCTGCCTCTGAGCTATTTATCAAGGACTTCTTACACATCACATGGTTGGCATATAGTGGTTACTTCTATTGTAACCATTTTATAGATGAGGAAACTGCGGCAGGGAGAGGTAAAGAAACTTGATCAAGATCACACAGCTAGAAAGAGGTAGAGCCAGGATCAAAACCTGTATGCCTGTCTCCAGAGTCTATACTCTTAGCCACTAAGCTCTGCTGTCTCCCTGTGGTTCCCTAAGTACACACATCCATTCAGATCAGGCCATCTACCTTGATTTGCAAGTTCAGATTATTTAAAATTTGCCATGGTCATATAGTTTTCAAAATTCTTTTTTTTTTTAATTGTACTTTAGATGAAGGTTTATAGAACAAACTAGTTTCTCATGAAACAGCTAGTACACACATTGTTCTATGACATTGGTTAACAATCCCATAACATGTCAGCACTCTCCCTCCTCAACCCTGGGTTCCCAATTACCAGCTTTCCTGATCCCTCCTACCTTCCAGTCCTGCCCCAGGGCTGGTGCACCCTTTTAGTCTTATTTTGTTCCATGGGCCTGTTCAATCTTTGGCTGAAGGGTGAACCTCAGGAATGATCTCATTAGTGAGCTGAAGGGGTGTCCTGGGGCCATACTCTCAGCGTTTCTCCAGTCTGTGTCAGGCCAGCAAGCCTGGTCTTTTTTTTTCAGTTAGAATTTTGTTCTACATTTTTCTTCAACTCTGTCCAGGACCCTCTATTGTGATCCCTGTCAGAACAGTCTGTGGTAGTAGCCGGGCACCATCTAGTTGTACTGGACTCAGTCTGGTAGAGGTCGTGGTAGTTGTTGTCCACTAGTCCTTTGGACTAATCTTTCCCTTGTATCTTTACTTTTCTTCATCATTCCTTGCTCTTGAAGGGGTGAGACCAGTGGAGTGTCCTAGATGGCCGCTCATAGGCTTTTAAGACCAAGACGCTATTCACCAAAGTAGAATGTAGAACATATTCTTTATAAACTAAGTTATGCCAGTTGAGCTAGATGTTCCCTGAGATCATGGTGTCCACAGCCCTTAGCCCAGCAATTCGGTCCCTCAGGGAGCTTGAATGTATCTATGGAGCTACCATGACCTTGTCTTGTACAGGTTGTGCTGGCTTCCCCAGTACTATGTACTGTCTTACCCTTAACCAAAGTTTCCGCTTATCTATTGTCTATTGTTTTCCCATCTCCACCCCTCCCCTCCCTTGTAACCATCAAAGATCAGTTCTTTTTGTATATAAACCTTTTCATGACTTTTTACAGTAATGGTCTCATACAATATTTGTCCTTTTGTGATTGACTTATTTCACTCAGCATAATGCCCTCCAGATTCATCCATGTTATTAGATGCTTCACAGATTCATTGTTGTTCTTTATCATTGTGTAATACTCCAATGTGAGTAAGTACCACAGTTTGTTTATCCATTCATCTGTCGAAGGGCATCTAGGTTGTTTCCATCTTTTTGCTATTGTTTTAAAAATTCTTATAATCAGTGTTTGACCTATGGTCTGATTCCCTTTCTCCATGGAAACCGAAAGTTGTTTTACCTCAAATTCCTCCCCTGCTTTTGCAATGAGTTGTCTCTCCCTCACAATATCCAAATAATCAAAGCAATTTAGTATCTCAGTGTCTTCTTACCTCAAGTAGAACATTTACTGATAAGGCCTTTTCAATACTTGAGCCAAATCAATGACCACATAGCTGGTCTTCCTTTGTGAAGACTTTGGGACACCGAGACCAGGTTCTGGACCACATCCTACCTGTGAGATCCTAGGCAAGCTGTCACCTGTCTGGTCACCAAGCTCCCCTCTGGCAAATGGCAGTGGTACCCCCTCCCCACCACCTCTTATTTGGAGAACTCCAAATGAAAACTGATATACTGAGCACTTAGCACAGTGTCTGGGACTGACTTAGTATAAACTCATCAAGTGTTTGCTAATACTACACTGCTGTCATTTTCACTGTTACTGTTATCCCATCCTGGATGCAGAAGGACTCAGGGATGAAGCGAGATTGTCTGTAATTAAGCCTTAAAAATATCATCAAGCTTTGAGACTTTTCATAATACAACATGTGTGTGAGACAAAAGTCATAGCCAAATGTTCCATAATTGGCATCTTGGAGACCTCTCTCTTGAATGCTACATCCAACGTTTGCCCTTAACACATTTGTACCTCGCCTCCACCCCCCTGCTCCACCATGGCGATATTTAAAGAAATAGTTGTGATCAAGGAAATACAATTTGAAAACAAGCTCTTCTTAATGACTTGTTTCATATGACTCGCCAGAATCGGTTATTAAAACAATTGTGTGTAATGTCTTAAATTGATGGGAGAGTCAGGAAAGTAAGAAACGCACTTTTAAAATGAGTGTTTGAAGCCTTCTGGGCTGAACTGGGATGCTTTGTCATTGTTATGCTGCCTGGTGCTGCTGCACTTAGAATGCTCTTTATTTGAGCTCTGAGTTCTCTAGATGAATGGAATGCGACATCCTTCTTTGTCTCCAGAAGTCCCCCTCCCTCTCCTTCAATAATTAGTCACTTGACTCAGTGATGCCTGAACAATTGGGGGCTCTTCCAGTCAGGGATCATTAGAGAAGGAAAAACCAGCAACATTTTTCAGCATTGGTAGAGGCCGGCATTACACGGGCTCTTTGTGCATGTGTTTTTAAGTACCTATATTTGTATTATTCCCTAAGGAGCTTCAAGACATGTTGAATTTCCTTCACTATTTAATACTTCATAAATAAAGCTTTAGTAGCAATTCTCAGCTCTAGCAAATCATGGATGTGCTCCAGCGAACATTTAAAATATTAAAGTAAATCTCAAGTGGAAGAAAAGAGCCCCATATTCCCAAGTCATCAGCATATCTCAAGCCACTGACATTTTCAGAATAGAAAACGCCACAGTTAGAGACTCAGATGAGAGCTTTTTGGTCTGATGGGAGCCCCTTGCAGAAAGGAATGAAAGCCACCCTCACCCTTATTAAGTGCTTTAATTTAATACTCACAAGATGATATAAGGTAGACAACAGTAATTATCCCCATTTTATAGTTGAGGAAACACTTAGAGGCTGAGGACGTTGTCTGAGAAGATCTAGCTAGTAGTGTTAGAACTGAAATTTGAAGTCAGCAAAATGATTCCAAAACTTTCCCATCTAACCACTGTCCTATTCAGCACAATATACTTAGTTTTCCTATATGTCTTCCCACAAAAAGCATTGCATATCCAAATGAACCACCAACCCCACCCCTATCCCATATTCCTTATCCTTCCTGAAATGAACCATCAATACAATTAACTTCCATCTGTTATCTTCTTGGAATGACCCATCTACTCCCACCCATATCTCATAGTCCTTATCCTTCTTGGAATAAACCACCAATGCCCATCTCTAGCCTATACCCCTTATCCTTCTTGGAATAAACTGTCAACACCCACCTTCTAGCCCATATTCCTTATCCTTAGAATCAACCACCAACATCCCCTCCAGCCCCTTTTCCTTATCCTTCTTAGAGTGAACCACTGACTCCCCACCCCTAGCCTATATTCCTTATCCTTTCTGATTGAATCATTGACTCCCACCCTTAGCCTATCTTCTTTATCTTTCCTGGCTATGTATATAGTCTCAGTGGCAGCCATAGATTTTCCCCACTGTTACCAGTACTATTGTTTTTTGGGTGACATTGTTTCCTCTATCATGGTTACCTCCTCAGTCTCATTCATGGGTCCTGCTTCTCACCACAGTGGAGTTTAATCTGACCCTATCCTTTGAATGACCCTGTCTGCCTCAGCAAGTGGGACAAGTCCCCTGGGGTGAGCCATGTAGATGATGCCTTCCTGAATTATACTTAATGACGCACCCAATCCTGATATCCTATGAAACCTTCTGCAAGGTATGGAGCACGCTTTGGGGGCCTGGATCATCTTAATCCCAGGATAAGACTCAACTTTTAAGAAAACCCTTCAGTCTTGTTCCCAGGCAATGCCCATTTCCTCCTGGCCTGGCTGATACTGCAGAGCTCTCCATGGGAGCAAGCATATGAGTACTTTTCTTCTCTCCTACCCAGTGTGTTTGTCCTTCTTGAAAGAGCAGATGGAGAAAGTTCCAACTCATAGCGAACCTATAGGACAGAGTAGAACTGCCCCAGAGGGTTTCTGAGGAGTGGCTGGTGGATTTGAACTGCCAACCTTTTGGTTAGCAACCGATCTCTTAACCACTACATCACCATTTTTTTTATTGCGTGCTTATGAAGTGCTAAGCACTCTATTAAGCATCTTAAATTCAGTCTCATATGAACCCCACAATTCTGGAGGTTGATAATATTTGTTGTAGGTTAAATCGTGTCCTCTGAAAAGATATGTTGAAGTCCTACCCATCCATCCCTGTACCTGTGAATGTGACCTTGTTTGGAAATAGGGTTTTTCTTTTGTTATTAAGCTAGAAGAGGTCATACCAGAGTAGGTTGAATCCTAATCCCTTCTGAGTGGTGTCTTACAAAAGAGGAGAACAAGTACAGAAACAGACACACACAGGGGGAAGATACTATGTGACAACGGAGGCAGATGCATCTGTAATCAGGAAAGGAATGTCAAGGATTGCCAGCAGCCACCAAAAACTAGATGAGAGGCGTGGGACAGTTTCTTTCTCAAAGCCTTCGGAAGGAATCAACATGGCCGACACCCTGAATTTGGACTTATAGCCTCCCTAACAAACCAAAACCAAACCCAGTGCCATCGAGTCAATTCCAGCTCAGCGACCCTACTGCAGGAAAATAAACTTCTGTTTTTTTAAAGCCACTCACTTTGTGGTATTTTGTTATGGCAGCTCTAGGAAACTAAGACAGTGGTATATGCTTATTTAACAGATGAGGCTGAGAAGTGGCCACTAGCTCAGTAGCACACAGCCAATCAGTGGTGGGACTGTGATTTGAGCCGAGGCCATTCTACTCCAGCCAATGGCTCAAGCCTTTTATTAGATTGCCTCCTAGATCAGAATTATTACGTCATAAGACCATTCTTCTAGTGAAGAGGATGAACGATTGTTAGGCAGCTTAGCTTCATGCAAAACGGCATCACAGCAGAATTACAGAATGTTGGAAGTTGAAGGCGCTGATTTTATTCCAATGGCTCCATTTTTATAGGTAAAGAATCTGAGGCCCAGAGGGAGGAAGTAATTTGCCCAAGATCACACACTTGACCTCTGGGAAATAAACACTAGCAGCCCACAAAGAATTAACTTCTACATCAGTTTTTCCAACATGTGTTCCATGGGAGATTAAGGCCTGTGAGATGTTAAAAGTTTATCCAGTGAAGAAGAAGGGAAGGCTCTAGGGTCAAGTACTTTATTTGCTGGTGTGTAAAATTTACCAGTTTATGAGACATTGAGATCAATTTTATTAAAAAAAAAAATGTAGAAAAGTACTTTTCATCATACTTTTTAAAAATTGGTTTTCTGGAGAAAAATAATTTATTCATGTAAATGCACAACATTGGACAGTGGAATCCTAGTAGGAAAATCAGAAAGCCTGGATATGTAGTAATACTAGACAGACCCCTGAAGGAGTGTGAAAATTACAGAGCAAAAAGAAATATATTGGTCTTAGCGAATGCTAGCACATGGAGGTTTAGTGTAATATATTTAAATTCAAAATACTAGGGGAAAACCCAAATTATACATCTAAGCAGCTGAGTGACCTCTAGCTTGCTATTTTTGATAAGAAAACTTCTGATCTTACATGAAAAATTATGTCTTCGCTATGATGCTTTTAGGCAGCGTGTTTTGCCACTAAGCGAATCATATTTCATTTGTCTTGGGCTTTCATCCATACCTGGGCATTTAGCAGGATAATTTTTGAATTCTTTTTCTTTTGTTACAGAGTGGGGAGAGGAAGGCAAGAAATGCATCATATCAGCTTGAAATACAATAACTTTAAGTGATACTAGGTTAATCAAAGTGTAACAGGTTTTTTTTTTCCATGCAAGACTTACTGTGCATAGAGTGTATGGCATTTTTTCTACTGATTTGACTGCAAAAATTCTTTTCTTGGTAGAGTACTTAATAAAAGTTACCAACACACTAGTGTTCTTTGGAACACAGTTTGGGAAATTAACATCTTTGTTACTATCATTAATTGTCATCAAGTCAGCTCTACTCATGGTGACCGTATGCATAACAGAAGGAAACATTGCCTAGTCCTGTGCTGTCTTTATGATCATTGGTATGTTTCATCTTCCAGCATTATATCAGTGTTCTGTTGTGATCCATGAGGATTTCATTGACTGATTTTTGGAAGTAGATCACCAGGCCTTTTTTCCTAGTCTGTGTTAGTCTGAAGCTCCACTGAAATCTCTCCACCATGGATGACCCTGCTGGTATTTGAAATACCAGTGGTACAGCCTCCAGCATCCCAGCAACATGCACACCATCACAGTACAACAAACTGACAGGCGAGTGGTGGAACATCTTTACAAACATATAACTATGTCTCTGCCATCAGGCGCCAAATCCTAGCTATGCAATAGTTCAACTTTGGATGAAAAGAAGGGCAGTCCTTTACCTCTTAGAACCCACAGTAGAAACAGTGTATGGCGCAAAGAACGCTGCCTCCTACCAAAGAAAACATCCCTGAGATATGGCCGTCCCTTCTTTATGCTGGACAAGCACCCTTGGGCTTTCCGTTCTCTCTGCTCTGCCCATACGCCTGCATTCTTGTTTGCCTCCGTGGATTCACAGAGATCCAAAGGGAGAAAACAAGGGGGTCTTTCTTTGCCAACAGCACTGAGGTACAGGAGGGTGTCTGTTAGGACTCAAGCATGTTAGAAGTCCACATAAGCAGAGTGACAATGGTGTGTGGTTCCAAGCACTTGGAGAATATTCTCCCCATGTATCTCATTGGCCAAAACTAGCACATGGCCCGACCTAACTGCAAGGAGGCTGGGAAGTGTAGTCTTCTTGAGTGTCCAGGAATAAGAGAAGAGCCAGTTATGGGTAAGCACTTGTGTCTCCACCTTAAGCCCCTAAGTTTTTAATAATTTCAGTGACCAAGAGAAGGGAAGGAGTTATGTGATGGGATACTTCAAGTATCACACATTGCAGTCGTATTACTCTATCTCACTTGAACTTTGTAGCAAACCTGCAGTGCATCTTTGTCCCCATTTTCAAATCAAGAAACTGTAGCCTAGAATGGTTAAGTGATTTGCCCAAGATCCCTCAGTCAATAAGCAACAAAATCAGAATCAAACCCGTATCTGCCTGACTCCAAAAACCATGTTTACCTTACAGGGCTGTTATGAGGATTGGTTAAATTAGATATTCATTCACTCAAATATTTATTAAAAACCTATATTTGTTAGTCAGGATGTGAGATTCAGCAGGCACTGCCCTCACAGAGCTTAAATTTTTATTGGGGTAATATAATGTACAAGAAAATAACTGAATAATTAATGGCCAATGACAAATTCAAGGAAGAAAGATATATCAAGCTAAGGGAATGAAGTGACGGGGGTGGAGAAGGTAGCTATTTTGGATAGGGGAGTCAAGGAAAGCCTCTCTGAAAAGGTGATTCGTGGACAGGAACCCAAAAGAAATGAGGAAGTAGGTCTTATGCAGGGCTGGAGGTAGAGGGAATAGCAAGTGAAAAGGCCCTGAGGTAGGAATGGGTTAGGCATGTTAGAAAAAACAGCACAAAGACCAAAATGGCTGGAGTAGAGGAGTAAGTGAAGGAGCAATGGGCCACACACTAAGGAACTTGGAGATACTCTAGCCGTGGTGGGAAGGAAGCCATTGGATGGCTCTGAGCAATGGATTGACATGACCTCTGTTTTGAAATATCCCTGTGGTTCCTTTGTGGAGAATAGACTGTGGTCTGCGAGAAGCGAGTAAGAGTAGAAGTAGGAGAATAATTAAGAGACCGCTGAAGGCATTCGGGCAAGAGATGATGGAGGTCTCAACCCCAGTGGCTAGCTAAAAAGAGCTGGTGAAAAGTGGTCAGACTCAGGATATATTTTGGATGTTGAGCGAGCCAGGCTTATTGGTTCATTGGATATAAATATTGAAGAGAAGAAGGAAATCAAGGGGGAGACTCTTAGATTTTTGGCCTGAAAAAAACATGTGAATGGTGGTTGTGGTAGACAAAGATGCCTACATCCAAAACCCCCAAAACCTGTGAATATGTTACCTTGCACGGCAAAAGGGACTTTGTAGATATGGTTAAGTTAAGCATCTTGAGAAGGGAAGATTACCCTGGATTATCTGGGTGGACCCAATGTAATCACAAGGGTCCTTTTAAGAAGGAGGCAGGAGGATTAGAGTCAGAGAGAGATTTGAAGATGCTGTCTATGCTGCTGGCTTTGGAGATGGAGGGAACAGCCATAAACCAATGGACACAGGTGGCCTCTAGAAGCTGAATAAGACAAGGGGATGGTTTTTCCCTAGAGCCTTCAGTAGGAACCCAGCCCTGGCAACACCTTGATTTTAGCCCAGTAAAAGCCATTTCAGACTTCTGATCTTCAGGATAGTACCGTAATAATTTTGTGTTCTTTTAAACCACTTAATTTGTGGTAATTTTTTACAGCAGCATTAGGAAACAAACAGTGGTATATGGAGCTTTGAAAACTGTAAAGCACTATATAGTGACCACCATGGGAAACTAGGAATTATAGCACAGAGGTCAAAGGTAGATTGGATGGATTTATTATTCTACCTTTCAAATGGAAAAGTACTTAATTGTGTGGTATCTTGGAGTTTTATTAACAAGCAGGGAGTAACAGTTGGTGCCAGGTTCTGCATTAGGTGTTGAAGGTGTGAAGATGAGTACGATGCAGGGCCAGGTGTACTGCATGAACTTGTAGTTCAGGGAACAACATCATAGCAGCTTAACAGGGCTTCTCTTAGTTACCTAGTACTGCCGTTAGAAAAAAATACAAGCAGGTGGCTTTAAAGAATAGAAATTTATTTTCTTACGGTTTTGTAGGCTAAAAGTCCAAATCAGGGTCTCAGCCCTGTTGATTCCTTCTGTGAGTCTCTCTCCTAGCTTCTGTGAGCCTATGTCCTAGTTTCTGGTGCCCTAGTTTCTCGGTGCCCCTTGGTGCTCCTTGGTCCTCCTTGGCCTCTGCCTTCCCACAGCTCTGTGTGTCTGTGTCTATGTGTCTGTTCTGTGTCTGAGTCTTTTTATAACTCACAAGTGATTAGGTTTAGGATCTACCCTCATTAGCATAACAAAGGAACCTCTATTTCCAAACAGGTTCATACTTACAGATATGGGGTTAGGAATTCAGCACATAATTTGGGAGAACACAGCTCTGTCCATACCAGACCTGCCTCTCCTTTTGCCTCTAGAAGGGACTCTTAGTAGTTTTCGGCTTTGAGTGGAAAGGGAAAGGCATCATGAAGCTCACTTCCCTGTGGTCCACAGACCGTGTCTTCAGGCAGGTCTCAGCTTTTCTCTCTCCTCCTCCTGCCCCGCCAAACTTGGCTCTGACTCTGAGCTGAAACCAGCAAAATGATTCATAAGGCGTATGACCTCTCAAAAAAAAAAAAGATTCATTTGAAGAGTGAAATTTCTTTTCGTTTACATATCTCTTTATCTAATCTGATATAGTAATTCCAAAGTGATAATTGAGATTTTTATGATGTACAATTAAGAAATGTCATTACTGCTTATTAAAGATAATGAAATAAGTTGGCAATGCAGGTACCAGAGCTGATATTCTGCAGAATTGAGACTCTTTGGGAAATCAGAGGCAAGGAGTTTCTTCAGGGAGTCAGGCTTTGATTTGTTTGTTTTTGTTTTAATACCTTCTAATTTTTAATCTGCAGGAGGGGCTCTGGTGGCACAGTGGATGAAGTGCTCTGCTGCTAACTGAAAGGTTGGCAGTTCGAACCCACCAGCTGCTCCGTGGGAGAAAGATTTGGCAGTCTGGTTCTATAAAGATTACATACAGCCTTGGAAACCCTATGAGGCAGTTCTACTCCGTCCTGTAGGGTCGCTGTGAGTTGGAATCAACTCGTCAGTAATGGCTTTGGTTTTTGGTTTTAATCTGCGGGATCATAGTACCTAGTACTTCCTCCATTCCCTTCCCTTCACTCCACTGCACTCCGTTCAAGAACATTTACAACAAAATCCTACCCTTGGCCCAAATCACAGATATAGAGAGAAGGATGGATAAAGAGATGGGGGCGGGGAAGGGGAAGAAGAGGACAAGGGGAGGAGAGGGGAGAGGAGAGAATGAAGATCAGAAGCACATATGGGAAAGTGGGACAGAGGTTTAGACTTACTTGATTGTGGCCACAGCAGCTGCTGGAGACAGAAGTGTTCAGTAGACACTGTACTGGCTGTAAAGTTAAGTGAATTGGAATTTGAAGCCTATCTCTGGCATATGTTAACTTTGACATGAACAAGGAAGATGTTTAACTCCCCCTGAGCCTCACTTTTTTCATTCATGAAGTGGGAGTAATAGCACTTGTTTGTAGGGCTGTTGGGAATTCAGTAGTGTATCTAAAGTGCCCAGCATTGTCTAAAACATAGTAAATGCCTGGTAACTATTCATGTCATTCTCCAGAGCATCCTGCCTCCATCCATCTTCTTTACACTCTGATTTTCCTCTGCCACGAATTGGTGACATGTACCTGGGAGAGGCAAAAGGATGTAGGCTTGATGAAGTTCTAGAGGGATCATTGCACCAATGACTTTTCCTATAAGATCCCTGCATCTCTTGGGGAAAGGCCTGGTGGGTACAATGAGAGCTTCCTAACTCATGCTGTAGAGCAAAAAGTTGGCCATTCCTGGTTATCTTTAAAATACTGAGATTTAAGTTTAAAGAACACTTGTATTTCTGGAATCATATGGCCTCTTCCCTAAAGCCTTCTAGGAAATATGCATCTCTGTTTTAGAGCTGAAGAAACTGACGCTCAGAGCAGGCTCATGACGTGTCCAGGATTACTAGTTTAGTAAGACGGCACTGGGTTTTTAAGAGAAACCTGAATCTTCTCAGATCACCAGGCAGGCAGCTCTTTCTTCCGCCTCACACCTGCCACCCACCTTCACGTAAAAGCCAACGGTGGTAAGAAGGAGCCAAGTTCCAAGACCAGGAGAAGGACCTTCTCTGCCAAAGAAAGTTGGATCTCTAGAGTTACACAGAGAGGAGATTAGCCGAGTCTTAAGCTAACACTGATGCTTCAACAGGGTGAGGACTCAAAAGAGGCTCTTAAGCCAAGAGTTTAAAAACAGCTGAAAACTACCTAAGAGAACTAGCCCAAACACTTGAGATAGAAGTATAGTCTTCAGAGAGAAGATTTGAACCTGGTCTAAGTCAACATGGGCACTTCACTCCACAATGGGAGCAGATATCACTCAGGAAATAGACATTGATTTGGACAACACTTAGTGGTGTGTTGGAACTGGTATGTGCCAGTCCTGGGAGACAATTGTGGACATTTCTTTCCAGCTATGGGATGTTACATTGGTAGCTTGAAATCAGCCACGGTGGGAGTACTTATCCCACAGGAATCAGCAAGGGCTACAAATCAGGGATCCACCTCCCGCCCTTAACGTTCGTTGAGCCTGTTATTAAGTATTTATCATCACACCATTGGCAACACTTATGTGCTAGTTACTGCCACACAGAAATGCAATTACAAAGTCCCACCTTTTCCCCTACATCAGGTAAGTGGGGTTTGGCATACTCATCTAAAGATTGCCAGTTTGATCTCACCTAGCAGCTTGGTGGAAGAAAGGCCTGGCAATTTGCTTCTATAAAGATTATAGTCAAGAAAACTCTATGGAGCAGTTCTACTCTGTAACACACAGGGTTCACCATGAATCAGAATTGACTTAATGGCAACGAGTTTGGTTTTGCTTCCTGGTAAACATCAAAGAGTTTGAGATTCTAGACCAAAAAGATATACAGAAAGTCTTGGAATAAAACAGACAGTACTGACTTGAAGGAATACAAAGGATGAAAAATTTTTGCACTCAATTTATTAGCTTATAAGGAACCCTAGTTGCACAGTGGTTGAAACGCTCGACTGCTTACTGAAAGGTTGGTAGCTCAAACCTAGCAGCCGCTCCGCAGGAGAAAGATGTGGCAGTCAGCTTCCGTAAAGATCACAGTCTTGGAAACCCTATGGGGCAGTTCTACTCTGTCCTATAGGGTCATGTGAGTCAGAATCGACTTGGCAGCAATGGGTTGGGTTTGGATATTATATATATATATGTATTTTTTTTTTCCCCCTAATAGTCATTATACTCCAAAATTGATGAGCTCCTAGGGGCATTATAAATTTCAAACATTCAGCAGTGCCAGCACCAAAACAGCTCATTAAAGAAGTGTGGGTTGGAAAAAAGGATTGTCAGTGAAATTTATATATAATAATCAATTGCAGCAAATTTCTCAGCAGTGGTTTCTATCACTCTTCTTTAAGATGCAATCATAGAAATGAGATCATCTTACTAAAGGAAATTATTCGGTGCATCTCAGGTTTTTTCACGCAGATTCTCCAAGGCAGGATAAAGGGAGTGGACACTCCCGAAGCCTAAGGCTATAGCCTTAAACCAGTTCAAAACGACATGGAAAGCTTCAGCCAACAGTGTGCTAGTGAACGTTTTAACAACCAGCTCTCTGGGAGTGGGGGAGGGGGAAATCTCCGATTCATCATATTTGCCAGTTTCCATGGTGTAAATATTCCCACCATGGCCATGGTCAGGCTACCAACATGACATCACTGAACTCAGAGTTGGGAAGAGATGTACACAATCAGCTTTCACAAGGAGGAATAGATTCAGCCAGCTCATATATTAAGGTTTGGACTATGTGCAAAGGCACCACAAGAGGCACTTTCACATGCCATCTCATGCAAGCCCCCAAAGCTATAGTTGCTAAAAGCAATTATCACCATTTTATAGAAAAGTACCTTTAGGGCAGACAGGTTATATGACATACCTAATAAGTGGTGGTGTTGGGATTTGAACCCAGGTCTAAGGCAACATGGGCACTCCATATCACTGTACTCGGGGCATCATCTTCATGCACCCCTTCAAGTGCATCGATCCCCCGTTTAACGAGTGTAGCTCCCCTTCTTCTGCCACTTGAGGCCTTGAAATATTCTTCCTGATATTTGAAAGTCTGCCCATTTGTCTTATTTCTTTCCTGAGATACATTTTCTACCCCAAACCCATCCATGTAGCACTCTAGAAAGAAAAAAAAATGGAGCAAAACCATTTTTCTTACTAGTTCTTTCAGAGGGTCTGTGTTCAGCTCCCAGAAAACCCCAGTCATCACCACACTCTTAAAGCTCACTTTTACCCTGGCCACGACATTGAGCATCCCACCCCAGTAGGGTAAAAGGGGGGTGAGCCTATTATTTATTGAGTTCCTATTAGGTGCTTGGCTCTGTGCTTGTGGCTTTATCCTCTTAGTTTATCCTCACAACTATTCCGTGAGGTAGGCATTGTTAGACCACTTTACAGATGAGAAAACTGAGGCTCTGAGATGTAGAGTGATCTTTTAAAGGTCACCCAGTGAGGAGGTAATGAGGCTGGGATTGGAGCTTCAAAGCCCACAGCATCTCCACTAAACTAGTTCTGTTCCAGGGCCCGGCTCAAGCCCAGATGCACTAAATTCAGGCTTCATCTTCTGTGTCAAAGAGGAGGGCAGAAAGACACAGTAGGGGGAGCCACTTGACCTCATAGAGACGGCCCCTTAACAGGGTGATGACTTCAGGATTCCCACTGACAAAGCTCCTCCCAGGATTTAGTGAGCTGAGTCATTCAGGAAGATGTTTAGTCATTCCTCAGATTCTCATCCTGAAGACTGTCATAGACCCTGGGGACTCTAGAAATTTCACTCTCCAGAGTTTATGGCCACCTTCTTGAGAGGGCAACAGTGCTTTCTACATCTCTCTATTCCATAATAATTGTGTTTATCTGCCTGGCCCCTCCCTGTTCCCTGAACAGTGAGCTCCTGAGGATATGAACAAGGTATTATTCACCCTTATTGATGTTTGCTGGGGGATGGATCAATATCAGTTGAGTTGGTGTTTCTGGATCATTCTCCCAGCTGCTTTATCTCAGAGGCAAGTTCTCAGAAGTGAGGACTGTCTTGAGGCTGCATGGTATCGAGGCCTGTGGTCAGAGGCTAACCTAGTATTTAACACTGTAGCAGGTAGCTGCACCTTTGGCTGTTTGTTCAAGCCTCCTCAAATACAATCATTTCTAGAAAGGTTGCTGTAGTCCTCTTGGTTCTGTAAGCAGGGAGAGTGAAGGTGCTAGACCCCCACAGAGGAAGCAGCAAGCAAGTTTTTATTAGATCCTTAAAACAATTCATGAGTTATACCAGGGCTTCCAACCGGTTTGTTCGCATTCGAACCCCTGCTGAAAATTTGCCTTTCTACTCCAGATATACTGAATCAGAATCTACATTTTAACGAGACCCCCAGGTGACTCTCCCCCACCCCCACAGGTTCAATGGGTTTATAAATTTACCCCTTCAGTTCCGATTTGTAGCACCCAATATTCCTTTGAAATACCAGGCAACCCCCCCCCGCCCCGCCCCGCCCCGCCCCGGCAATGGCCAACAGTAAATCTCAAACCTCCAGAGTTTAAAAGTAGGTTCTCTGAGCATTCTGTGTTACAGTGGCACTTGTCCAGAATCGGTAGCTCCCTGTAGTTGGGGTACTTTATGTACCAGCGAAGAAAGCCTTTCCCTTTAAAGGGAAGAAAGAAAATCACTCCTCAAAACCCATTAGATCTGTCACATCTCTTCAGACTCGTCTTTTTTTTGCAGTGGAACCTGAGTTACAAAAAACAGGACAGTGATGGCCATAAAGGGAGTGACCAGGAGCAACTGAGATACTCCTTCACCCAGGCGATACTTATGTATAATAAATTGCCCCCTAACCAGCAGCATTAGCATCGCCTGGGAACTTGTTAAAAAATTAAATTCTCAGCAGAGGTTCAAACCGGAATAACTTGGTTCAAAGCCCTGATTATACAGACCAGGTGTTCTTAAAGACCTGCACCTGGGAGTCAGGCCCTTTACCCTTTGTCAGATGAAAGCACTGAGGCCAGGAAAGTGAAGTGACTTGCAAAAGGAAAATTCCTCTGAGGTGTTGGAGCTGTAACTCCATCATAGGTCTTCCCAGAACTAGACCCAGTAGCTGCTGTTCAGGAAAGAATGACCATAGCTTGTTTATAAGTCATTAAGGGTCAGACTGCCTGGACTTTAAGCCTCCACGTTTACTTTCATTTTCTAAGAATAGTGCACAGAGCCAGGTTTTCCAAGTCAAGCAAACTTTGAATTTAATCCAGGCTATGCTGGCTATTAGCTGTATGTCTTCGGCAAGTCACTTGCCCTCTTATTGCTATTTTCCTCATTCATATCCTTTGTTCTCTACAACTGCAGGGTTATTGTAAGACTAAGAGATGATGTCATGGTCTCAATTGGAAGATGAGTAAATTATTGGATTAGGTTATCGCTGAGTCTTTGTTTAGGTCTTATTTACCTGTTATAACCAATTCACAACTCGTTCAATACTTAATAACCCTTTCAAGACCCAATTATTTTCTGCTTTGGATTTTTTGTTGATACCATCTGTTTTCATTAATGGAAGCATGCTGAATCATTAAGCGTTGTTTAATTTTTGGTAGATAGTATGGATTTTTTTTCTTGCCCCCTCCCACAAACCTACCCTTAGAGTCCAGAGGGACATACAGTGTTCCACTAATTCTGCCACCAGACCCCCCCACCAAGTCCACTGCGACATGTGTCCCAAAATTTTTTTTCAAAATTTCTGCTTTTCCTATCAAAAATGCACAGATCTCATACAACATCCTGTTGTTGTTGTTAGGTGCCATCGAGTAGGTTCCGACTCATAGCAACCCTATGCACAACAGAACGAAAAACTGCCCAGTCCTGTGCCATCCTTAACAATCATCGTTATGCTTGAGCTCATTGTTGCAGCCACTGTGTCAATCCACCTTGTTGAGGGTATTCCCCTTTTCCACTGACCCTCTACTCTGCCAAGCATGATGTCCTTCTCCAGGGACTGATCCCTCCTGACAACACCCTGTAGAAACAGTAATTTGTGGCATACACCCTTTGTTTTGTTTTGTTTTTTCTTTTGTGGGTTTCAAACAGCCACAAATGTCCCTGTCTTGAGGCAACATGCACCATCGGTAGGAAAGCAACCTCCCAGTGAACCTGAGAGACAGAAAATGTTGGGGGCGACTGTGTAGCCCACCGGTGATCAGAAGGTTTTAAGTAAAAAATTACAACTCCAGGCTTTGTCCAGACAGCGAAGGAGAGCAGCGCCCCCACAGGTCAAAGTGGTAATGGCAGCAATGATAATGTGAAATCTGTGAAGGGAAAATAATTAGCAGTGTTTTTGGAGGCATTTTGGGTTGTCACACAATAGGGGAAGGGGTGGAAATCTACTGGCATCTAGAGGGTAGAGGCCAGGGATGCTTCTGCACAGTGCTGTTCCCAACAACAAAGAACTATTCTGCCCAAAATATCAATAGTGCCAAGATGGAGAAATTCTGCTCTAAAGGAACACGTTTTCCTGGTCACTGCCTCCCATGTGACATTCAAAAAATGCCTTCCAGCAAAGCATCCTCATGGAAGCCAGCACCTAATGTCTGGAAGAACAAAACCAGTCACTCGGGGCATGAAATGCTCGTTTTTACCTCTGCAGTAATAAGACATGGGCAGACACTAGTACACAATGTACAAACTCTCCACTAAGTCATTCAGAGAAATTTCTCCATTTCCTTCTTTTTCCTTTTTGTATTGTTTTGGGGTTTTTGGTTGGTTGGTTGTTTTGTTTGTGGGGGTGGATGTATCTTGAACCCTCTGTCTTGCTTATAGTTTCTCAGCATTTATACATCACGTACTCATCCTTTCAACAAATGTTTTTGAGCACCTGCTAGGGTGACAGGGCCACTGTGCTGTAGAAGGGGGAAGAAAGCAGTCTCTAGAGTCACAGAGACACTAGCTGGGGTCAGCTCCCATCTAGGCTGCCTTCTAGCTGTGTCTTTGGGAAAGTTACTCAACCTCTCTTAGCCTCAGTTTCCTCATCTTTAGAAATTGCAGTGATGCCCCACCCTTCTCAGGCTTGCTGTAAACACAAAGTGAGCAAAGATAGGGGGAAAGATAGAACAGATTCCAGGTGCCCTCGCTCCTGCCTTTGAACAATAGCTCTTTTTTTTAGCTGTGCAGCCTTGGACAAATTACTAAAGTTCTATGGGCCTCAGTGTCCTCATTTGTACCATATAAATAATGTACCTGCTTTATTCAAAGTTGTGAAGATTAAAGGAGAAGGTGTCTGTAAAACTAGTTAGCCTGTTATTGCCAACTTGTTGTAAGTGCCCAATAAACACAGCTGTTAATTATCGCTATTTCTGTTACCCCCGCATTGCTGACTGTAGTTGGAGCTCAAATATTAACTAGTCTCATCAACATTAGTATTCTAGCTCTAGTTCAGTTTCTTAAACAGTTGTGGGTGGTTGAGAGGCACGTGCAGCTGCCTCTTCTTTGTGCCAAGATGCTCTTCAGACCTAGGAGCAGTGGGAAGGGAAAACAACTCAAGCAGATGGGACCTTCACAGGGGTAGGTTTCTCATTATCCCACCTGTTCACACACTGAAATAAACTAAACACTCTCTCAAGCTTCCTTCATCCGTGGGATAATTTCCTTAAAACCTGCTTGGAATCTGGAGTAATTTAAGAATGATGAGGCTAATTACAGGCTCAGCATTGTACATAGGCCTGTCTGCTGTGTGGTTCACACAGATTATATATGTTGAGTCAAAGTCAATGCAGAGTGTTCAATTACGGAACCTTCCAGACACTTATGGACCTAGCCTATCAAACCTGTGAGGGCAAAAACACCACATCATTTGGTTTTGAGGGTCTCACAATGCCTGGAACTACTTTTCTGTTAAGCCGTATGTGGTATCTATAGGTAATGAGAACATCAACTCATTCACTTGGCAACATGGCTGATTCAGATTCTAGAGCTTATTTTCTTAATGGTTATTTTCTTCCTCCAGTAAGAAAAGTAACATGTACTCAGTAAACCAAAACAACCAAACCAGTTGCTTGCCATCAAGTTAACTCTGACTCATGGAGACCCCCTTGTGTGTCAGTGTTCCACAGGGTTTTCAATGACGGTAATCTTTCATAAGTGGATTGCCAGGCCTTTCTCCCAAGGCATCTCTGGGTGAACTCAAACTACTAGCCTTTTGGTTAGCAGCTGAGTGCTTAGCCATTGCACTACCCAGGGACTTCAAGTGCCCAATAGGAACATTTAAAAACTATACCCCTTCAAAAGAAGAAAAGTAAGGGAAGAAACCACTTACAGACCACCAACCAGCAGTAACCCTTGTGTATGTTCTGGTCTTTCTTCCCAAGATTTTCTTTCTGTGCACGTGTTTGTTTTTTGTTTTGGGATTTGTAGACTACTGTGGCTACATAATACTCTAACAAATGTGTATTTCACACTTTACTCAACCACTCCACTGTTTATGAGCATTTAGATTATTTTTCCTTTTCTTTGGTTACAGTTGCGACAAACATTTTGGATATGAAGTTTTTTTATTGCAGATATATAATTATTTCTTTGGGAGAGATTCTCAGAAATAGAATTACTAGGTTAGAGAATTTCAAAGATTTTGCAAGGTCTGCTTGTACACAGCTACCACAGCCTCCACCATACTGAGTCCAGCACAACTAGATGGTGCCCAGCTATCATCACCCACTGCTCTGACAGGGATCACAATAGATGGTCCTGGACAGAGCTGGAGAAAAATGTAGAACAAAATCCTAACTCACAAAAAAAAGACCAGACTTAAACGACCCTGACAGAGACTGGAGACACTCTGAGAGGATGGGCCCCGAACTCCCTTTTAAGTCAGTACTGAAATCACTCCAAAGTTCAACCTTCAGCCAAAGATTAGACAGGCCTATAAAACAAAACAAAACCAAATGGGCACACCAGCTCAGGGACAAGGATGAGAAGGCAGGAGGGGACAGGAAAGCTGGTAACAGGGAATCCAAGGTCAAGAAGGGGAGAGTGTTGACATGTTGTGGGGCTGGCAACCAATGTCAATTAAAAAAAGAAAGAAAAAAAAATGTTTTAAAGACCTTGCAAACATTTCCTACGCTGTTCAGTGTGGATATGGTTGAGCTTCTTAGTACCTATTTTTTTTTTTTTAATTGTGCTTTACATGAAGGTTTACAGAGCAAATTAGTTTCTCATTAAACAATTAATACGCATATCTCTTGTGACATTGGTTGCCAACCCCATGATGTGTCAACGCTCTCCCCTTCTCAACCTTGGGTACCCCATTTCCATTCATCCAGCTTTCCCGTCCCCTCCTGCCTTCTCATCCTTGCCCCTGGGCTGGTGTGCCCATTAGTCTCTTATACATGGTTGACCTATGTGTACTATTGTTTGTTTTATGGGCCTGTCTAATCTTTGGCTGAAGGGTAAACTTCAGGAGTGACTTCGGTAATGTGTTATAAAATGGTATCGGGGCTATACTCTCCTGGTTTCTCCAGTCTGTCAGACCAGTAAGTCTGGTCTTTTCTTGTGTGTGTGTGAGTTAGAATTTTGTTCTACATTTTTCACCAGCTCTGTCCAGGACCCTCTGTTGAGATCCCTGTCAGAGCAGTCGGTGGTAGTAGCCGGGCACTATCTAGTTGTGCTAGGCTCAGTCTGGTGGAGGCTGTGGTAGTTGTGGTTTGGACTAATCTTTCCCTTGTGTCTTTGGTTTTCTTCATTCTCCCTTGCTCCAGACGAGGTGGGACCGGTGGAGTATCTTAGATGGCTGCTCACAAGCTTTTAAGACCCCAGATGGTACTCACCAAAGTAGGGTGTAGAACATTTTCTTTGTGTTATGCCAGTATAGAAAGGTGTTCCCTGAGACCATGGTCGGCAGCCCTCAGCCCAGTAATTCTGTCCCTCAGGGAGTTTGGATGTGTCTGTGAAGCTTCCATGACCTTGCCTTGGTCAAGTTGTGCTGATTTCCTCAGTTACAACCAACTTCTACCAAACTCTTTGTTATGGGGACTTTCTGGGGTCTGCCCCAAACCCCGTAACTGCAGACAGTCTGACTCTTCTCCAAGAGTAGCCCCTCATAGGTCAGTTCAGTTTTGCCACCCAGTAAATCCCAGTTTGGAACAAAAGCATCAGAAGCCTGTCCTCTCCCTCCCTCACAGCGAGACCCTGAACAGGGATGGAAAGTTGCTGGAAGGTAATGCCTCCCTCGTCCTCTGACTTGTTCCCTGTACCGAGCCTGTTTTTCATCTCGTTGCCATGGAAACACAACCTCAAGGCTAATACATATTCCCTGGAGCTTAGAGGAAAAAAACTGAGCCAAGAAGGAAAGATGCAGAAAAAAAGAGGTTAGCCCTCTGTTTTCCCTCCATGCCTCAGCAAATGGACAGAGATAATTAAAAATTAGACTTTAAGAGTCACACAGACACTGACAGAGGGAACATAGGAAGGTTCTGGAGCCAGCAAGGCCATCTGTTTCAAATGCTAATTAAAATGGATGAAAATAAATCACCTCTGATCTCACCTCTCCTTGATGGGGGAATCTTTGGAGTCAGGTAATTTTAGAAAATCTTTCCACCATTTGGGGAATTATTTGGCTTCCAAACAGCCTAAAATGGTCTTCGAGATCAGATAGGACTTAACAGCACGCCTTGCTGCCCTATCCTCAAATCTCATCAATTCCACCTCACCAACCTCCCTAATTCCTGCTTCTCCGTGGTCTCTCAGTGCCTCCTCACTGCCGGTACGGCTCTCAGGATTATCTTCCTGAGACAAACTTAAGATTATTTCCAGGTGAAGCCCGTTCCCAGCTCCCGTTTGTTGTTGTTAGTTGCTGTCAAGTCAGCTCTGACTCACGGCGAAGTTATGTACAACAGAACCAAAGGTTGCCAGTCTGGCGCCGCCTTCGTGATCCTTGGTACGCTTGATTCCATCGTTGTGGCTACTGTGTCAGCCCATCTCATCGAGGGTTTTGCTAATTTTCGATGGTCCTCTGCTTTACCAAACATGATGTCCTTCTCTAACGATTGCTCTTTCCTGATAACATCCAGCACTGTATCAAACAATATTCTGTTGTATACCATAGAGTTTCCCTTGGCTGATTTTCGGAAGTAGATCACAGGCCTTTCTTCCTAGTCTGTCTAGGCTGGAAGCTCTGCTGAAACCTGTCCACCATGGGTGACCTTGCTGTTATTTAGAATACCAGTGGCATAGCTTCTAGCATCGTAGCAACATGCAAGCTACCACAGTGTGACAAACTAACAGTCGGGTGGTGGAGCTCACCAATACCCACAGAACAAAGCCCAGCCACCATAGAGTGGCTTAGTATCCATCACCATTCAGCCTCCAGCCTAACTGCAGCCCTCCCCCAGGGTACATGATGACCCCCTCACTCACTCTCAGTTCCCTGAATGAGCTATCCATGCCCTTTCAGGACTCTGTGTTTGCCTCGGTGTATATATTTCATTTTTCTCAAAATGTCTCCCAATGTAAATGCCATGTTTCTCTACACAGAGTCATTTCCTCTCCTGGGCTGGCCCACCTCTCCATGTATTCCTAGAGTATAGTGCTTCCCATGCTGCTTCATAATTGACTGTTGCGGTGTCTCTTCCTCCTTGGTAGCCTGTGAGCTTCAGTAGGGCAGGGGCTGCCTGGCACATAGTATGTGTTCAATACCTGAAAGTGAGTACTCTCTCAAAGATGGGTTATTCGGTTAAAAGGATATATTCTTCTCCCTGGAGAGCTGGAATAACGCCTTGAACTTCTCTAGCACCAAACTTCTGATGGTCAAACCTCTCATTTGCAACATCATCATCAAACATATACGGGGTTCTTAGCAATGTGGTGTAACGGTTGAATATTTGTGTGCTGGAATTGTTGTTATAGTATTATTTGTGGAAAAAAAGCTCAAAGTTCACATTTTATAAATTTTTAGTTATGGAAAATTCCAAACATATACAAAAATAGAGATACCAGAATACTGATTACACCCCTCCAACTCCATGGACCTATTACCCAGTTTCGAAAATTGTTTATTTATTTATTTTGGCCATTTTGTCTTTTGTCATCTCTTTGCCCCCCCTTTACTATTTTTTTTTTTTTTTCAGTATTTTAAGGTGAATACCAGACATAATACCATTTCATCTATATTGCATAAACTGTCTACGTTGAAATCTCAGCTCCTCTACTACTGTATGTGTGACCTTGGGCAGTTTAGTTAACTACCTGATCCTAAATATGAAACATAAGAATAATTATGATACATTCATCAGACGGTTATAATGAGGAGCCAGTGGACTATTCCATGAAAAACACTGGGCACTTGGCACATGCCCAGCTCATGTTCTAAGTGGTCAGTGTTAGCCATCAAAATCACTATTAGTATTATTATTGTCATTATCATTACTGAATTTACAGCATAGTCCCAAAATTTTGGGATACGAAAGACGTAAGACTGTACCTATCAGTGATAGATCATCAATTGCTCACATGCAAGTTCAAGCTGAAGCTGAAGAAAATTAGAACAAGTCCACAAGAGCCAAAGTATGACCTTGAGTATATCCCACCTGAATTTAGAGACCATCTCAAGAATAGATTTGATGTGTTGAAACCTGACTGAACACTAGACAAGTTATGAAATGACATCAAGGACATCATACAAGAAGAAAGCAAGAGGTCATTAAAAAGACAGGAAAGAAGGAAAAGAGCAAAACGGATGTCAGAAGAGACTCTGAAACTTGCCCTTAAACATCGAGTAGCTAAAGCAAATGGAAAAAGAGCTGAACGGAAGATTTCAAAGGACAGCTCGAGAAGATAAAGTATTGTAATGACATGTGCAAAGACCTGGAGTTAGAAAACCAAAAGGGAAGAACATGCTTGGCATTTCTCAAGCTGAAAGAACTGAAGAAAATATTCAAGCCTTGAGTAGCAATATTGAAGGATTCTATGGGGAAAATATTAAAAGACACAGGAAGCATCAAAAGAAGAAGGAAGGAATACAGAGAGTCACTATACCAAAAAGAGTTGGTCCACGTTCAGCCATTTCAGGGGAGGTAGCATATGATCAGGAACTGATGATACTGAAAGAAGAAGTCCGAGCTTCACTGAAGGCATTGGCAAAAAACAAGGCTTCAGGAATTGACAGACTACCAATTGAGATGTTTCAACAAACGGATGCATGCTGGAAGTGCTCACTTGTCTATGCCAAGAAATTTGGAAGACAGCTGCCTGGCCAACTGACCGGAAGAGATCCATATTTATGCCTAATCCAAGGAAAGGTGATCCAACCGAGTTCGGAAATTATCGAACAATAGCATTAATATCGCACAGAAGTAGAATTTTCCTGAAGATCATTCAAAAGCAGCTGCAGCAGTACATCGACAAAGAACTGCCAGAAATTCAAGCCAGATTCAGAAGAGGACGTGGAACCAGGGATATCATTGCTGATGTCAGATGAATCCTGGCAGGAAGCGGAAGAACGCCAGAAAGATGTTTACCTGTGTTTTATTGACTATGCAAAGGCATTCAACTATGTGGATCATAACAAATTATGGATAACATTGTAAAGAATGGGAATTCCAGAACACTTAATTACGCTCTTGAGGAACCTATACATAGATCAAGAGGCAGTCATTTGAACAGAACAAGGGGATACTGCGTGGTTTAAAGTCAGGAAAGGTGTGTGTCAGGGTTGTATCCTTTCACCATCTTATTCAATCTGTATGCTGAGCAAATAATCTGAGAACCTGGACTATATGAAGAAGAACGGGGCATCAGGATGAGAGAAAGACTCATTAATAAACTGTGTTACGCAGATGACACAACTTTGCCTGCTGAAAGTGAAGAGGACTTGAAGTACTTGCTGAGGAGGATCAAAGACCACAGCCTTCAGTATGGATTACACCTCAACATAAAACAAAAATTCTCACAACTGGACCGGTAAGCAACATCATGATAATCGGAGAAAAGACTGAAGTTGTCAAGGATTTCATTTTACTTGAATCCACAATCAACGCCCATGGAAGCAGCAGTCAAGAAATCAAATGTTGCATCGTATTGGGCAAAGCTGCTGCAAAAGACCTCTGTAAAGTCTTAAAAAAACAAAGACGTCACCTTGAAGACTAAGGTGCACCTGACCCAAACTATGGTATTTTCAGTTGCCTCATATGCATCCTAAAGCTGGATGATGAATAAGGAAGACTGAAGAAGAATTGACAGCTTTGAATTGTGGTGTTGGCAAAGAATATTGAATATATCATGGACTGCCAAAAGAATGAACAAATGTGTCTTGGAAGAAGTACAACCAGAATGCTCCCTAGAAGCAAGGATGGCAAGACTATGTCTCACATACTTTGGACGTGTTATCAGAAGGGATCAGTCCCTGAAGAAGGACATCATGATTGGTAAAGTAGAGGGTCAGGGAAAAAGAGGAAAACCCTCAATGAGATGGACTGACACAGTGGCCACAACAACGGGCTGAAGCATAACAATGATTGTAAGGATGGCACAGGACTGGACAGTGTTTTGTTCTGTTGTACATAGGGTCGCTGATTGAATCAGCTCAACAGCATCTAACAACAGCATCAGTAATCATCAATCTGGCAGCAGAACAGGAGCAGATTGGAGTTTGGGAAAACTGGAGCCTTGGAGATCGGATATGTGGCTAGAAAAATAGTCCTGGAGGGAGATGGTGAGGGCTGGAATGAGGCAGTGACAGAGACAGAAGAGTATAGGCACAAGGCGATTCAAGCAAAGACCTCCAGGACTGGTTGACTGCAGCAGGGGACGTGTTTTCTGCAATTAAAAATCAAGTTGAGATTCTGGGGACCTGGAGAGAAGTATTGCCTTTTTCTAAGCTAAGGGAGGGGAGGCAGTGGGAGAATATAAATTTCAACTATTAGACACATTGTTTCTGTGTCACTAGTGGGGCATTCCAGAAAAGAGACTTGGCATGTGAGGCTACTGATTATGACAAGCCAATGTTTGTTCTACCCTTCATGTAGCCTATGGCTTCTGTGTGCCTGGTGGTTTGTTTTATTTTGGAGTTTTTTACGCACCTCCATCTTAAAGACTTCAGATAACTCTATCCCATAAGCTTCATTCAGTCCTTGCTCTATAACCTTGCTTCATTACTGTTGCCCTCAAAGTAAGGTTGGTTCTTTCAAGTTTAAAGATTTCCCTGATCATAAAATTAGCACGTGCTCATAGTGGACATTTTGGAATCACAGAAAAAGTGTAAGAGAGAAAAAGAAAACTTGCCATAACTGTACCATTCAGATTGTTCAGTTGATAAACCAGTTGATTCCAACTCATGGCAACCCATGTGTGTCAGAGTAGAACTGTGATCCATAGGGCTTTCAACGGTTGATTTTTCATAAGTAGATAGCCAAGCCTTTCTTCCAGGGCACCTCTGAGTGGAATCGAACCTCCAGTCTTCCAGTTAGCAGTCAAGTGCACTAACTGTTTAATACAACCTACTGTTTTTATTAACATATTAAATGAATAATTTATAAGGATCAGCACAAAGCTGGTTCCTATGAGGCAGAGGTTAAAGATGTCCCAAATGTCTAACTTTTCCAAGCTGCTCTACCACTCCATTGTCTCTAACATCAACTACTCCCTCTGGCTTCAGTACTCTCCCTCCTGTCTTTGGGTTCCCTAGTTCGCTGTAGATTCTCACAGAATTCACAAACCATACAAAGGAAATGGCTCACGAGGTTGTGGAGACTGGCAAATCCCAATTCGTGGGTCAGGCATAGACTTCTCTCTAGCCCTCAATCTCTGCCCCAAGGCACTGAGCTTTGTTGCTCCGTGGGTGGGGACGCCCAATGCGCTGTCTCCTGCAGGGCTGTGCTGCAGGTCTCTCATTCTTTGATGGTAGTGGGCTCTCCTCTTTGCTCTGGAATTGGCTCTTTTAAGGCAAAACTGACCAGTCCCTTCGGACCACGATTATTTTATTTGCACAGCTCCACCCAATCATCTGTGTGGGAGTTACAAGACCATGGCTAGAAAGGCTAAACACAAAAGTAAAACTGCACTGCACATATATTTTAAATAAATGTGATCATACTGAACATGCACTTATTCTTATCACTTATAAAGACTTTTCCATGTTAGCAGGAACCAGAAATAAGTGACCTTACAGGAATATCCTGTAATTCCCTAAACTATTCTCCTCTTAATGGCCATTTTGCTCTCAGTTTTTACTTTTAAATATTACGTAATAAATATTAACTGTTTATTTAGTGACTATCTTACTCATAAAGCTTTATCTTTTCTTTAATTTTGCTTCTCTTAAATGGCCATTGCTACCGGTAAATATAAGGAAAGAATCAATTATTCCGTAGAACCAATTATTTATTCTACTTTCCCTGTATGAACTGTTTATCTCTGGTAATCGAATAATGGACAAAGGGAAGCGTCTCCTCATAAGATTGGGACATCTAATGAATGAAAACAAAGGGCTAGAATTAGAAATATCACTGTTTTGTAAAACCAAAAACTCATTGCCGTCAAGTCGATTCCAACTCATAGCGACCCTATAGGACAGAGGAGCACTGCCCCATAGAATTTCCAAGGAGCTGCTGGTGGATTCGAATTACTGACCTTTTAATTAGCACTTAACCACTGTGCCACCGTTTTACAATCCCCAATAAATTAATGGATCTAGGCATTGAGCTAGTTTCATAAAGAGGGACAAGCAGCCATTGTCTGCCTCTTGGAGACTCAACAGCACCTACTGACTTGCCAAAGAAGCCACTTTAGTCTGATCAAACATCCTACCAACGTGGAGGAACTACAGAGGACAGGGGCCATGTTGGACTGCAATGTCTGTCCACGGTCCACAAAATCCAGACCCTGGGAAATTCCACAGGTCAGACGACCTAGGCTCTTTGGCAGAACTTGGAAGGAATAAGAGGGAAAATGGAAGAAGAACTTAACAGATTTAAAGGATTTAAATGGCATAACTTTTTTTTTTTAATGGCCCAGACGAAGGTATGGTGGCTACCGTTGCAGAGTTGAATGAAAAACTAGAGAAATGCAGGGAAGTGATCACTCTAAAAGTCAGGAGAGTGGTGACATTGAGGGGAGGGAAGGGGTTGAGGTTTGGGACAAGGAACAGCATCTCTCTTTGACAGAGAATGGAATAAGTGCCGTGACCCAAAGACAAGCTTTTATAAGCAAGATAGGTATAAAAGTGTTACCCAATTGGGGTCCGTGCCCTGGAGCAGTTGAGCCAATGAAATACTCCAAGTCAGAAAGAAAGAGAAAGTTTATTAGGAGGTGACAGCAACAGGAAGTCTGGCAGCAACACAAGCTGTCTTTATGGAGTCCCAAAAAGCAATTTCTACATCAGAGTTTATATATCATTTTGCAAGGATTACATAGCGTCTTCAAGTATGTAGCTCACAGATGGTCAGATAATGTACATTACAAGACAACTACAAGAAAGTCTTTATTAAACTAAAGATATGCATGCTGGACATCTGGACTCTAATCTTTGTTTGTAACAGGCAAAAAAAAAACTTAGGTAAAAATCTCTCAGCTAGTGGAACTGGCCTTCCAAGTTTACTCTGACTGAGATAAGGACCAAGAAAGAAAGTTGCAGACCAAAAATGCCAGGCAGCCTTCCTAGCTGCCATCATGTAGGCTGAAGGCCATCTCCCAAGAGAACAAAAAGAGGAGGGAGATCAAGGCCGCAAAAGCCGAGAAGGCCCTGCATCCCTTTGGAAAGAGACCAGTGCAGCTGGTGTCATGAAAAGGACATTGAAAGTGAGAGTGTACAAAATGCCAAGCAAAAAAACTTATAGGTTACTTAGAGTGTCATTATGGCGTTAATTATGTCAAGCTCTCTATCGTCCATTTTGAAAAGAAGAAAACATGTTGTGAGGAATTCGGGTCACAAAAGTATCACGGAAAGAATGCATTACTGGTCCTGTGGTGCAGAACACAGAAGGGGTCTGGGTGGCTGCCAAGATTTTACTTCTTGATCTTGGTGGTTACAAACTATATGTTTGTTTCATGTTTTTTGATCCTGAGTTTCAGTCCTTGGAAACTACCAGCCACTCAGTGGGAGAAAGATGTGGCAGTCTGTTTCCACAGAGATTTACAGCCTTGGAAACCGTATGGGGTCGCTATGAGTACGAATTGACTCAACAGCAGTGGGTTTGGCTTGTGTTCTTATTTTATAATAAAAGGGCATTTTAAAAAAAATCTAAAAAGAAAACAGAAAAAAAAAAAACACAAAGCAGATAATACCCAAACATTACCATGTGTGTATAATTAGAAAAGAAACTATTAATTAGTTTAGCAGATAAACTGGGTGTGATTTCTGTAAGTTATTATTTCCAAGCCCTTATCAATATGCAAATAATTACTGACTTGGTTGTGGTTATAGCCAAATACAATTTTATTTCTGGATTCGTTTTTTTTGCTTGACGAAGCACTGATTTGGGTTTCCTAATTCAAGGATGTGCATCTTGACTAGTCATTGGTTCACATTAAATCCTACTGTTTCCTCAGAATGAAAGGAGCCCTAGGCATGCAGCTCTGCAGCCGATTTTTCTGCTCACATCGCAATAAGATCTGGCTCGTTATGCCATGGATTGCGGGTTGCTCAAGTAACCTGCTGATTCTAACTTATGTACACACATCGTATGACCCCACCACCATGGTGATCAGCCCCGTGTACCATAAGTAGATGAAACTCAGCTGCTGGGTCCTCTGAGGAGTCACACAGAGACAGTGAGTGGGTTTAATTAACACAAAACAATATCCTAAAGGTCTCTTAATGCACTGAGCAAAAATCAAGTTATTTGATGCTTGAGCAGAATTAAAGCTGAGGTCTGACTCCTTCCCAGTTGCCCTGGAATGGAAAGTTATAGTCGTGGCTCTCTGCTGCTTTCCAACACGTAGTAATATTTAAGCCCATGCCTGAGTCAAATGTTGAACTAAGCTCTAGCCAGATCTTAAAAAGTGGAACACCTATTCACCCTGTCAGGGCTCTTGGTCAGCCAAGCAGGAATAAGGACCTTTTCTTTCTTTTTCCTGGGCATGAGTCAGCCAAGCACGGAAACTGACTCATAGTATTTATTCAATGAAGCACCATCTCAATTCAAGGTTTCTAAAACTGCAGAGCCCCGGAATCACCAAGAGTGGAATGCTTCCGCAGAGTCTCAGCAAACAGGTCTGGAGTAAGGCCAATATGGAGTCCCTGGGTGATGCAAACAGTTAACGTGTGCAGCTGCTAACCGAAGGGTTGGAGGTTTGAATCCACCCAAAGGCACCTAAGAAGAAAGGCTTGGCAATCTACTTCCGAAAAATCAGCCATTGAAAACCCTGTGGAGCACAGTTCTACTCTGCCACATATGGAGTCACCATGAGTCAGAATTGACTCCACAAGTGGAAAAAAAACAGCAACTGGTTATTACTGGAGACCAGTGCATTATACTTTGTAAACGCAAGGCCACATCGTTTTGATACAGGCAGTCCTCAGTCTATACATGCAGAAAAACTGATCTAACCAGTAGGCATTTTGAGGATAAAGACCATATTGTGTACTTCTGTTACTGAGCACTCGCTAGGTACCAGACACTTTTCCTACTCCTGAGGATTTAGGAGAACCAAACTTCCTGAAAGCAAGTCCCCATCCAATTTGTTATATGGATGCTAAGATGAGGCAAGTTCCTGTTGTTGAGGAGCCCACAGACCAATGGGGGAATGGAGTTAGGGAGTATGTTATAATAATACCAAAGTGCTCAATGAAGGGGATGATTTTGCCCCCAAAGGACATTTGACAATGTCTGGAGACATTTTTGGTTGTCACAACTGGAGAGTGTTACCAGAATCTAGTGGGTAAAAAGGCCAGAAATGGTGCTAAACATCCTACAGTGCACAGGACAGCCCCCCATAAGAAAGAATTATCTAGCCCAAAATGTCAGTGATGCCAACGCTGAGAAACCCTTCAAGAAAGAATGGAATGCAAGTGGCCATCTAAGATACAACTATTGGTCTCTGTGCATCTGGAGCAAAAAAGAAAGAAGGAAACCGAAGACTCAAAGAAGAAACTAGTCTACAGGACTAATAGTCTCCACAAACTATGGCCTCACCTACCTTGAGACCAGAAGGACTAGTTGGTGCCTGGCGGCTACCACTACTGTTCATTCCAACCAGGGACACAATAGATGGTCCTGGATAAAATGAGGGAAAAAATGTAGAACAAAATTCAAATTTCTAAAAAAAGCCAGACTTATTGGGTCAGTAGAGACTAGAGGAACCCCAGAGTCTATCACCCTGGGATACCCTTTAAACTGGGAATTCAAACCACTCCTGGAGGTCACCTATCAGCCGAAAGACAGAGTGACTCATAAATAGTATCACCCATGAGTACTGTACTCCTCTAAATAACCATCTAAATGAGACCTTACGGTCAACATTTACCCTGGACCAAACATGAGAAGGTAAGGGAGGACAAGGAAGCTAGATTACTGGAAATGGAAAACCAGAATGGAAATAATGAGAATGTTGACACATTGTGAAAAGTGTAACCAATGTCACTGAATAATATAGAAGTTGTTAAATGAAAACCTAATTGGCTATGTAAATTTTCTCTAAAATCACAATAAAATATTTTTAAAAAGGAAATAAAAGAGGGAGAGAGAGAGAGAATGGAATAAATGCTGCGACCCAAAGACAAGCAAGGTGCTTATTAAAGTACAGAGGAAAGAAGACTTCACTGGTCCTATGAGGCAGTACCCACAGTGTCCTATAGCCTTCCTTTTCTCTCCCAGTCCTTCACTTTTCCCTGCTACCATCCTACTGTCCCATACCTAACAACAGTGCTTCAAGCCCTGGACCCATACAGAGCTGGGTTTGAAACCTGGCTTCTTCATATTCCATTGTTTAACCTTGGACAAGCCACTTGACCTTGCTAAACCTCAGCTGCATCTCAACTCCCCTCCATGAGCATCAGGGACTCAAGAAGAAAGGGAGACTATCTTTATGTACCCCTGATTGACAGGCTGACAGACTCCCACTTACCTCATCTGGTTGAGGTAATGCAATGAGGTAATGCATACAAAGTGCTTATCCCAGGGACAGCACATGTAAGCACTCGTCATATGTCAGCTGCTATGATGACACATGAACAATGTCCTCCACCACGCCATGGGTTATCCACCTCTGCCTCCTCCCTTAGATTTACCTGGATTTTAGAGTTAGCTCTTTGCTTGAGACTCTTACTACCTGGGTTACCTCCTAATACAGACTGTGGGTAGGCGCTGACTCTCATATCACTATGGCCCTAAATCCAGAGCCTCTAGCTCCTCCCATCCTAGTGGGAAGATCCAATAAAAACTCCTCTTCAGTCAAAATGGCAGAGAAACGGCTTTCTACAGGAGCACTTTGCTTGCAAACATCTCAGACACAAACAATACCACTATTTTATTTCCATTCCCTACTTTACTATTTGCTGTCGCTGTAGGTGTCAGAGGCTAAAATTTTTACTGGTGGTGGTTTTTTTGCCTCCCCTGTTTTTAGGTTTCCCTAGAGACTCTTTAAATAGGGTCTGAGTCTTGCAGTCCTTGTCAGCTATAATTCCGTATAAGATGTTATGGTAAGATGTGGGGCAAAGGAACATGTACCTCAACTGGCAAAACATAGTTTTTAAAGAAAATGTTCTACATCCTACTTTGGTGAGTAGCATCTGGGATCTTAAAAGCTTGTGAGCGGCCATCTATAAGATACTCCACTGGTCTCACCCTGTCTGAAGCAAGGGAGAATGAAGAAAACCAAAGACACAAGGGAAAGATTAGTCCAAAGGATCACAACTACCACAGCCTCCACCAGACTGAGTCCAGCACAACTAGATGGTGCCCGGCTACCACCACAGAATGCTCTGACAGGGATCACAATAGAGGGCCCTGGACAGAGCTGCAAAACAGTTGAGGAAAAAAATCTAACTCACAAAAAAAAAAGACCAGACTTACTGGCCTGACAGAGACTGGAGAAACCCTGAAAGTGTGGACCCTGGGCACCCTTTTAGCTTAGTAATGAAGTCACTCCTGAGGGACACACCAGCCCAGGGACAAGGTCTAGAAGGCAGGAGGGAACAGGAAAGCTGGTAATAGGGAGCCCAAGGTTGAAGAGGGAGAGTGTTGACATGTCGTGGGATTGGTAACCAATGTCACAAAGCAATATGTGTACTAATTGTTTACTGAGAAGCTATTTTGCTCTGTAAACCTTTATCTAAAGTATAATTAAAAAAAAAAAAAAAGATGCAGGTGAGAGGAAGTGTTCTATGAGCCCGTGATCTGGTCTCAGTCTTTCAAGTAAAGTAAGTGAACCTTGACTTGATTGTGGATTAGGGAAATTTCTGCAGAACACTATGGCTTTTGGTTCAGTGTTTAATTTATTTGAACCCCTTATGTGACCATGGTCACATGGGGTTCAAATAAATTATGCATTTGATCAAGAGAGTCAGTGCCATCCAAGCACTCTGGACCATTTACTCCATCCAGACGATGCTGTCTTGCTTTTTGCCTTCCCTTCTTCCTGACTCTCAGAATGTTCCTTACCTGTTCTGAGCTGGTACTCCTACCAATGGCAGCTTTTAAAAATCCTTTTGGAGCATCCCTGTTGGCTGCCCTGTGACCAAGCAGATACTTTTCTTGTAACAGCTACATGAGCACTCCCTTCCTTCACAAATAGCAGCCATTTTTGCAGGGCCAGGAATAGGACGAAGCAAGAGAGGTGGCTATAGTGGAAGTTTTAAGGAGGTGCTCACCCTCAGGTGCCAATCTTGCATTTGCATGACCCTGAGAGTGCCCCCTTAAATTTTGCATTCTAGCCACCTCTATGGCCTCACCCTAGTCTATCCCCACATTTTTGCAACTACCCCTATGGTGACTGGTCCAAAATGGAGTCAGCTGTTTCACTCTCTTCTCTACCTTCCCACTGGCTCAGTTTATCACCCCTGACAATTTGTTTTTTTAATCACTCTTACATCTAGATCAAAACCTTGGTGCTCCCCTCTCTTTAGACACCTGCGGTTACTTGGCAGAACACTGAAATTCCAGATTCCAAGCCTACTTGAAATGAATGTGTTATTTTTAACACTCACTTTGGGTTTTGAACAATCATCAGTCCCTCCCAAAGGTGAACATCGTTAATGAGTAATATTCCCGGATGACTTTGGTAGACCTGATTCTTAATTATAGTATTACAAATTTCTTCTCTTTCAAAGCTTTTAATTTATCATCTAATAGGCACAGTGATCCATGGAATAATCCATCTTTATTTTTTTCCTGTTTTAGGTGGCTATGCTTATTACTTTTTTTTTTATGCTTATTACTATTCATAGCACAAGCCAAGTGCTATGGTTATTAAGTGGTGTCATTTGTACCCTAATGACTTGGTGCCTTTCATACCCTTCAAAATGAAATTGAACATTATGAAGCATTAAATGAGACCCCCAACCAAGACTGAGCATTGTTTACTCTCATTACTCAAGGGTGACGAAACTGGCCACTCAGGCTGAAGGTGACTGTAGATGGAAGGGTATTCTGGATTTGCACGATCCAGTGTGCACAACTGCATCCCTGGGAACTCTTTGGAATGTAGGACCAAAGGCCATGGCCTACTGTCGGTATCTTGCCCCACATTCATTTTTGCCCTTTTACCTCTAGAGCCCTTTGGTCTTTTTCCATTTCTCCTCCCATATTCCACTTACTCTGCTTGAAATGGGCCTTTCTCCTGTCTTAGTGAAATTCTACTCATCCTTTAAATCCCACATCAATTGTCACTTCCTCAGGGAAGCCCTCCCTGATCTCCCCACTTCACCCCCTACCCCCCCAAAAAAAAAAACAGTTGCAATCAAGTGGACTCCGGCACATGGCAACCCCACGTGTCAGAGTAGACCTGTGCTCCATAGGGTGTTCAGTGGCTGATTTTTCAGAATTATACCACCAGACCTTTCTTCCAAGGCACCTCTGCGTGGACTTGAACATCCAGCCTTTCAGTTAGCAGCCAAGCTCATAAACCATTTGTGCCACCCAGGGACTTCCTGGTCTCCCCAACCAGGCCAAATCCTCTACCCACATTTCTCACAACACCATCTTAGCAATTATCAGGTGGCAGTCTTACATTGATTTGAGTTCTTCTCTGATTCAGCCTGAGTCTCACACAAGCCCATAACTCCAAGGGGGCCAGAGATCTTGTCAGTGTTTGCTCACCATTGTCTCCTAGGGCTTAACATTTAGTACCTGCTCAATAGATTTGTGGAATAAAAAGAATGTGGCCAAGTGTATCAGTCAGCATCTTGTCAGGAAATAAGCAGCAGGCTCAGATGAAGTTTTGAAGGGAACTTTTAATGAAGGAAGTACTTACTAAGATGTTTCGGGGCTGAGGGAACCAACAGAGATGTTGAAACACTCAGAAACTAGCAACAATAGGAAGGTTTTATCAGCCCTGGTCCCAAAGGGGGAAAGAAGAAAAAGCACTGCCAGAGCCCAGAGAGAGAGCTTGGGTCTTACAGGAGCCATAGCTGCGAAAGGACACAGTTGTGAAGAAACCTGAGATAACCAGGGGTAAGGGAGAAAATACCATGACTCTCCTTCCTCCTCCTGCCACTGCTTTGGCCTGTACCTCTCGTTGGCCAAAGCCAACTGGAAGCCATGGGGCAATGAAACCAGCAGATACAGTCCACAGGGGAACAGAGAAGGCTGCAAATGGATGAGGAAAGACCCCCCAAGAACAACCAGAACACCTGGGTTGCAGCCCATCAGCCTTCCTCAGCCTTGACTAAGGCTTCCAGAAACCCCTCTCACCTAGTTCCATTGCACACAGAAATGATTCTGACCATGGGGTGGAACAATTAAATTTTCCCCACAGGAAGCATTGAGTTTATGGTGATGGAAATTTTGGCAGTGATAGTTGGTGATGGTAGCACAACATGATTAATGTGATTTATATCACTAAATTGTACACATGAAGAACGTTGAGTGGGAAAATGCTGTGTTATATATATCTTTATAACAATAAAAAATACAAAAAAAAAAATTAAAAAGGCAGAAAGCCCATTTCCCAAGGGTAGGAAAATTCTTCCTGCAGGTCCTGCTCCAAGACTAGAATGCCAGTGGGCTTTGTTGACAGCATGAACCAGAGGCACCAGATCAGCTCCGATGGGTTGAAGTCCACTGGGGCTAAAGAAACAAATCAGGGGCTCTGCATTAATGAGTCTAGCTACCCAGAGTGAAATAATTTTAAATAAATAATTTTGAGAGTCTTAATTAGGATGCTGCAATCTCTGTGCTGTGGTCTGTCTCTAGCCTTCAGGGAAACAGCTGGGACAATTACCAAAGAGGATGGGGCTTGAGGAGTAAGGGCCTTTGAGGTTGTGTATCTATAAACTGAAGCAAATGAAGTTGAAGCCAGGAGTTTCAGGATGTCCTGACAGGATATTGTCCTCAGTCCAGGGTAATATAGCTCTGCCCACTCCATTTCACTGAATGTGACCTCTCAAAATCATCAGGACCTTCTGAACCCAAAGTCATTAGCCTTCTTCCCTATGACCCATTCACCTTCTTGTTGCTTGGATCCCTACTCTTGGCTCTCAGATTCTTGGGCCTGTTCCAGTCTCCAGTCTACATTTTGGGGATAGAGATGGGAGAAGGAAACAATGACACTCTTCTTCTTGTGGACCGGATCACTTAGTGGCTCGCCTACAGCCATGGCCCAAATGTCCCCACATTGAACTTGACCCATGTCTTCTGACCCTACTCCCAACTCCCACATCTATCAGCTGTGAGACCTTAGGTGAAACATTCAACAGCTCAGAGCCTAAGGTTTCTTGTTCTAACATGAGGCTCAAAGAAAACCATGGAAACATCCTCCTAATACTGATTTTTATTATTATATTCATTATCACTGCATTATTACAAATCACTCACTGGGCCCCTCCATTCTAGTTTTTTAACAGCATCATAGCCCTCCCGTTACCTGTGAGTCATCGTCAGCTCCTTCCCAGCGGCATCACTAGGGAAGTGGGGTGGAGGGGTGGACTGCATTGGGTGACACTGTCAGAGGGAGTGACTGTCTATAAAACTTTTGTGTAGTGTTTCAGCAGAAATGTATTACTTTTTATAAAAACGGCCCTGTAGTTACTTATAACAACAAAAAAATTTTTTGTAAGCTCAGCTTACATGTATCAGTACACCCGCAAGGCTAAAGCCTTATGCTAATTTACCCTGTGAACATTCTAATGCGTTCTAGTCAGAGCTGTCATTATTACCCAATTACAGTGACACTTCAAATCATGTGATTTTGTTTGTATCTGCTGCAAGCACGCACTGTTGTTTTTGTTGTTGCTGGTGTTTTTATAGTCGTTGATTTTGTCAACTTTTCTGATGTTTTAGCTACAATATTGTAATTAGCATGGGAGGGTGCCACCATGAGTTACCATACTGGGTGACACCAACCCTTGTGATGCCACCATTCCTTCCACCCTCCACGTTCAGTCGTTGGGTCCTGTAGTCATACTTACATAATCTCAGTGTCCCATAGCCACGCCCACCCTAGCAATTTCAGGGCCCCGGGCAGGAGTAAAAATGGAGGCTCCCAGCCCATGGTTGCCCCTCTTTCTTCTAACCCAAGGGTCCCACCTCCACCAACAGAGTGGTGCTCACATGTTGAGTAGAAGGCCCCCATTCAGTCTTAGAGCAATTCGAGCAGAGCATTCTGGAAGTCTGGGAACCCAGAGCAAGGTCTAGAGGTGTGGAGGGGAGGCGGAGGCTTTTGGCTTTTGTGGGGGCTTTCCCTTTGGCCCCATAGACTCCTTGCCCTTAGGCAGGATTGCAGGCACAGGAGGCCATAGTGGAGCCTGCTGAGGTGGTGCCTACATCTTAAAGTGAAACTGTTCCTCTGGACTTCTTTGGAGTCAGACAAAATGAAGTGGAATTCCACCTCTTATTAAGTGGCCTTGGGCAACATTCTTACTCCTGTGAGCCTTGGCTCCCTCCCTCTAGAATGTGGAAAACATCTCCCTCCCCTGGTCGGTTGTTGTTAGAATAAAATGGAACACTGTGGTTTGAGAGTGCCCCATAAAAGAAAGAAATATTCTTTGGGGCACTAGGGAAGGAGGAAGGAGCCCTGGTGGTACAGTAGTTAAACACTCAGCTGCTTACCGAAAGGTCAGCAGTGCAAACTCACCAGCCACTCCAGGGAAGAAAGATGTGACGGTCTGCGTCTGCAAAGATTACATCCTTGGAAACCCCGTGGAGCAGTGCTACTCTGTCCTATAGGGCCCTTTTGAGTTGGACTAGGGGGGGCAACTGGTTTGGGTTTCTGTTTTTGTCTTTTTAGGGGAGGAGGACATGGACATCTTTCAGAAATCCAGTAGAGGGCACTAGTCCCTCAGGTTTTCATCCTAAAAAAACCGAAAACCAAACCCACTGCCACGGAGTCAATTCTGACGCATAGGGACCCTATAGGGCAGAGTAGAACTGCCCCACAGAGTTTCCAAAGAGCACCTGGTGCTTATGAACTGCTGACCCTTTGGTTAGCAGCCATAGCTCTTAACCACTACACTGCTAGGGTTTCCTTCCTCCTCAACAAGCTTCTAAAAAAATGAAACCCGTTGCTATTGAATCCATGCCAACTCATAGCAATGCTATGAGACAGAGCAGAACTGCCTCACAGGGTTTCCAAGGCTGTAAATCCTTACAGAAGCAGACTACCACATCTTTCTGCCGCTGAGTGGTTGATGCGTTCCAACTGTTGACCTTTTGGTTAGCAGCCTAGCGCTTAACCACTGCACCACTAGGGCTCCTTAAAGAAGCTTCTAGTGGAGAATGAAAAGGTGTATGGTCCGAAGGAGACAGAAAATGGACATTTAGTGTCTGTTTTCTTCCATGCTACTCATTGTGCCAAATTAACAGCATCACTTCTCTGAAACTTCATGGCAATCTTGTGGGTGGGCACAGACCTTAACCTCTACTTTGCAGAAATGAAGAGTCACAGAGAGGTTGGATAAACTGTCCGAGGTCACACAGTGAATGTAGGGAGTCTGGATTCAAACCAAGGCCACCCAGCTCAACAACGAAGGGCCCAAAGCTTTCCAGTGCTCCATGGTTTCCCAGTGCAGTCTAGTGTCCTCGACGGGAGCCAGGTGTGGGTTGGTGAGTACAGGAGGTGGTGGAATCACTGGGAAGTCAAGTTTTGTCCTGGGTGATTTTTCCCTGCATAGCAATAGCTTGAAGCAATCAGGGACAAGCCCCATCACAATTAAAAAGAAAGTCTTAGCAACATATGAAGACCTTAAGAACAAAACTAAAAGTCTATACAAGGGCCTTCCTAGTACAAGTAACCAAAAAACCAAACCAGTTGCCTGTGGGTTGATTCTGACTCATGGCGCCCCCATGTGTGTCAGAATAGAACTATGCTCCACAGGGTTTTCAGTGGCTGATTTTTCAGAAGCAGATCCTCAGGCCTTTCTTCTGAGGCACCTCTGGCTGGCCTATAACCTCCAACCTCTTGGTTAGCAGCTGAGCGTATTAACCATTTGCACCACCCAGGGACTTCCCTAACAGAAGAAAGCAGCAGCTGGAAAATTCAGGGAAGAGAGAACTTCCACCAAAACCAGGAGACTTTTCTTGGGCCTTCCCAAGCCTTCCCATGAATGTGGCTCATTGTGTATTGTCTGGAACCCGCAGAAGTATTTAAGAACTTAAGTGGTTTGGGAAGGAGCTAAGACACCCTAGGGAGGCAGAGTGACAAATCAAAAAGAGTGATAGCCCAGACACAGGAAACCTGGTTTCTTACCCAAGTCTGCAACAAACTCTGTCCTTCTGTGAAATCAGGGCTTTGGGGAAGACGAATGTTTATTCTTTCCCAGATCTGTCATGCTCTGTTGCCCCTTTCTTCTGAGTGGTGCCAATATGGGCCAGGAGGACTGTGAGATTTGGGCAGGGAGGTGAGCTAGAGAGCCTGGTGGTTACATGCACGGCAGGATCTGGGGGCAGACCACCTGGATTCACAGCCTGGCTCTGCCATTGTTTAGGAGGTAAGATTCTGGAGGAGTGCTCAAGCTCTCTCAGCCTCAGTTTCCCTGTCTTTGAAATGGGGACAATTAATTTTTCCAACACTAGAGGCTGCCCAAATTCCTTGGCTTGTGGCCACATCACTCCAACCTCTGCTTCCATCCTCACATCCCCTTCTCTGACTCTCATCTTCTGCCTCCCTTTTATAAACAATGGAATCACAAGGGTGATTACATTGGGCCCACCTGGACAGTCTTCTCCTCTCAAACTCCTTAACTTAACCATATTTACGAGGCCCCTTTTACCAGGTTAGGTAACATTTACAGGTTCTGGAGACTGGGTCATGGACATCTTTTGGGAGGTCATTATTCTGTCTACCACACCACCTTTCCCAGTGATCCCCTTTAAGCATGTAACACCCCAGTTATTTTCCACCGTGGAACAATGTTCACTCCCTTCACAGCACATTTTTAATTTTTTTTGTGTGATTTCCTTGGGACAGAGTGAGCATATCCATTTCAACCATCCCTGTATACCTGCGCCTGGCACAGGACTTTAGCAGAGTTGAATGAGTAAATGGATGGATAGTATAGTATAGGTATCATCATTGAACATATATGGAATTTGAGGTGCAGAGAGATAAAGTAACTTGCTAGAATGGCTTACCTGCTCAAAGCATAACCTGGGCTGGGTCTCGACTCTCTTAAAGTCAAGCCCAGTGATGTTTCCACGGCATTCTGCCACCATCCACTTGGAATGGCCTCGAGGCAGCCTCCCAGGGACAAGAAGTGTCAGAAAAGGCCCAGACAGGCCTCTTGGCTCAGAATCTTGGCATCTTAAGATGTTTGAATGACAGGATTCAAATTTCCTTCCACTGTCTGGATGAGAAGCCAGCTTCTGTGGAGATTGCCTGAGTATGCCCAGAATGCTTAGCCTGGAAAATCCAGCTACTGAGACCATATCTGGCCAGCGGCACAGCTGGTGTTTCAGACTGGGTGTGGGGGACCATGGCCTTGATTATGAACAGACTCCCCTGGGCCACCCGGGCAGCACTGAGCAGTCCATCAAGAGACTGCTGCCCAGGCTAGGGGCTCTAGGACATGGGAAAGGAGGAACAGAAACATGGGTGCAACCTGGCCACCTGACATCTCACTTTTTGCACCTATCTACCTGTTCATTCATTCATTTATACATTCATTCGTTCTGTATGGCTATCATGTGCCAGTCACTACTTTGCACTGGGGACTTTGAGGTAGAGGCCATCACCCCATCCATCTATAACTGTACTCTCCAATATGGTAGCCATCAGCTGCGTGCAGCTACTGAGCACTTGCAGTGTGGCTACACTGAATTGAAATGTACGAATGTAAAAATACCAAATTTGAAAGACTTCTTGTTGTTGTTACAGTCAACTCTAACGCATGGCAACCCTATGTACAACATAACAAAACATTGACTGTCCCTGCGCCATCATCATCCTTGGCATGTTTCAGTCCATTGTTGTGGCCATTGTGTAGGGCCTTCCAACCTAGGGGGCGCATCTTTCAGCACTGTATCAGACAACGTTCTGCTGTGATCCATAGGGTTTTCATTGGCTAATTTTGGAAGTAGATCACCAGGCCTTTTTTCCTAGTCTCTTAGTCTGAAAGCTTTGCTGAAACCTGACCACTATGATTGACCCTGCTGGCATTTGAAATACTGGTGGCATAGTTTACAACATCATAGTAACATGTAAGCCACCACAGTAAGACAAAAGGACAGGTGAGTGATGGTTTGAAAACAGTACAGTAAAAAAAAAGAATGTAAAATATCTTAGTAATACTTTATTATATTGAATATATATTAAAGTGGTATTTTAGATATGGTTGGTTAAATAAAATCTATTGTGAAAATTAATTTCACCAATTTCTTTTTACCTTGCTTATTGTGACTATTATAAAAATTTTATTTACATTTGTGGCTTCCATTATATTTCTGTTGGACAGTGCTGGCCTAGAGACTTGCAACCTGGAGTAGAGGCTGATGAGTAAGTTGCAAGCCTGGTAGTAAGGGTTACATGACTGGCCAGCCCTAGGTGCCAAAGGGAGAAGCACTTGGGCCAGACTGGGAGGGCTGGAGTAGAGGGTACAGAGCAGCTTCTTGGAAGAGTTCACATCCAAGTCGAGAGCAGCAAGACAAATCCGAGTTAGCTGCAGGAACCGGGGCACTCCAAGACGGGGCCCAGAGACAGAGTGAGCTCCAGATAGAGTGGTGAGAATGAGGGGAAGCAGTAAAGCTGGAAAGGGCATCAGACGTCAGCTCCTAAGAAATCTACTGTAATGCCATCCAGCAGAATTATAATCTGAACCACATGCAACATCTTAAATTTTCTAGCAGCCACATTCAAAGAAACTCACGTTAGGGCCTAAGGTGTGCCTCACCCAAGCCATGGTGTTCTCAGTTGCTTCATATGCATGTGAAAGCTGGACAATGAATAAGGAAGATGGAAGAAGAATTCATACCTTTGATTTATGGTGTCGGCAAAGAATATTGAATATACCATGGACTGCCAGAAGAATGAACAAATCTGTTACGGAGGAAGTACAGCCAGAATGTTCATTAAAAGTGAGGATGGCAAGACTTGATCTCACATACTTTGGACACGTTATCAGGAGGGACCAGTCCCTGAAGAAGGATATCGTGCTTGGTAAAGTAGAAGGTCAGTGAAAAAGAGAAAAACCCTCAAGCAGATGGATTGACTCAGTAGCTGTAACAATGAGCTCAAGCATAATAATAATTGTGAGGATGGCACAAAACTGGGCAGTGTTTCATTCTGTTGTACGTAGGGTCACTATGAGTCAGAACTAACCCGATGGTACCTAACAACATTCAAAGAAATAAAATGAAACAGGTGAAATTAACTTTAATAATATGTTTTATTTAAACTAAAAAAAACTAGTAATCCCAAAATGGAATCATTTAACATTTAGTCAATATAAAAAATTATTAATGAGATATTTACTTTTTTTTGGTATTAAATCTTTAATATCTGGTGTATATTTTACACTTAAGAGTCCCTGGGTAATGTAAACAGTTTGCACTCGACTGCTACCCAAGGGCTGGCCATTTGAACCCACCCAGAGGTGCCTCAGAACAAAGGCCTGGCAATCAGCTTCTGAAAGGTCACAGCCATAAAAACCCTGTAGAGTAGAACTGACTGGATGGCAAGTGGTTATTTTATTCTTACAATGCATCTCAGTTTGGACAAGCTACATTTCAAGCGCTGAGTTGTCTGTCACTTGTGGCTTGTGGCTACTGTATTGGACAATGCAGGTCAAGACTTTTCTCTTGAATAGAATGGGGAAAAGATTTTAAGCAGAAGAGTGCTTTAGAAAAATCTGATTAGCACAAGGAGGCCAGTCTTGTCTCTGTGAGTGCTATTGAGCGTTCAGGAGCCCATCACCACCATCTTCTAGGTACTGTTTCCATCACAGGAAGTTGGAAGCAAAGTCTCTTTTTGCAGAGTTTACCCTGCTGTGGTGTTCTTTGGCAGCAATTTTGGGTAGAGACAAAGTCCTGTCTTGGTATTTGTCCAGATTCCTGAAAAGTGGCAGCTGCTTTCTCAATTCCCACTGGTTCCTACCACCTCTCAGATGGTGACCAGAGGCAGACTCCTGGGATTTTTTTTATCTTTATGTTTCTCATCTGTGAAACTGCAAGTATGTGGATTAAGTAGGATAATATATATGAGGAGTTCCTGGGTGGTGTAAACAGTTAATGCGCTTGGCTGCTAACTGAAAACTTGAAGGTTCAAGTTCACCCAGAGGCATCCTGGAAGAAAGGCCTGGCAATCTACTTCTGAAAACCAGCCAATGAAAACCCTATGAAGCAGTTCTACTCTGATACACATGAGGTCACCATGAGTAGGAATCAGCCTAAGGCAATTAGTTTTGTTTTTTAACATACATAAGATGCCTGACATAATACCCGATAAAGAGTTGATCAAAGACTGGTAGTTTCTTTCCTTCGAAGTTGTCATCAGAAGGGCTTTTAAGCATTTCCCAGAGCAGCCTGAGAAGATGATATAAACGCAAACAGAAGATGACTTAAATGGTCTCCTGGAAATATACATAACCCTTTCTCCAGTGTCTTAACTCCCTTCCCCCACATAAGCAACTTAAAGGAGTTAGTTCATTTCAGAAAGAAATACCCAAGAAAATATGCAGATTAGAGCCAGCCCTGCAGGTGGCTTTTTTTCCTAACTTCACAATAAGCTTTCACTGGTGAGAAAACAGCTTTTTCATTTCCCTGGGCTCTGTCTTATTAGAGAAGCAGCTTGAAAATTGTTCATAATCTCCAAAGAGTTTCCAGGTGCTTAATGACTTGCCAAGGTAATAAAGAACTGAATTCTGGGAAGCCAGGACTGCTATTATGTGAGACATTACTACTACCTTCCTCTGCCTTTCAGAATCCAAAGAAACATAGACTGGGCCGCATCAGGAAAGCTGCAGTTTTAAAGTCTGACAGACCTGAGTTTGAACCACAATTCTGTCACCAATAGCCGTGTAATCTTTGGATACATGGTTTATATCTTTGAGCATCAGGGAACATATCTGTAAAATGGGTATAATATGTTTCTTACAAGGTTGTAAGTATTTATAAGAATTTGTATGTATTAGTTACCTATTGCTGCATAACAAATTACCCTAACCTTAGTGGCTTAAAACAATAACATTTATTACCACATAGTTTCTGTGGGATCAGGAATTGGGCATGGCTTAGCTAGGTCCTTTGGTTCAGGGTGTCTCATAAGGCGCCAATCAAGGTGTCAGCCAGGGCTGCAGTCTTATCTGAAGGCTCAAGGGGGAAAAGAGCTGCTTCTGAGCTCTCTCAATGGTGGTTGTCCCAGTTTCTCACAGGCTTTTGGACAAACGTCTCGGTTCCTCATTGCCTGTTGGCCAGAGTCTGCCGTCAGTTTCTTGCCACGTGGGCCTCTCCACAGGGGCTCACAACATGGTAGCTGGCTTCATCACAGCAAAAAAGTGAGAAGACTCAAAGAGGAAGAGACTGCTAGACAGAAGTCAGTCTTTTATAACCTAATCTGAGAAGTGACATTCCATCACTTTTCCCATACTCCGTTCATTAGAATCAAGTCACTAGGTGCAGCCCTTACTCAAGGCAAGGGGATTACACAAGGCCATGAGTACCAGGTGGCAGGGATCACTGGGAGCCATTTGAGAAGCTGTCTGCCACAGTATATAAAGATTCTTAGTCAGTAATAGCTGATGTTATAAGCAAATGTAAAAGAACTTTGAAAAGCAGTGTTCACCACAAATAGAAGAAATCTATTGGATTTATATATTAGAGTTGAGAAATTTAACAATCATATGACACTCTCAGTCTGTAAAACAAGATTGATTTCAACCAATGCCAGGTTATTCAAAGACAGCTTTTAAAGATGTGTTTAAAAAAAAAGATGTGTTTAGTTTATATTAAATACGGACTTGATAACATGTTACCAAAAACAATGTTTGGAAGGTAGGGCTAAAAAGCACCTTTTTCTACCATACAACCCAGAAATCCCACTCCTCGGAATATACGCTAGAGAAATAAGAGCCTTCACACGAACAGATATATGCACACCCATGTTTATTGCAGCTCTGTTTACAATAGCAAAAAGCTGGAAGCAACCAAAGTGTCCATCAACGGATGAATGGTTAAATAAATTGTGGTATATTCACACAACGGAGTACTACGCATCGATAAAGAACAGTGACGAATCTGTGAAACATTTCATAACATGAAGGAACCTGGAAGGCATTATGCTGAGCGAAATTAGTCAGAGGCAAAAGGACAAATATTGTATAATACCACTATTATAAGATCTTGAGAAACAGTATAAACTGAGAAGAACACATACTTTTGTGGTTATGGGGGGGGGGAGAGGGTTATTTACTGATTAGTTAGTAGATAAGAACTTCTTTAGGTGAAGGGAAGGACAATACTCAATACACAGAAGGTCAGCTCGACTGGACTGGACCAAAAGCAAAGAAGTTTCCGGGATGAACTGAATGCCTCGAAGGTCAGCAGAGCAAGGGTGGGGGTTTGGGGACTATGGTTTAAGAGGACTTCTAAGTCAATTGGAAAATAATTCTATTATGAAAACATTCTGCATCCCACTTTGAAGTGTGGCGTCTGGGGTCTTAAATGCTAATAAGCAGCCATCTAAGACGCATCAATTGGTCTCAACCCACCTGCATCAAAGGGAATGAAGAACACCAAGGCTACACGATAACTACGAGCCCAAGAGACAGCAAGGGCCACATGAACCAGAGACCTACATCATCCTGAGACCAAAAGAAGTAGTTGGTGCCCGGCCACAACCGATGACTGCCCTGACAGGGAGCACAACAGAGAACCCCTGAGGGAGCAGGAGATCAGTGGGATGTAGACCCCAAATTCTCACAAAAAGACCAAACTTAATGGTCTAACTGAGACTAGAGGAATCCCGGTGGTCATGGTCCCCAAACCTTCTGTTGGCCCAGGACAGGAAACATTCCCGAAGACAACTCATCAGACAGGGAAGGGACTGGACAATGGGTAGGAGAGAGAAGCTGATCAAGAGTGAGCTACTTGTATCAGGTGGACACTTGAGACTGTGTTGGCATCTCCTGTCTGGAGGGGAGATAGGAGGGTAGAGAGAGTTAGAAACTGGCAAAATTGTCATGAAAGGAGAGGCTGGAAGGGCTGACTCATTAGGGGGAGAGTAAATGGGAGTATGGAGTAAGGTGTATATAAGCTTATATGTGACAGACTGACTTGATTTGTAAACGTTAAAGCTCAATAAAAATTATTTAAAAAAAAAAAACACCTTTTCGCTCTACATAATGTTTATTATCTATCCATAATCCCTTTCAAGTTATTTTAACTTGAGTTTTTATGGAGATGTAAATTTAAAAGTATATCTCATTTTTTTCACTTAACAGTATTACAAAAACCTTTAATCCTGCGATATATTCTTTATGATTAGCACTTTCAGCACTACACAACATTTCTATTCAGTAGATAAATGGTAAGAGCCGTCCTTTACTTAACCATTCCCTTACACTATGACATATAGGTTGCTTCAATTTTTTGCCATTAAAAACAATGCTGTGATTATCTTCTGTTTGGTAAGTTTTTTCCCCATAATTTGAATTATATCCTTAGGTTAAAGTCCCAGACATGTAATTAGAATCCAGACATTTTGATGGCTCTGTCAAGTTTGTTTGCAAATGAGTACAAGGCTTTTGTTCTCAGATAAGCAAACACTGCTCCACAGATGCAGATTGAGTTCCTCAAAGGCAAGTGCTGTGTTTTACTCTATTTTTTTTGTTTTTTTAAATCATGGCATCTGGCCTATAAGCAACATTTCATGAATATTTGTGGACCGAATGAACAGAAACGTTTAAAATTGTGAAACTTGAGAAAATATATTTAGGCTAGATCTTCTGCAGCCCCCAACCCTTCTTTTCATCATTTCATCACAAAATGAAGGATGTAACCCATACCAAGCGCTGAGTTCCCTGTTGACTTTTCCTTCTCCCATTTAATCCTCACAGTGCCCCCTAGAGTTCATTCTCCACACAGCAACAGAATGAAATACTCAACATAGAAATCAGATTATCACGCCCTTGCTTTTTCAGAGTGTCCCAGGAGACATCCATTGGTCTGTCAAGCCCCCAACATTTGAAAGGGACAGTAGGTCCTCTTTTCTGGGGAGAATACTACTTCTGGGCAAAACACCACTTAGTTGGAGATGAAGTTTCTATCTAATAGCCAGGAATCATGGGGATTTTCTTAAATGTAACTCAACATTGGGTAATTGGTCAATGTAGCAAAAAATATGTATCAGCATTTTGTACCGTATTTTTACACAAATAACACGCACCTTCTACATTTGCTTGACAACCTCGCCCTCCCCCTGCAAAGGTATTTTTGTAAGTACACTATGCTAACTTTTTTTTTTTTACAGCAACATGTAAAAAAAATTGGCAAAGCAGCTTCCAAAAATGCCGCCGGTGGGGGAGGGCGTGATTGGCAAACAAACATAGAAGGCACACGTTATTTGCATAAAATATGGTAGTATTAAAATATATTAAGTAAGCAAGGCATTCACTGACTCTCGAAAAAAACTTTTATTGGTCAAAATTTCCTCTGGGTGATGTGTCCTGACACCCTGAAGCATGTAACTCTTAGAATTCTAAAGGACCCTTTTTAAAAAACTTTTTTTTTTTCGTCTACCTTGTTTCAGGAGCTCTTTTCAAACCTGCAGTCACCCTCATTTTTGAGACAGGAGACAGTCACTGGCTCAAGAACAGGGTGTGCGTACACAACCACCGGAATTTATTTGCATCCCAGTGTTGGACACCTTTGCCCACTTACTTATTAAGCTTGAACCACAGCGCCCCCTGGTGGGAAGCTTATGGTTTGGCTTTTGCCAGATGCTTTCTCTGGGCAACATCTCACCTAACCAGAGCTTCCTTTTCTCTCATCTCTCAGGTGAAGGAGGCCATGCAGCGAATCCATGACCGAGGGAACATTGGCAAGTTAATTCTGGATGTAGAAAAGACCCCGACTCCATTGGTGAGTGAAAAGGGGAGGAATCTATTCAGTTCAACACAAGAGATTCATCAAGAGTCTATCAGTTGCAGGCACAGGTGAGGCAGGAGAAAATACAGGCAGCTTGTGGTTTCATGGAGGAAGAGCATTAATCAAATGATTATACAAATGAGGGATTAATCACATACTGAAATGAGTGCTAAGAAGGAAAGGAAAATGCTTCCTGAGAGCGTCTGAAGAGCAATCTGAGTGCAAAGACAGGAAAGCACAGAAACAATAGGCCTGGGATTCTCTCCCAGATTCCAGGTACTTGTACTCAAATCCTCATCCCAAAATCTGCTTGGGGAGCCTGAAATAAGACAGTACACACACACACTGCCCTCTAGGGGAAGCAAGCATCCTTAGCTCCTAGCCTTCAAAGAAGCCCTGTGATGGGGCTTCCTCAAGAAGACATCAGAAGCTTGGAAAAAGTAGAGGCAGGATTTCAGGACTCGTTTATAATGTCCTCTGTTGAATTACAGATGGCCAACGACAGCACAGAGACCAGCGAGGCGGGGGAGGAAGAGGAGGACCATGAGGGCGACAGTGAGAACAAGGAGCGGATGCCCTTTATCCAGTAACCCAGGACCCAGGCAGGAGAACATGAGGATGGTTTGGAAGACGAAGACCAGGCTGAGAAAGCTCTTCTGTGACCCAGTGAACAAATGCTGTAGTCCAGTGTGTGTCGTGTTTGTCTGCAGTCAGCTGAGCTAAAAAGCTGCCAATCACTGTTGTTTTTTGAATTTAAGTGCCAATCCCATTCCATGCAGTATTATGTCCCTCCCCATCTGTGGATGACACTCTCCCTCTCCCCTATATCAAAACCATCCATCCTTGGATCCTTCTCAACAGTTCTAGAACAGCCTTGCAAATTAAAACAAGCCCATAGGCCCGATGCCTAAGAGACCAGACATGGGCAAAGACAAGTCTGCGTTGAAAAGTGTTGTTATTACAAAGTACTGTCCAGGTCCTGGAATTCTTCTGGCCAATGACGTTTTTGCTGCTAGTTGCCCATACGTTTGACTACAGCACTTGCCAATGTGGCAGGCAGAAAAAGGGTAGGCCAAGAGATGTTTTCATGGGCCCGTAAATTTAGAACCTCTCCTCTTTGAAGAGGCAACTTCCTTATATTCATTGCATTGTTTCACTATTGAAAGGTTTGTGCCAATCTCCTCTAACCCTCTAGTGTTTGATCCTTTCACTGGTTTTTATCAGTAAACACAGGGAGGCAGGTCTGAGTTTTTTCAGGATAGAAGATGGGTCAACAGCATGAGTTTGAGGACCAGCCACAGAGATTGCTCCTCTGAGACCACATCTTGTGAGCACCACCCCCCTACTCCATACATATTTTAATTGTAAGAAAACCGCAAACGGAACTAATTCAGAAGTCATTATGGAGACTTAACTGTGTTTGCAAAGTTTCCATCAGCATTACCAGTTTTGCTGTTTTCAATTCCCGGTAGTAAGCAACCACATTTAAGGTGGATCCCCCAAAGAAGAGCTCCTTTGTAAATCATATTTGGAAAAATGAGTATCTTCTCTTGCCAAAGCATGTTCCAACATGCAGCAAAACTCTAGTGATAAAAAAGGGTCATGTGTAGCAGCTGTTGCCAAATGTATAGTTCCTTCCTCTTATATAAAGTCATGAGGCAGACCCTTTGCAGGACCCCTGCCCTTAGGAAATCAGGGACCGAACTACTTGATTGCACCCCTTTGATCAATTTTCCAGCTTCTAAACCCTTGAGAAACCCCATCCCTACCCCACTTGACTGGGCTTGCTTGAGAGGTAAAAGGTTAACCTCCAGGAAGATTCTCAATGTCTCCATGAGGGGGCTCCAGTCTATCCTCCCAGGGCGTTCAGCTCAAAGTTTTAAAATCATTTACAAACCAACCTGGAGACACAAGAGCCCAGGTGGTTAGCACCTCAACTCGCTTTGCGTTTTGCAGAACATCAGAGGGTTCCTGCATTGCCTGATTTCCCCAACCCGCAAGCCTTAGGGTAGACCCAACTCTTCTCCCAAGTGAACACATTTCAAAGTTCTTTTGTCACAAATGTCACCTCCTAACCCTCTTCCCTATCCTGAGCTTGCTGTGATGACTTAACTTTTGCCAGATATTCATCTAAGGGAGCTTCTCCTCATGGTGAATGTATACATAAACTAACGAGCCGTGGGATGAGAGTATGTCAAAACAGGGCACCAATATCGTCTTCTCCTACTACCCCAGGACTTACCAGTATTCCAGCTCTGTGCCATTTGGAGAGATAATGTGGAGATGTCAATCCTCTGACACCTGTGTTATACACTGTATTATTGGTCCTGCTTCTCCCATTACCATGTTGAAAATGGAGTCTGAGGGGAACCTAAGAAAAACCCCTACCCAAGTGACATTCCTGGTAGGCTGAGCAGAAATGGCATTTTCTAGGATTGGAGGGATGAAGAGCCAGCCCCTGGTGGTATCAGAGTCCTCCTTCCTGGGGACGTAGGAACTCTAGACATTCAGAATCCAAATGCCTTTCTTATTTCCAGAGGAGATAGATGAAAAGTTATTTCTTCCCATCTGTGTTTTTAATTAAAAAAAAAAAAAATTCTTTTTTTAATGAGCAAGGTTAATATAGTAATCACAAATTATCATTAAAGAAAGCCCTTCTCTGTCCTCAAAATACAGAAAGAAAAGAGAAAACTAGAGTTTGACTGATAAGACGAATTTATACCATGAAGAATGGGCAAAAAGAAAATATATAATGTTTAATGTACCCTCATTTTAAGCACCTTCTCTCCCATCACGTGATTGTTTACCTGAAGGAAGTGTAAAGAATGTCTCAGTTTGCCTTAAAGGAACTGTGAAGGCTTCTCTGTAATTTAAGCTTGATTGGAGTGAACTGAACATTGTCTACTGTATTTGTGGCTTTAGAGCTTTTGTTATATTGTGCCTACAAAGCAAATTATGTTTACATAAAAAAATATAAATAAAGTATTCAGCATAGCAGAACTTGGCTTCGCTTCCTCCACATAAACAGCGGTTGAATTAGCTGCCCCACTCTTAAAATGCAAGGATGAGTAACGGAGAGAGAAAAAAAATAATAAAAACGTGATAGGAGAATTCCCAGATGGGAAACTAAAAACGACATGGAGAAATTCAGGATGGAGATGAGACAAGCCTTTAAAGAGACGTTCGGGATCCTTCAAACAAGAAAGTAAAACCAACACATAAAGGACTATTAAAGACATCATAGGAGTCCCTGGTTTGTGCAAATGGTCCACAGGCTTAGCTACTGACTGAAAGGTTGTCGGTTCGAGTCCATTCAGAGGTACCTCGAAAGAAAGGCCTGGCTACCTACTTCTGAAAAAATCAGCCATTGAAAACCCCATAGAGCACAGCTCTGCTCTGACACACATGGGATCACCATGGATCTGAACTGACTAGACAACTGGTAAAGATATAATAATAACGATGATGTCATTGTTGTTAGTTGCCTTTGAGTCAATTTCCACTCATGACAATAGCAAACATTTATATGGCACCTACTGTGTGCCAGACTCTGTTATAAGAACTTTATATGTATTAACTTGCTTATTCTCCCAACACCCCTAAGAAGTACGGTCTAGGTTTTGTCACCTGCCTAAGATCACACAGTAAATGATGGAGACAGGATTTCAAGCCAGGCCATGACCTTTAGAATCCAGGCTCTTAGCCACCCTATTATGCTGCCTCTCACCTTAAATAAGAGTAAAATATGATGCATTTCAAATTACCATCCCTAACTCACTAGAAACTCTTAACGAGATTCTGTTTCTCCTGATTTCAATGATATGCTTATAAATTTGTTTTGCTTTGTAGCAAGTAATACGCATGTCAAGAAGGATTTTCCTTTTGTGACTGGTCCTCCATCCAAGGGTTTGGTGGAGTTGATTTTAAAACTCATGCATCTCTACAATTTTCATTTTCATGATCTAAAATCCTCAAGGTTTTAGATGCAGAAAAGTAAATCTCCAGGGGCTAGGATATCACGAAAGAGGCATTCATGATTAGGAGGCATGACTGTGCTTACCATATTTCTCAGCAGGAAGCAAAAAAATAGAGCTGGGTCCCATGTTAATAAAATGTCCCATACATAAACCTGTATTTACAGAGTGGAAAAAGTTAGTCGCATTGTCAGTGAACTTCATCATTTTATAAAGGCACTGTGTTAAGGACTTCCACTTGTATTCTTATTTAATGCTCATGTCCTCTGTATAAATCCCATGACCTCACATAGCTCAAAAACTCAAAACCAAACTCATTGCCGTGGAGTTGATTCCGACTCATAGTGACCCTATAGGACAGCGTAGAACTGCCCCACAGGGTTTCCAAGGAGTGCCTGGTGGGTTCGAACTGCCAGCCTCTTGATTAGCAGCTGTAGCTCTTAACCACCACGCCACCAGGATTTCCCTCACATAGCTAGTCACTTTCAAACACAGACAGATCAGCTACTAAAAGTGAAATCTAAACTAAATTAAAATCTTCACTTGCAACGCTGAAAATGAGAAGGAAGCCCAAGAGTTGGAAACAAGATTATTTTTAGCAGCTTGGATGAAGTTAGGGTAGTGGTGGAAATAAACGTTTCAAAAGCCATTTTGAGCATAGGGAGAAACGTGTAAAAAGCAAGGAGGTGAGGAATTTTGAAGGTTGTATTTGAGGAGTGGAGGGTGGAACACTGTGGCTGAAATACAAAGGCATAGGGATGGAGTGGATGGAATCCTGGTGGCACAGTGGTTAAAATGATCAACTGCTAACCGTAAGGTCGGAGGTTCAAAACCACCAGCGGCTCCAAGGGAGAAAGATGTGGCAGTCTGCTTTCGTAAAGATTTACGGTCTCGGAAACCCTATGGGGCAGTTCTAGCTTGTCCTGCAGGGTTGCTAGGAGCCAGAATCAACGTGATGGCAGTGGGTGTGAGTTTCGGGGCGGAGCAGAGTGGGAGAAAGACATAACAGCCGGTAGTTTTAAATTTTCTAGTAGCCACTTTAAAAAAAATAATAAAAAAGGTAAAATTTTAACAGTACATTTTATTTAACCCAATATTTTTTATATGTAAGATGTTATCGTTTCAACATACATAGCCAACATAAACATTATTAGTGAGATATTTCCCATTCTGTTTTTTACACTAAGACTTTGAAACCTCATGTGTATTTTACACTACATCTCAGACTAGCAGCATTTCAAGCGCTCAGTAGCAGTTGTGGCTGGGGGCTGCCATTTTGAACAGGCGAATTTAGAGGAAGAGCAGAAACGGACATGAGTATGTGCGAAGATGCATGGTGAGAGGACAAAATAGGTCACAAAGTAGGGAGGGGTCAAGTCAATGAGGAAAGGGGTGGTGAGGAAAGTGTGCACGGGGGAGGTGATGCTTGGGCAAAGTCGTGACAGATGAGTGAGTGAGAACAACGTACATAAAGCGTGATCATTGTGTAGGCACTCAAACTTTAGCTCCCCTTTCCTTTTCCCTGTCTACCGATGCCGGGAAGAATGGGATGCTTTGGAAATACTTAGTAACTTCCTTCCTTTTTTAACAATAGAGACTATAGGCATCCCAATATTTCACTTCCAGATTTGTCTGTGGAAGAAAAAAAAAAATCAATGATTTCGCATTCGCTGCCATGAACAGAATGAGCAGAGTTCCTATTACCAGTCAAGCAAAGATGCTGGGAAATATGCTCCATAAATTATTCAAATTGCCACGCAAACAGAGGAGGAACTCAGACAGCAGCAACTGAAACATCGCAACACTGCAGGCACACACACCAACACGTGTGCAGGGGTTAAGACCATAAACCTTGGACTCTTAACAGACCAGGGATCAAATTTAGACAAATTGCTTGGCATCTGAGCCTCAGCTTTCCCCTAATAAAATGGAGATAATAATATTGTCTATATCCTGGGATTGTTGTTATAAAGATCAAATGAAGCTATACCATAGCCCAACTGAACCCACGACCTGTATGTTCCAGTCTGGAAGCTGGATTGTGAATACCTTCAAAACAAGGACTTTCGCTCATTCAGCAACCACTGATCAAATTCCTATAATGTTCCTGATGCAATACTTTTAGTGTCTTAGCAACAAAAATAAGAAATACATAGCTTCTGCAATCCAGGAGCTCACAGCTTAATGATGTGATAACAAATGATTTCTATCTCATGTGCAAATAGCAATTTATTTGTGCAAACTACTTTGGGACTGAGAGTGTATGCAGGCTAAGTGGCAAAGAGTATTGTAATTGATGAAGAATGCCTCTCAGGAGAAGCAACTATCTTCAGGCACATCAGTGGGGAAGTCCACACAGCTATTGTGTTCATCAAGAGAAGAAATAGGAGATTACTAGGACTGGATTTTAGAATCCCAGTTGTCATGCAGTCAGCTCCAGCGCATGAGGACCTCATGTGCACCAGAGTAGAACTGTGCTCCGTAGGGTGTTCAAGTCTGATTATTCAGAAGTAGATTGCCAGGCCTTTCTTCCATGGCACTTCTGGGTAGATTCAAACCACCAACCTTTCAGTTAGCAGCCAAGTGCATTAACTATTTGCACCACCCAGGGGCTATACCCATAAAATCCAAAAATTGGAAACCCTGGTGGCATAGTGGTTAAGAGCTACAGCTGTTAACCAAAAGGTTGGAAGTTCAAATCCACCAGGCACTCCTTGGAAACCCTATGGGGCAGTTCTGTAGGGTTGCTATGAGTTGGAATTGAATCGATGGCAATGTCAACTATACCCGCTGCCATTGAGTCTATTCTGACTCATAGCGACCCTATAGGGTGGAGTAAAACTGCCCCATAGAGTTTCCAAGGAGCGCCTGGCGGATTCAAACTGCTGACCTTTTCGTTAGCAGCCATAGCACTTAACAACTACGCCACCAGGGTTACCAAAGCTGCAGCGTATTGAGTACTCATTATGTGCCAGACGCTGCTGTAAACCCTTTAGCAGTCACAGATGATGCCTCACCACATGTCATCTCATCCACTAGAGTTTGCCTGCAGCTGTGAACATTTCCAGGCCTACTGGTAGCATCCCACCTCAAGCGCCTGCATGTCTTTATCTGTGCCTGCAGGCTTGTTCCAGCACCACAGGGCGCAAGGGCAACCTAGAATTACTGTGATGGGTGGGGGTGGACAACCCTTAGCCAATGAAGGATGAAAGCCAGATGAGTTGCCTGGATTCCTTGTCCTCTGGTGTCATGATTCTGAGGTATGTTCAGCACAGTATCACAAGGATCCCCTGAGTGAGATCAAGCCCAGTTGCCCACAGTAGTACCTCACTCATTGACTTCTCTTCCTTCTTTATTTCATTCTCCCCACCTCTCCCTCTCCTGCTTCCTGAGACCCTGTTACGAATTGAACTGTGCCCTCCCCAAAAGATATGAAATCTAATCCCTGTGCCTGTGAATGTGACCCTGGGAAACAGTGGCTTTATTTTGTTATGTTAATGAGGTCATACCAGAGTCGGGTGGATGCTAAACCAAACCCTTTCTGAGTGGTGTCTTATTAGAAGGGTAAACAGACACGGAAAAACACATGCAGTGGGAAGGGACCATGTGAGGAACCATCACAAGCCCAGGAATGCCAGGGAATGCCCGGGGGCTGCCAATGAGGAAGAACTCTTCCCTAGAGCTGATGTCCTGATTTGGACTTCCAGCCTCAAAAAACTGTGAGGCAAATTCCTGTTTTTTAAAGCCACCCACTTGCTGTGTTTTTTGTTATGGAAGCACTAGAAAACAAAGACAGGAAAAAAAAAAAGACAGATCGTCTTCTAAATAAACGTCTTGCACCAAGTTCTTGTCTTGGAGGCTTCTTTGGAGGGAATGTAAATTGAAGACAGCGTTCTGTATGTATTAACTTCCTGAATACTCATAACAACCCTATAAAGTAAGCAATATTATTCCCATTTTACTGATGACAAATGAAACTCAGAGAAGTGAAATAAAATGCCCAAAACTACCAGCTAACAGCTGAGTTTCCAGAATTTGGGCCCAGAAATCAAGCCCAGTTCTCTCAAATGCCCAAGCCACTGAAAACACGTAACACCATTGAACAAGTTAGAAAAAAATATTCAAAAGCTAAGCTAGCCTCATAATTAAAATGACTTCTGGGGCCAGCCCATCTCAGTTTTCAAAAGCCTGCCCAGGGAATGAGAAGGGATTATAACTGTTTTCCTGACTCTGGAGAACTCTATTCAAGGCCAGCAGGAGGGGACCTGCAGCCCTGATGAGTTATAGAGGAAATCAGCCCAAAGCATACAAACACAATAAGCACGATCTCTTCATCCTTTGCAAAAACAAGCATAAATATCTATTTACTGAGCCCAGGCTAAATGCTCAGGTAGACTGCTGATGTTAACAGCTGATCTGACTACTACCTTTGTTTGGAAACAAAAGTCTGTGTATTCCAATCATCCTTTGAGATTAATTGATTGACAAGGAAGGAAGACAGTGCACCATCACATTGGCATGTGGAGTATTCGATTATTAACTAGATAAATTAAGAGAATATAAAAAGCTCTTGTGCTCACTCAGGATCTCGATCTCTCTCTCTCTCCCTCTTCTAAGGTAAATATTATTAAGGAAACTCAATTCAATTCCCCAAATATTTACTGAGCTTTGGCTATGTGGACAACCCTGTTTACATCTTGTGGAAAATTCGGAGATAAACACAGACTGGACAAAAAGAGCCCACTGTCTGGAAGACATAGAGAGACAGAGACATCAATCACCAGGGAAAGGCTAACAGCCCACAGAAGAGAGATTCGTGGGCCCTGGGGTACAAAACTGGGAAAGGAGGTAATTGAGCAGTGGATAAGAAAGTCTCCATGGAATAGAGGTGGGGTAGACACTCTTGGTTTTGTCTGCTAAGAATTCATTTCCCCTGACTTAGAGTTCAAACAATATCATTAATATCACATGCAAGTAAAATTTTGTTGAAGATAATTCAAAAATGGTTGCAGTAGTACATCCACAAGGAACTGCCAGAAATTCAATTCAGATTGAGAAGAGGACACCGAACAAGGAAAATCATTGCTGATGTCAACTAGATCTTGGCTGAAAGCAGAGAATACTATAAAGTCGTTTACCTGTGTTTCATTGACTATGTAAAGGCATTCAACTGTGTGGATCATAACAAATTATGGATAACATTACAAAGGATGGGAATTCCAGAACACTTAATTGTGTTCATGTGGCATCTGTACATAGGCCAAGACACAGTTGGTAGCACAGAACAAGGGGGTAGTGTGTGGTTTAAAAATTCAAGAAAGGCATGCATCAGGGTTGTATCTTTTCACCATACTTATTCAATCTGTATTCTGAGCAAATAATCGACGAAGCTGGACTGTATGAAGAAGAACGTGGCATCAGAACTGGAGGAAGATTCATTAATAACCAGCGATATGCAGGTGACACAACCTTGCTGAGAGTGAAGGGGACTTGAAGCACTTACTGATGAAGATCAAAGGCTATAGCCCTCAGTGTGGATTACATCTCAACATAAAGAAAACAAAAATCTACACAACTGGACCAATAAGCAACATCATGATAAACGGAGAAAAGATTAAAGTTGTCAAGGATTTCATTTTACTTGGATCCACAATCAACACCCATGGAAGCAGCAGTCAAGAAATCAAATGATGTATATTGCATTGGGCAAATCTGCTGCAAAAGACCTCTTTAAAGTATTGAAAAACAAAGATATCACTTTGAGGACTAAGGTGTGCCTGACCCAAGCCATGGTGCTTTCAATCAACTCATACGCTTGTGAAAGCTGGACAATGAATAAGGAAGACTAAAGAAGAATTGACGCCTTTGAATTACAGTGTTGGCGAAGAATATTGAATATACCATGGACTGCCAGAAAAACTAACAAGTCTGCCTTGGATGAAGTACAGCCAGAGTGCTCCACGGAAGAGAGGATGGAGAGACTTCGTCTCACATACTTTGGACATCATGCTTGGTAAGGTAAGGTAAGGGGTCAGTGAAAAAGAGAAAGGCCCTCAACGAGATGGATTGACATAGTGGCTGCAACAATGGGCTCAAATATAGCAAGAATTTTGAGGATGGCACAGGACTGGGCAGCGTTTCATTCTTTCGTACATATGGTTGCTATGAGTCGGTCAGCACTTAGCAAAAATAGAGCTCAGTGATTAAGAGCAGGGACTCTGGAGTCAGATGGCCTGTGTTTGAATCCTGACTCTTGCAGTTACCAGCTATAACTTTGGACAAGTTATTGAACCTCTGAGCCTCCATTGCCTCCTCTGTAAAGGAGGAATGAGAGCATTACCAGTTTCATTGGGTTGTTGTGCAGATTTAATGAGACATTAGACGTAAAGTGCTTATGAGAATGCCCGGCACATAACGTTGTTGTTGTTAGGTACTGTTATGTTGATTCTGACTCATAGTGACCCCATGTGACCCAGTAGAACTGCCCCATAGAGTCTCCTAAACTGTAATCTTTATAGGAGTGAACAGGGGCAGATTATCCAACAGGCAAGGTAAGTATGGTGCGTATCTTGCCTACCAGATCATCTGTAGTGAACAATTTCACATTTTTTCACCACATTGAAGATTCTGCTTCTAGATATGGCTGGCAACTGTCTCTCTACTAACCCCACAGCACCTTCCTACGGAATCAAAGCCTCTTTCCAAATTTATAATCCATGACGGGGGCAGATGACCTAGTAAGTAAGGTAAGCACAGGCTTACTTGTGCTTACTTACTAATCTGTAGTGAACAATTTCACATGAGTAGCACCCTGTAGGATCACTATGAGTTGAAACCGACTCAATAGCAACAGGATTTTTTTTTTTTAGTGAACAATTCGTTCATTACAAATTAGTAAGTAAGCACAAGTAAGCCCATGCTTACCTTGCTTATTGAATAACCCATCCCTGGGAGCTATCTCCAGGCCTTTTCTCCAGGTCTTGAATCTCCCAGTGGCCGGTGGATTCAAACTGCAGACTTTTCAGTTAGCAGTCAAGTGCTTAACCATTGTGCCCCCGGAGCTCCTTTTTTTTTTTTCAATTGTGCTTTAGGTGAAAGTTTACAGCTCAAGTTAATTTCTAATACAAAATTTTGTACACATATTGTTATGTGACATTAGTTGTAATCCCTACAATGTGACAGCACACTCCAACTTTCCACCCTGGGTTTCTTGTGTCCATTCAACCAGTTCCTGTCCCTTCCTGTCTTCTCATTCTGCCTCCAGACAGGAGCCGCCCATTTTGTCCCACATATCTGATTGAACTAAGAGGCACATTCTTCATGAGTATTAGTTTATGTTTTATAGTCCAGTCTAATCTATGTCTGAAGAGTGGACTTCAGGGAATGATTTTAGTTCTGGGTTAACAGAGCTTCTGGGGGCCATGGTTTCCAGTTTCAGTCAGACCATTAAGTCTGGCCCTTTTACTAGAATTCGAGTTCTGCACCCACTTTTCTCCTGCTCCATCCAGGACTTTCTGTTTTGTTCCCTGTCAGGGTGGTCATCAGTGATAGCCGGGTACCATCTAGTTCTTCTTGTCTCAGGCTGATGGAGTCTCTGGTTTATGTGGACCTTTTGTCTCTTGGGCTAATATTTTCCTTATGTCTTTAGTGTTCTTCATTCTCCTTTGCTCCAAGTGCTTTGGTTTGGGACCAATTGATGCAACTTAGATGGCCACTTGCAAAGTTTTAAGACCTCAGACGCCATTCACCAAAGTGGGATGCAGAACATTTTCTTAAAAAACTTTGTTAGGCTAAATGACCTAGCAGTGCTCCTTTTAAGTGTAATTATGAACTGTTTAGTCAGTTGCACCTGATTTTTCTTTGGAGAACGACTCCCCACTCCTTGTGTGTTGTGTTGGGGCCCTATTAATCAAGGTACACTGTCCTCTTGTAGCCAAACGGGGCTCATGACCCAACAGAGGCAAATTGATGCTCTATTTGGAATTTGAAGCTTAAGCAGAGAGATGTAAAGACAGGAAAATTGATGCAGAAATTCATCCTGACATTAAAAAACAAAAAAACCTTAATCTATTGCCCTCAAGTCAATTACCAATAGTTCTGCAGAGTAGAACTGCCCCATGGGGATTCCAAAGCTGTAATTTTTACAGAAGCAGACCGCCATATCTTCCTTCCGTGGAACAGTTAGTGGGTTCAAATTGCTGACCTTTCAATTAGTAGCCAACTGCTTAACCACTATTCCATCAGGGCTCCTCGCCTGACATTGGTGTCCTAAAAAGATTCTTCATGAATCCTGCTCCCTAGATCCCAAAGCTGTCTGTGTTTCTATTTTTTCCAAAGCCTAGTTCTTCAGACTCAGATTCTGTGAGCTACCCCATACATATAGCTTAGGAGGAGGAGATGGAGTGTGTGACTAATTGCCTCCATGACTCCTTTGCCATGAGACCAAAAGAACTGGATAGTGCCCAGCTACAATTACTGAATGTTTTGATCAGAGATTTCATAGAAGAATCCTGCTCAAAAGGGGGAAAATGAAGAACAGAATTTCAGATTCTCATAGACTCCAGACCTTCTGGAGCCATGAAGGTTAGATGAACCCCTGAAACTGCTGCCCTGAGACAATCTTTAAACCTTAAGCCAAAAAATCCCCTGAAGTCTTCTTAAAACCAAACAATAGTTTAGCTTAACTAGTAAAAAAAAATGTCTGCCTTGAGCATTATACTCTTTTAAGAACTATCTGTATGGGATCAAATTGACAACAGCAACTTGAAAGATTAGATAAGAACCTTAGGGGCAGTGAATTTATGTTAATGGGGAGGAACAACTCAGAAAAGGAGGGTAAGAATGATTACACAACTCAAAGAATATAATCAATGTCACTAAATGGTACATGTAGAAACTGTTGAATTGGTGTATGTTTTGCTGTGTATATTCTCAACAACAAAATAAATAAAGTTATAAAATAAAAATTTTTAAAAGGGCATTTGAACTGGGGGCCTTGAATAACTGGATTGGGTTGTATCTGGGATGGTTCAGCTTCCTGATTGTTTACATACATATACCAAGCCAACTAAACCCTTTGCTGTTGAGTCAAGTCCCACTCGTAGCAACCCTACAGGACAGAAGAGAACTGCACCGTAGGGTTTCCAAGGAGCCGCTGGTGGATTTAAACTGCAACCTTTATGGTGTGCTGCCGAGCTCTTAACCACTTCGCCACCAGGGCTCCTTACATGTGGCACCTTTATTTCCCAATGGAAGGTTGCGATATGTAGTCTGGTAAAGGATTTTCATTGCACACCAGGGATAAGAGGCAACACAAGAGACAGAGTGCGTATGCCCAAATATAGGCACCTCTGAAACAAAGTTTTTAATTTGAAAAAATGGTAAAATATTTGAAACATGAAAAATAGAGCTAACTTACCTGCAACACAAGATCAGTATTTCCCAAATTCAGTCATTTACATATCACCCTCTTTGTGGTTTTGTCATCCCTGGGCCGTATCTGCATTATTAACGATTTTCTTTAATCGATTCATGTTTTTAATTTAGATAACTTTTTAAAAATTTTCTGTTACTCCCATGAAGAGAAAAACGGCATCGCTTGCCATGAATAGAAAGCAATTATAAACATCAGTACAATGGAGCCAGGCTTGGGACTCCCACTGGCCAAATCTGGGACATTTGAGCATCAAAATAAATAACGATAGTAATATATTATAACCCACTGAGTAAAATAAAATCCATGAGTCTATCAGTAAAAAAGAAATAAAAAAGGAAAAAGGAAAGGCTCTTCCTCACAGTAGAAAGCCGACCAAGAAATATAAAAGAAATGATGGAGTTAGAAAACCAACGGGTTGTTTTAAATTTGATGAGAAACACTTTACTTACCTAGCCTCAAAATATTTCCCCCAAAATTCTTATTAATTACAAAGTAAAAAAAACAGTAATTTTATAGTTGAGAAACCTGGCAGACAATACCTTAACCAAGTAATCAAAGGCAACATCACCAACATGGACAAACTGACAATATGCAGTTCCTGATATAATGCCCTGAGAAGGACACAATATCACTTCTGTGATATTTCCTGCCAAAATAGACATAACCAAACTTGTTCATGAGGGAATATCAGACAAACTCATATTATTTTCAATTGCCTCATATGCATGTGAAAGCTGGACAATGAATAAGGAAGACTGAAGAATTGATACCTTTGAATTAAGCGTTGGTACTGAATATACCATGAACTGCCAAAAGAATGAACAAATCTGTCTTAGAAGAAGTACAGCCAGAATGCTGCTTAGAAGCAAGGATGGCAAGACTTCATCTCATGTACTTCAGATACATAATCAGGAGGGACGAGTCCCTGCAGAAGGACAACATGCTTGGTAAAGTACAGAGTCAGCAGAAAAGAGGAAGACCGTCCACAAGATGGACTGACACAGTGGCTGCAACAATGGGCTGAAACACAGCAATGATTGTGAGGATAGCACAGGAGTGGGCAGTGTTTCATTCAGTTGTACACAGGGTCACTATGAGTCAGAACCAACTAACAACAACAAAAGAGATAAGAGGAGTCCCTGGGTGGTGCAAACGTTAAGCTCTAGGCTACTAACGGAAAGTTGTCGGTTTTAGCCCACTTAGAGTCACCACAGAAGAAAGGCCTAGTGATCTACTTCTGAAAACCAGCCATTGAAAATGTTCTGGAGTGCCGTTCTATTCTGACACACGTGGGGTTGCCATGAGTCCGAATCTACTCTCTGGCAACTGACTGAAGAAATGAGGCACGACAACCAAGTGCTAGGTGTGATTCTGGGTTGTATCCTGGACGGGGTGGTAGCGGTAGAGAGGAGCTATAAAGAACATTTTTGGGAAAACTGATAAAATTTGAATATGGGCTATGGATTTGATAATACTACTGTGTCAGTGTTAAATTGCTTGACTTTGATGGTTCCACTGTGGTGATGTGAGAGAATCCTTGTTCTTAGGAAATAAACACTGAGGTACTTAAGCATAAAGAAGAAACATTGTCTCCAACTTATTTGCAAATGGCTCAAAAAATAATACGCAGAGAGAGAGAGAGAATAAGAAAGAAAGCAAATGGGGCAAAATGTAATCAGTAAGTGAACCTAGGTATAGGGTCTAAAGGAGTCCTTCATCGTGTTTTTGCAGCTTTTCTGTAAGTTGGAAATTATATCAAAATAAAAAAATTACCAAAAGAACACTAAAAATTAGCATAATAAATATGTCTAGCTAAAAACTGTTGTAGTCTCTGAGTTTGAGGCCAGTTTCTTGTTAATAAAAAAAGAGATTAGATTAGCAGATTCTAAAGATATTTTAAAAGACATACCAACACCATATTAAAGATACCTTCTTGACAAAATCAGGATTTTAAGAGAACTGGGAAGGGAATAGCATTCTCACTGAGCCATCAACATTCTTTAATGTATGTGCCCCAACAGTACAAATACCAAACTTTGGGGAAACCTGTTCTCAAGCGAACAAGGCTGTGGAAGCTTTGATCTGTTGAGCAGCTGGAAGCCGGGGGAGGCTGGAGGCCAGGGCTGTCTGACCTTCTTACTGAGTGCTGGCCTGAGAAAACATGCCAGTGCATCTAATTTAATAGTAATGCCTTGGTTTCACCTGTAAGAAACTCATTTTGCTCACGTCAGTTTTGAAACAGATCTCGCTTCTGGGTGGTGACAATATTTTCTACAGTCAGCCATTTCTATTTAAATGCTGGCTAAACCCAGCTTCAACAATGAATCATCAAGGCAGAAGTTTGTCCACTGTACCAGGAGACTCAGATGGAAAAAGAAACCGTCTGTCAACCACTCAGAGAGTCCATTTCCAGCTGCCAAGCACCTGCAGCCCCCAAATTGAGAAAGAATCACCCAAAGCGCCCCCCAAAATGATCCCAGTACTCTGAAAGGGCTAAACTTATTGGTATCAACTAGTGATCCCCCATGAAAAATAAAAAAAAAAAAGCACCTTACTGGTGAATTGCCAGATAAAATACAGAATGCCCAGTTAAATTCAAATTTCAGACAAAGAAATTTTTTTTTTTCATGACAGCACATGAAACATGCTGATACTGATCCTTTCAACCTTAGGAGAGAATTTGACCTTATAGTGCTACAAGTCAACACTGAGAAGCAGGAGATATTTGTTAGATAAAATACATAGTTACGGCTCTATTTGGTGGGGAATGGGCATCTTATTTTGCTTTTATAAGAAAAAAAAAAACTACTATATTTTAATACCTAAATGGCGGGGAGAGGAGCAAGATTGGAGGCAGTTAAATACCAACTCCTAACCATTCTCTATGAACCATGGCGTGGACAGGATTTCTATTTCCTACGTTATTTATTTTTATAATCTTTGGATTTGTACAAGGAACATGCAACATTATGCATTAGTTTGGTAATCTGGAAAAAAGCAACAAGGCAAAACCTGTGTGTGTGTGTGTGTGTGTGGGCGCGTGCGGGTGTGAAGCTGAAGGGGACTCGAGCATCTCCGGTCCTCAGACAGGGCCCATTGGAGCCCTAGGAGCTGCTGGGTGGTGCAAACAGTTAATGTATTTGGCTGCTAACTGAAAGGTTGGAGTCCACATAAAGCAGCCTCGGAAGAAAGGCCTGACGATCTACTTCCAAAAAATCAGCTGTTGAAAACCCTATGGAGCAGAGTCCTACTTTGACGCACATGGGGTCACCACGACTCAGAGTCGACTCAACAGCAGATGGCGGGTAATCACTCCCTTAACAGAATCAGCCTGCCTCCTCAGAAAGCCTAAGAGGGTGGTTCTCAAACTTCTACTGTGCATGAGAATCCCATGGAGCTTGTTAAAAGCCTGTGCAATTCTTTTGGGTACACACTTAAGAGTGGAATTGACATATGGTAATTCTATGTTTAACTTTTTAAGGAACCACCAAACGGATTTCCACAGCAGCTGAACCATTTTACATTCACACTAGCAATGTTGCTCCAGGTCCTCACCGGCACTTGTTTTTTTCAGTTTTTTAAATTTTAGCCATCCCTGTGGGTGTGAGGTGGTGTGTGATCGTTAAGGTTGTGTGTCAACTTGGTTGGGCCATGATTCTCAGTGGTTTGGCAGTTACGATGTAGTTTAGCATTCTTATGATGTTATGATCACCTCCATGATTAGATTTGATATAATGTGATCACCTCCATGATGGGATTTGCTGTGAGTAGCCAATCTGTTGAAAGGGGTTTCCTTTGGTGTGTGGCCTGCATCCAATATAGGTGGTCTTTCTGGCAAGGCTGGTGGAGTTTTTTTTGCTCACTCTGGTGGAGCCTACAACTGTCTCCTATTCATCTGACGTCCAGTTCTTGGGACTTGAGCTAGCAGTTTACCTGCTGTCTTGCCTACCAATCTTAAGATTCATAGGTCTTCGCAGCCTGTGAGCCAGAGCCCTGCTCTCTGACTTGCTGATCTTGGTTTTGCCAACCCCTGGCAGCTACATGAATCAGGAGACACCTCCAGCCTGATCCACGGACTTGGGACATTCCAGCCTCTACAACCATGTGAGCCATTTCCTTAATATAAATCTCTCTATATATGTATTATAAGCTTTGCTGGTTTTGCTTCTCTAGAGCACCCAGCCAAAGACAAGTGGTATCTCATTGTGATTTTGATTTACATTCCCTAATGACTAATTGTTCACTTTAGAACGGTCAATTTTAGGTAATTTGAATTTTACTTCATTAAAAAAAAAAAAAAGCCAGTGCAATTGCAGACTAAATCACTCCCAGAGATTCCGATTTAGGGAGTCTCATGATTCCCTGGTATCTGCTTTTAACACACCAGCAGGAACAGATTATCCATTAGGCAAGGTAAGCACTGCTTGCCTTGCTTACCGGATCATGTGCAGTGAGCATTTTCACATTTTCTAACCACGTCAAAGGTTCTCCTTGCAGGTATGGCCGGCATCTGTTTCTCTGCCAGCCCCACAGCACCTTCCTACAGAATCAAACACTCTTGTCAAATTTATAATGTCTGACAGCAGCGGATAACCCAGTAAGCAAGGTAAATGACGGCTTACTTGTGCTTACTTGCTAATCTGTAGTGAACATTTTCACGTAGGTTTCACCATATCTTTGATGTGGTAAAACTCATGTGGAACTGTTCTACAAATGATCAGTAAGCACTGTGCTTACCTTGCCTGGTGGATAATCCGCCCCTGTGCACCAGCCCCAAGTGACTCTGCTGCATTTTGAAAAACGCTGCTCAGGAGCCAGGCTCCTCTTGAGATGGGTGTGAGCTCTGAGACTGAATGGCCTCAGGCTATTTCACAGTCAGAAGGCTGCTATTCAGATAAGGGGTGCAGACCTCTCAAGTGTCTGGGGTGGGGGCAGGGGAGTTTACTATTCTGTTTTGAGAGTACCCATACATTTGGAGAACTTAAGAAATGCTAAATTTACAAAAATACATAGCTCTACAATTGCATGATTTTTCCCCCCAATCTTATCAGTGAATTTCTTTAATGATGGAAATAACTTTGCTTGAAGATAAGGTCACAAGTAGAACTGTGAGGCCCTTTGTGAAAGAGGCCTGAACCAAATGCCCTCCTCCCCCTCCTGCCTTATGACAAGCCCCTGGCTAGTGCATGTCAGGCTGAACCTAGACTTGGCGTGAGCCTCCTGCCACCTAGTGGTCGGACAAAGAGACTTACTTCTGAAACTCTCATTCAAAGATCAGCAAACTTTTATCAAGCATGTGTCATGTTGCTGGAGTCCTTGGATGGTGCAAACGGTTAATATGCTTGGCTGCTCACCATAAGGTTGGCGGTTTGAGTCTACCCAGAGGTACCGCAGAAGAAAGGCCTGGTAGTCTAATGCAAAAAAACAGCCACTGCAAACTCTATGGAGCACAGCTCTACTCTGAAACACATGGGGTCACCGTGAGTCACAATCAACTTGTCAGCAACTGGTATCGTGTTGCCAGGCATTATGCAGGACTCTGGAAGCATAGAGCTGGAAAGAGTAGCACAGATCTTTTAGTTAAGTCATTCCCACTGGTAAGACTGAAGCCCAGGGGGCAGAGAGGCAGTGACTTACACAAGGCCCCACATCAACTCCTCTGATAAATCACATTAGATATTCTTCCCTCCACATATCAATGGTGCGAATCAGAATTCCCTATGGGCCTTTTTTGAAAACACACCCTTCCAGGGCCTCATTCTTAAGAATTTCGTATTCAGAAAGTCTAGAATGGGATTCTTTATGGCAAATATATTTTATAAACTCCACAGGTATTTCTCATCCCCCTCCCCAAACTCCTCAAGGTGAAAATCATGGCTTAAATCATGAGGCTCTTATCCAGTGTCTTATGTGATAATGTTTTCTGTTTATGCGGCATTTCACAGTTTGCAAGCTGCCTTCACGTCCATTATTGCATTTGACCTTCCTCACGACCACGTGAGGCAAGTGCGATCTCCATCTCACAGATGAGAACATTGGACTTCAAAAATGTTAATTTCTCAGGGTCACATAATTAATTTAGTGATAAATCAAGGTCTCATATCCAGGTTCTGACCAACTCCAAATCCCATAGTTTTCTGCTATATTGGGCTGTCCCTGGGCAGTTGATTGGCCTATGGGGCCAAAAATGGATCCCAGTCTGGGATCAATATTTAAAATTTTTATTTAATAAACATTTTGAGAACCCACAGTGTTCAAAGTGTAGGAAAACAACAGTCGTTGAACAATACATGGCCCCTGCTTTCAAGGTCCTAAGTGTCCTCTGAAATTTACCCTCACATATATCTGCACTTAGTCCCAATAACCCCCGATACCCCCCATACCTTGATTACAATCCTGTGAGACCCTGAGCAGAGGGCCCAGCTAAGGCCAGACTCCTGACCCACGGAAACTGTGAGATAATAAACATGTTTTTACACCATAAAGAAGTCTCTAAGTTTGGGGTAATTGGTTATGCAGCAACAGGAAACTAACACAGTATTCAGTAAATATTTGCCGAAACCAGAGAGGGAAACAGAAAGGGAGGGAAATGGGAGAGAAGAACAGCAATTAGGGAAGTTAAGTTCTGGAGGATATTTGACTTCAGAGCAAATGAGGCCAGGACCTCAAAAGATGTCAGTAAACCCATTTCACTCTCCCACGGGGGCAAGAACACTTGTGAATCTTTGGCTGCCAGTGCCTATCAGCTTAGTATTGTCACTTCAAGTGGAATATGACCCCTCTCTGCATCCCTTTTTCAAATTTGTCCATTTGTTAAATATCAGCAGTGGGCATATTCCACTCAAAACTAACTAATGGTCTTTTCCATTCACAGCTCAGCAAACCAGGTCTGACATAGTCTTCTTTTCTCCCCTATCTATCAGGGGTGGATTAACTAGTAAACTCATTTTAACATATCTTTGATGTGGTGAAAATCAGGTGAAGTTGTGCACTACGGATTAGTAAGTAAGCACAGGTAAGCCCATGTGTACCGTGTTTATTGCATAATCCATCCCTGCTACCTATCATTCTCCTTGACTTGATAAATCTTGAGGAAAATGGAATTTTTACTCCAGATGATGCAGTCAAGAGCATGAATCCTAAATGATGAATACAAGCTGCAATTATATCACTGTTCTCAGGCCCTGTCTCCAGGAGAGTCCGATTAATATTTAATCAAGCCTTGTCAATTATATGAAGTAAAGGAGAAATCCAATTCCCCTGTCACGGGACTTCTCAGTCATAGTGGAACATCTTATTTGCTAAACATCCAACATCTTGCTTCATTAAACAGTTATGCCAAACAAATCAATTGAACATCACTGGGATGGATTTACAAATACAATTTAGGGAAAAACTGAAACTTTTATCTTCCTCACAAGGATTCTTATTGGTGGGGAATCACAAAAAAGAATGAGAGAGGCTGAGCGGAGAACAAACTTCTTGGAGTCAGTGTGCCAGTTGTGTCATCCTTAGACATGAGTTAGAGAACCAGTCAGTCCTTCATGAGATGTGCAGTCTAGCAAGAGTCATGGACATTGTTCAATAAATTACTGAAGTTACTGTGACTAGAGCTCCAAAGCCAACCTGTTTTGGCTGAGGGAGAAAGTTGCACAAATGAGATAGTGGACATGAAATGGGTTTATAGCACACTGTACAAACATGGCAAATTTTTGTAGCCATCTTCATCTTCACCATGGGTCTTTTTTTAGCTTCATTATTTTGTTGTTGTTTTTCTTTCCTTTTTTGGTGCCACATGACCTTGTGGTAGCTCTCGTAATAGTGTTTTGTGTTTTTTTTTCCCCACAGCTTTATTGAGATATAATTCACATAACATAAAGTTCACCCTTTTAAAGTACATAATTCAGTAGTTTTAAGTAAAGTATCATTCTATGACATCTTTATAAAATAGAAGACTATACAGTAATAAAAATGAACAAACTAAAGCTACATGTAATGACACGGATGAAAGTCACCAGCATAACATTGAGTGAAAGAAGCCAGACATAAAAGACTACACACTGTATATAAATTCCCATTTATATACATTCAAAAACAGGCAAATCTAATTACAAATCAAGATAATGGTTGTATTAGTAACATAATGCCATGTAACAAATTACTTAAAAACTTGGCAGCTTAAAACAACAATAAACATTTATGATTTCACATAGTTTCTGTGGGTCAGTAATTTGGGAGTGGTTTAGCTAGGCGATTCTGGTTCAGAGTCTCTTGTGAGTTTTTGTCAAGCTGTGGGCTGAGACTGAAGTCAAATGAAGGCTTGACTGGGGCTAAAGGACCTGCTTCCAAGATGGCTCCATTTATATGGCTGGCAAGTTGGTGCTGGCTATTGACAACAGGCCTTGGTTCCTCTCCATGAGATCTCTTCATAGGGCTGTCTGAATGTCTTTATGACATGCAGCTGGCTTTCTCCAGAGCAAAAAAAAAAAAAAACCCAAGAGAGAGAAGTGGAAGCCACATGTCTTTTATGACCTAATCTCATAAGTCACACACTGTCATTTCTACAGTATCCTATTAGTTACACAGGTCAGTCTGCTCAGCCTAGGAGAGAAGTACACAAGTGTGTGAACACCGAAAAGCAAATGTCATTGGAAACCATCTTGAAGGCTGGCCACCATCATCCACCCTCTAATTCTGTATCAGACAGCTTCCATCAGAGAAGCAAAACCGTTAGGAGAAACACACACACATACACACACACAAAAAAGGGTTTATTACACGGATTTGACCTTATTCAATTGTGGATACTGGTTAAGCAGTCTCTGTAAGGCTATTGTCTCTATATCTGATGCTGGAGCTTGAAACCCACAAGACAGGCAGTGGGGAAGGGAAGAAGAATGTGAAATGGAAGAGAATGAGGACAAGCTAGAACCCATAAGCATGAGCTGGAATGCATGAAGACCAATTGGTGCCCTTATCAGTCTTTCATTGCCTCTAATTTAGATCATGTGGGTGTCTTTCAGGGGAACCAGTTGGACTGCCATAACCAGAAACATACAGGTAAGGCGATTCTGGTAAACATAGTTCAGCCTAAACAAGTTGACACATAACAAAGTGGTTTACCCTTGAGGAGCAGTGACTGGGACAGGGCACAAGGGAGTTCCTGGGATGCTAGGAATGTTCTGCTTGTTTTATCTAGGTATTAACAGCATCTTTTATGTCATGAAAAACCAGAAAGTTGTACTATTACAATTTGGGCGTGTTTCTATATGTATGTTATACTTTAATAAGATATTTACATCTAAAACATTGACATAGGCTTTATGCAAAAAGCTTAGGAAACCAAAAAGAAAAAAAAGCAATCTCAGCCTCCTAAGGCAGCCACTGTTACTATGTTGATCTATGCCTCATCTATAGACACTCGTGTACATGCCTCCCTATACCTGCTTCTCCCCATCGCATCTAAGATATTCTGTTGTATAAACTACTTTTCCGTTTTAGAGATATACTTTGGGCATTTTTCATGTTGATCAATATCTTTTTACAGCAGAATTTTAATAATGGCCTAGAAATCCAATATATTAATCCCCTTTGAGCAATCCCCTTCCAGTTTTTAGTTGTTAGGAATATTCTTTTGCTGACTCCTACACTACCATCGGTAGACACAGGCCAGAGACTGTTTGTTCCTTTATTCCCAATAAGGGACACTGAAGGCAATGACTGGGTGTCCAATATAAATCCCAGCTATCTGCTATGTATTTTGGAAGGTGGCCTGGTCTGCCTGGGCAGAAATAAATTACAGAAGGAAGCAGGCGTGGTGAATGTGGGCCTTTCAGATACATCGGCCTGTCTCCAGGACTTGCTGTCTCCACACCCAAACAGCCAGGCTGTGGGAATGTTTCCTGTCTGGTTTCCACTTGAAGGAACCCTTTCGAAAGAAACAGCAGCCAATGCAAATGTGATGGCACCTCTGCTGATCTGGGAAGGCCGAAGTTGAAAAAGACTCCTGAGATTGAAAACTAGACACTCATAAAACGCTGGCTCCTTTACTGTTTACCAGATGTTCAAAATGGATGTGCTGGTGGTTTCCTGAAAGGTAAGAAACATTGGTTCAAATTCTAAAGCCCTAAAGGCTTTCACCTCTGAGAAAAACAGCTGTTTTCTAGAAACTGGCACAACCCTCTACTAAGCCAGCTGTCTTCCTCCCTAACCTGAAGGACCTCTCTACACCTCTGAAAAACTGAGATCTGCCTATTACATTGTTTTTCCTATTGGGAAAATCTAAATTGGCACATCCCTTTTAGAAAGAGTTATGCACAGCAGTGGCATCTGGGGCATTACTAGATGATTGATTTTATGGCCAGGGAACACAGAAGTACCTGAATCCCACCTTGGCCAAACCAACCCTTCTCCTTCACGCACAATGAATAACGGTGAATGCAATACAAGAAGCCACTTCGCTAGCACAGAGCTGTGCCCCGAACTCCACTGTAGAGCACTCTAGTAAACTGGGCTAGAACACAGATCCTCATCCAAAATCTAGGAGCCTCTTCATCTTTCTTAACCCAGACCTACATTTCAGGAACTTATGCTCAGTCATCCAGTTGTGTACCTCACGTTGTTAGTTGCCATTGAGTCAGCTCCAACTCATAATGACCCCACATACAATGGAATGAAATGTTGCCCAGACCTGTGCCATCCTCATGATTGTTGGTATGTCTGAGTCCTTTGTTGTGGCCACTGTGCATTTTGAGTGCCTTAGGGGGCTAATCTTCCAGCACTCTTTCAGACAATATTCTATTGTGACCCATAAGATTTTCACTGGCTAGTTTTCAGAAGTAGATCACCAGGCTTTTCTTCCTAGTGTATCTTAGTCTGGAAGCTCTGCTGAAACCTGTCTACCATGCTGGTACTTGCATTCAATACTGGTGGCACAGCTTCCCGCATCATAGAAACACAAAAACCACCACAGTATGACAAACTGATAGATGGGTGATGGAGCTGTGTATAGTAGAGGAATAAAGATGGAAGGGATGCTCATGGGAAGGGGCAAAGAGAAAGGGCTGGCCACTCCCACATGGAACCTAATATAAGTCAGTGACCCTGCCTGCTAATCCCCGTGTAAGGAAACCTGACCCAATCCAATTATTATCTCCTCCTCTTGGGGAGGAGACAAGTTAAGATCTTCTCTTCCCTACTGAATATAATTGGCAAAATGTATCTGCAACCTTAAAATATTAATTCCCTCTGACTATAAACTTATTCATGTTTACTCTTGGCTTGGCATTTTTCTGTGTGTTTTACATGTATTAATTTATTTAAAACCCACTAGGACCCTATATTTTAAGTGCTATTATTGTCCCCTATTTATAAAATGGGAAAACTAAGGTGTGACAAAGAAAATTGAACAAGTCCATGAGAACAAAAGTACGACCTTGAGTATATCCCATCTGAATTTGCAGATCATCTCAAGAACAGATTTGACACACTGAACACTAATGCAGAATGAGGTCATTAAAAAGGCACGAAAGAAAGAAAAGACCAAAATGGACACCACAAGAGACTCTGAAACTTGCTCTTGAATGTCGAGTAGCTAGATTGAATGGAAGAAATGATGAAGTAAAAGACCTGAACAAAAAATGTCAAAGGGCAGCTAGAGAAGACAAAGTAAAGTATTATAATGACATGTGCAAAGACCTGGAGTTAGAAAACCAAAAGGGAAGAACACGCTTGGCATTTCTCAAGCTGAAAGAACTGAAGAAAAAATTCAAGCCTCAAGTTGCAGTATTGAAGGATTCTACAAGGAAAATATTAAATGATGCAAAAAGCATCAAAAGAAGATGGAAACTCAAAATGGATTAAAGACCTAAATATAAAATCTAAAATGATAAAGATCATGGAAGAAAAAATAGGGACAATGCTAGGAGCCCTAATACATGGCATAAACAGTATACAAAACATTACTAACAATGCAGAAACACCAGAAGAGAAACTAGATAACTGGGAGCTCCTAAAATTCAAAACACCTCTGCTCATCCAAAGACTTCACCAAAAAGGTAAAAAGATTACCTACAGATTGGGGAAAATTTTTTAGCTATGGCATTTCCAATCAGTGTCTAATCTCTAAAATCTACATGATACTGCAAAAGCTCAAAAACAAAAGGACAAATAACCTAATAAAAAACACGGGCAAAGGATATGAACAGGCAATTCATTAAAGATGACATTCAGGTAGCTAATAGATACATGAGGAAATGCTAGTGCAAATCAAAACTACAAGGAAATTCCATCTCACGCCAACAAAGGCTGGCATCAATCCAAAAAACACAAAATAATAAATGTCGGAGAGGTTGGGAGAGACTGGGACATTTATACACTGCTGGCGGGAATGTAAAATGGTACAACCACTTTGGAAATTTATTTGGCACTTCCTTAAAAGCTAAAAATAGAACTACCATATGATCTAGCAATCCCACTCCTTGGAATATATCCTAGAGAAATAAGAGCCTTTACACAAACGGATATATGCACACCCATGTTCATTGCAGCACTGTTTACAATAGTAAAAAGATGGGAGCAACAAGGTGCCCATCAACGGATGAATGGATAAATAAATTATGGTATCTTCACACTGTAGAATACTACACATTGATTAAAAAAACAATGATGAATCCATGAAACATTTCATAACATGGAGGAACCTGGAAGGCATTATGCTGAGTGAAATTAGTCAGTTGCAAAAGGACAAATATTATATGAGATCACTATTATATGAACTCAAGAAACAGTTTAAACAGAGAAGAAAATATTCTTTGATGGTTACAAGAGTGGGCGGGAGAGAGGGAGGGGGTGTTCACTAATTAGATAAAAGACAAGAACTATTTTAGGAGAAGGGAAAGACAACACACAACACAGGAGAGGTCAGCACAACTGGACTAAACCAAAAGCAAAGAAGTTTCCTGAATAAACTGAATGCTTCAAAGGCCAGTGTAGCAGGGGAGGGGGTTTCAAGGGACATCTAGGTCAATTGGCATAATAAAATCTATTAAGAGAACATCCTGCATCCCACTTTGGAGAGTGGCGTCTGGGGTCTTGAACGCTAGCAAGCAGCCCATCTAAGATGCATCAATTGGTCTCAACCCACCTGCAGCAAAGGAGAATGAAGAGCACCAAAGACACAACGTAATTATGAGCCCAAGAGACAGAAAGGGCCACGTAAACCAGAGACTACAGCAGCCTGAGGGCAGAACTAGATGGTGTCTAGCTACAGCTGATGACTGCCCTGACAGGGAACACAACAGAGAACCCCTGAGGGAGCAGGAGAGCAGTGGGATGCAGACCCCAAATTCTCATAAAAAGACCAGACTTAAAGGTCTGACGGAGACTAGTCTGGAAATGAGGTTCCCAGCAGAAGCTCTTGGACAACTAATTAACTGGACAAAACCAAACCAAACCTGCTGCCGTTGAGTTGATTCCAACCCACATCAACCCTTTAAGACAGAGTAGAACTGCCCCATAGGGTTTGCGAGGAGTGGCTGGTGGATCCGGACTGCCAACCTTTTGGTTAGCAGCCAAACGCTTAACCGCTGCGCCACCAGGGCTCCAATTAACTGGATGATTAGCCACAAATGGACAAAAACTTCAAACCAGGGTTAGAATCATTCAATACCCCTATATATTTAATAAGTACTTTTGGATAGGACAGGCAGTATTCCAAGCATTTTATGTGTTTTCACTCATTTAATTGTCATAGCAACCCTAGGAGGTGGGTAGTGTCATTATATCTCTTCCTATGAAACAAGAGACAGCACTGAGGTCACACGGCTGGGAAGTGGTAAAACCAAAAGCCAGACAGGTAATCCGGCTACAGAGTCTGCAGCCTTAACCACTACCCCACACAGCTATTCCATTTTGATGTGGTCGAATTCCTCAATTTTTCCTTTATGGCTTTTTCTTTTGGTGGCTTGTTGTAGGGAGCTTTCTCTGTCCCAAAGCCATAAAGATATTCTCTTATGGCTTTTTCATTTTAACGATTAACTCTAATTTCCTTACTGTAACTTGCCATAACAGAAATTGCTTCTAATGTGTTATAAAAATTGCTGAAGCCATTTTCTAACTTCCAAAACCAATGTTTATTTTAGTCTTTTTTCCTGTTTGACTTATTTGTCAGTTCTAACTTCTCCCTCAGACCTGAAATCTACACCTTATGTTCCAAAAATGCTGTTACATCAATGAAGGGACACACAGTTCTTCTCGAGCTTTATGACCACCCTTTCTGCATCTCTTTTCTTTCTTCCTCTACCCACCCCTTAAACATCTGGGTACTCACGGATATGTTTCTGAGCCTCCTCTTTTCTCCTCTTAAGTGTCCTGGCATCATGCCCATCATCAGAGTGTCCAACTATTAATATATTGATTTCCTACTAATATATTATTGATTCCCTGATGCAATTCTCTCTCTTCATTCAAGAGCTCACCCCTATTTCCGACTGTCAACTAGACAAATTCAACTGAGTGTCCCATGGAAACTTTAAGATTGACTTGTCCAATACTAAACTTTTTTTTTCCATTCCCCCATCATTCCATCTGCTGATTCTCCTCTTTTTCTTTGCTAATCTCACATCCAAAAGACGTTTATGTACTGCCTTGTACATAGAATTCATCCAAGTATATGGATCCTTTTCTAATTCTTCATTAAAAAAGAAAAAAAAAACAACACGAATCATGGGTACAATTTCCTTGGTTTACCCATTAAGGACAATTTCCTCAGTTTGCCCATTCAGGTGTTCTGCCTCAGGAAACACTTGCTAGAAAGGCAACCAGAAAGCAACTAAACAGAATAGCTTTACAGTTTATTTGAACCAGCTCATGGGGAAACACAAGATGACCTTAGTTCCATCGCTAAATTTCCACAGATAAAATGGTCATGGATCTAAAGTTGGAAAATTAGTTCATAGCCAGAAAGGCAAACTTTCTCAGCAGTTCACTCCGCAATCTGTAGTCATCTTGCTTTAAATACAGGCAGCGTTAGCAAGCCTCTGAATTACGAGGAAGGACAAGCTCCTCATTGTTGTCACTTAAAGGTGGAAAACGGTTTCCGACAAGTCCAGCCTTGGGCGGCTCACAAAGGGGAATTATGAAGGTTTTCCACTGCGGGCTGCCTTTGCTCTCATAGAAGGGAGGTGAATACTGACTTATTTGTATTCTTGGACTATCTTGGCAGCAGGGCCACAATAAATTTGAAATTCAGTACACCTAGGAAAAACAGATCAACCCAGTGTTTGCCTTCCTTAAAAAAACGCACTGTTAACTGCAGTTGGTACTTAGAGGATGGGGCAGAGGGGTTAACCAGATGGGGACAAGCTGGGTGGCTGAAGAAGGATAGATTTCAAGGTAAAGTCAGTAAGATTATTGTTATAACAATAACGATAATGCTGACTAAATTGTTAATACCAAATCCATGTATTAAATATCTCTTATATATCAGCCACTATATTGATTGTTTTCAGGGCATCTTTTTAATCTTCTCGACAATGCTAGTAAATAGTAATGATCCCCAATTTATAGGACAGTGAGGCAGAGAGAAGTTAATGAGCTTGCCCAAATCACAGAGATGGTAAGTAACAGAGCCAAGATTCAACCCAGGTCTGTATGGTGTCACTTTCCACTACTGCATGTTGCTATGGGAAGTAAGGAAATAAGTGGGGTTCGGGGCCAAGGAGGAAGTGGCCTCAGCACCATGTCTGAGAGGCTCCACAAGGAAGCAGGATGGATGGAGCCAGAAGGACACTTAGTCCTAGAAGAGAGGAGGAAGCTGGTTAAAGATGAGATCACACATTTGAAACCAGCTCAGAGAAGTAACTACCATCTACCTGAAGTAGAACAATAGGGATCCCTTGTCACATAACTAGTAAGTAACAGATCTAGAAGTTTAAGCCCAAACTGTCGAAGTTCTTTCTCTTTACCTATGTTCAATGCTGCCTAAGCTTAGGAGAGTCACTAAGCCGTCTCCCCTAAAACCTGCCACATAAAAAAAAAAAAATTTTTTTCCCTCCTCTCAAGTTCCGGCACTTTTGGCAGTCACAACAACAGTAATAGTCCTAAGTAGAAACAAATGCAACTTTGCACATACACCATAACCAACCTTTCCTCCAAGTATCTCAACCTCACTCATATGAGTTTGCCCTCTCCCGTCCCCTAAATGCTGTCCGAGAACCTCAACCATATTGAGCCTAGATTATCAACAGATGAAGAGCAGTGAGGCCAGATGGGCTTGTTTGTTAGAATCTGAGACTCTGGAAAACAGCTTAGAGCAACTTTAAAATAGCAGCCAGTGGAATAACACCAATCATACAGGGTGGCCAGGGGACGTGCTGTAAACAGCAATTTATTAAAGAAAATAAAACCCTGGTGACAGTTTTAAAATCCTCACCAAAATACTTTTTGACTAAAAGGAATATTTTTATAGTTCTTTTCCCTGGCTATAAATGTACATTTCTTTTTAAAAAGCCCTTTCAGAAGCCCAGGTCCAGCCCAGGAGAACAGCTGGTGACATCATCCTGCTCCACAAAAAAGGAACTGTTCAGCCTCCAGGAAAATGGAGTGAGGCCTGCCTTCCCCAAGGACAGAGGTGGGGAAAGGGGCACCTGCCCCATTATTCTGATGGGTAGGTAGCTCTTAATGTGATTTTTTGAGATCAACCACATCACCTTTTCTTTTTGAGGTTTAGGGAGTGAGGCTCACCTAAAGGGGTAGGCTTTTTGTGACATCAATCAGCGTTTGTGACAGGGACAGAAAGCCTTAACTAAACATATTCGCAGATCCAGCTCTATTCCCTGACCCCCATTCCTCCTCCTTTTATCCTAGCCAATCATTTCATCCATTGAGTTTATTCTGCTTTTTCCCAGAAGGAGGATGGACTGGACTTTGAATCCCTGCAGGAGGAAGAAAAGTTAAAGGAAAGTTCTTATCCTTGTCTGGCCTCTGGCTCAAGTGCCAAACAGAGCCTCCCAATGCTGAGAGTGATGGTTCCTTAGTGTGACCCCAAGCATCATTATGCTAAATGAGTCTCTGTCTCTTAATTCTTCTATGAGTTAAGTTGATGTGGTACAGTCATTAAGTACTCAGCTGCCCTAATCGAAAAGTTGGCAGTTCAAACCCTCTAGCCACTCTGGGATAAAGATGTAGGAGTCTGCTCCCATAAAGATGTACAGTCTTGGAAATTCTATGGAGGAAGTTCTACTCTATCCTATAGGGTTGTTATGAATTGGAATGGACTTGATGGCAAATGGATTTGGTTTAGTTTTTTTCCTTTATTGGTCAAATGCCTTGTTACTTGATTCTCAGAAAAGAGGTGGGAAAGGAGGGGAGCAAAACCAAAACTGTCCTGTTATACATTAGTATTTTCTGAGCAAACACTATGTGCCAGGAACTGCACTACATGCATAGTCACAGTAACTCAGTACAGACCCTGCCCTTTGGGAGCTTACAGCCTAGCTGGAGAGACCGTCATCCAGCAAGTGAATCAACTGAGTAAATAAAATTTTAAATGAATAGCAAATTGTGATAAGGCCAAAAAGGAAGCAGGGTACTTTGATGTAGAATAATGGTGTAGGGCCTTCCTAAATTTGGTAGAGAAGGCACACCTGAGGAGGTGATATTTGAGTTCAGACCTGGAGGACAAGAAGGAGTCAGCCATATACAAATGGCACTAATTTGGGTGCACACTAGGAGATAAAGTTTGGGAAGGGGTGGGGTGTAGTGACAGAGAAAAGGCATGTGGAAAGGCATTAGCAGTGGGACGGGGGAGACCTGAGTATGATTCAAAACTAAAACTAGGTCTTTGTGATCAGAGAAAGTCAGAGAAACGTAAGAACCAAAAACTATCACACAGGGCCTTATAAACCATGATGAGAGTCTGGATTTTATGTTACATACATGGAAGGATTGGAGGGTTTTAAGTAGGAGAGTGACAATCACATTAGTGATATGTGAAAAATTCATTTTAGTTGGGCAGTAGCTAAGGTGAGTTCAGTTAGGACAAAAACTCTTGGCAACTTCGAATGGGATGATGGCAGAAGAGAGGAACAAAAATGAGTGAAATCAACATGTATATGGAGGTAGAAACCACAGGACTTGTTGCTGAAAAGCCAGTGAGCAGAGGCATTGAGGGCAAAGATGGCTCAAAAATGACTCCTGGGTTTCTGAATTGCCCCGTTGAGTGCATGATGGAGTGATTAACTGTGATGGGGCAGACTGGGATTTCTTTACTCATGGAACATTACCCAAAACCAAACCAGTTGCCATCGACTAGATTCTGACTCATGGTGACCCCATATGTGTGACCTGTACTCCACAGGGTTTTTGAATGCAGATCACCAAGCCTTACTTCTGAGGTACCTCTGTGTATGTTTGAACAAACAATCTTTCGGTTTATAGTCAAGCACTTAACTATTTGTGTCATTGAGGGACTCTCCATGGGACATTAATGGGGAAGAGTCTAGAATTCAGTTTTGACCATAACAGGTTTGAAATGTTTGTGTGACATATTATTGGAGATGTCAAGTGGGCAACTGGAAATTTAAGTCTGAACAGAGGAGATTCAAATTGAGGAGATGAATTCAGGAGTCCCAGTGACAGAATTTGCCATTGCGCATGAATAAGATCATCTAGAGAGAGAGTAGTCAGGACAGAGTCCTGAGGAGTACCAGCTAATAGAAGGGAAAAAGACGTGAATCCTCAGATATCTGATTAGAACAAAAAGCATGAGCTTTACCAAGAGACAGAAAGGGCCACATAAACCAGAGACTACATCAGACTGAGACCAGAAGAACTAGATGGTTGCCGGCTACCACCGATGACTGCCCAGATAGGGAACACAACTATGAATCCCTGATAGAGCAGGAGAACAGCGGGATGCATACCTCAAATTCTCATAAAAATAACAGACTTAATGATCTGACTGAGACTAGAGAGACCCCACAGGTTATGGTCCCTGGACCCTCTGTTATCCCAAGACTGGAGCCATTCTGGAAGCCAACTCTTTAGACAGGGACTGGACTGGACTATAAGACAGAAAATGATACTGGTGAGGAGTGAGCTTCTTGGTTCAAGTAGACACAGGAGACTATGTGGGCGGCAAGATGAGAAGGCAGAGGGGGACTGGCTGAGTGAACACAGGGAATATAGGGTGGAGAGGAGGAGTGCGCTGTCTCACTATGGGGAGAGCAGCTAGGAGTACATAGCAAGGTGTATATAAGTTTTTGTAAGAGAGACCAACTTGATTTGTAAACTTTCACTTAAAGCACAATAAACTAATAAAAAAAAATGGGCTTTAGAATCTGGTTCAAAGAAAAACAAATCAAAACAGTATCAGAAACTTTATTGCAAAGAAAAAAAAAGCTGAGAAACAATATATATTTATTCTGAAGAAAAAGGCGCCTTGTCTTTATAATTCTAGTTTGGACATAGCATGCATCAAAGATTTGAGAGAAATCATTAGGTTTCCACCACGATTTCATAACTTGAAATCTCTGCTCAGAGCAAAGGATTTGAGAGAAGATCACAAAAAGCAATTTGGATCAATCACAAGATCAATTATAAAACATTGATCCTGTTCCTATTCAAATCAAAGCACATTTCCACAGTCCAGGTCAAAAGTGATATCTTTTGAGGTCAATCAAAACTAGATTTTAATTCCTACTCAGCCCTTGGGGATCTAAGTGACTTTGGACAAGTCCACTTAAATTTCCTGAAGTTCAATTTTAGTCACCTACAAAATAGAATACTTATCCCATAAGCTTGCTATGAAAATTGAAAAGACCTAGCATTCTGTAAGTTGAACATACTTGTATAATTAATAGTAAGGATATTACAAATATTATTATTATTAAGCACTGGAAGAAGCCCTCGTGGTATAGTGGCTAAATGCTTGGTTGCTAACCAAGAGGTCTGTGGTTTGACCCCACCAGCTGTTCTAGGGAGAAAGATGTGGCAATCTGCTCCCATAAAGGTTACAGTCTTGGACCCCCTTTGAGGCAGTTCTACTCTGACCAAGAGAGTTGCTATGAGTAGAATTGACTTGACAGCATGTAACAACAACATTAAGCACTGAACATTGTGCTAAGTGCTTTATCATCATTACCTAGTTTTTCTTTCCAACAGCCCTGTAAATTAACCATCCCTAACCCCATTGTGCCCTGGTGGTACAGTGGTTAAGAGCTCAGCTGCTAACCAAAAGTTCAGTAGTTCAAATCTACCAGCTGCTCCTTGGAAACTCTATGGGGCAGTTCTACTCTGTCCTATAGGGTCACTATGAGTCAGAATTGACTGGATGGCAATGGGTTTGGAATATAAACCAAACCAAACCCACTGCCATCAAGTCAAATTTGACTCATAGTGATCCTATAGGACAGGGTGGAACTGCCCTATAGAGTTTCCAAGGCTATAAATCTTTACAGAAGCCCCGTTGTGAAAACAAGAGAAGACTCAGAGAGGTTCAGTGACTTTACCGAGATCACATAGTTAATAAACGAATGGATGAAGGTAGGGTGTGAACCCAGATCAGACTGTTTACACAACATTTTCAAATGCCTACTCGTAGACTGCACATATCAGTACAAGGAGTCTCCATTTTACATAGACTCGTTTATTTCTCACTTGCATTGCTAAATTATGTCAGGCTTTTCTGTATCAGTGGTCTTACGTTAGTGTTAATACCTTCATAGGTTACAAAGTAGCTTTGGTTTGGAGGAAGTGAACATGTGTTAGACTGTGGTTTTTTCTCACTAAGATTTAGAAGGAAGAAATCATACTTGATTCTTACCATACTGTCAAAACAAAAAAAAAAGTAAAATAAGCTTGGTCCTTCAGACTTTCCAAAATCTGTAACTCCTGACCCTTATCTGTGCCTGCCTGGTCATCCAAATAAGGATGTGGAGTCAGTAGACGCCTTTTCCCTGGGTCCAACTCACTCCATCTTGGAACTCTATGGAAATCCATTGATTTTGATCCAGAAGCCTAGAAGGTCCCTAGAACTTTCCATAAAGACCATTTATTTTTATTTTTTATTGTACTTTAGATGAAGGTTTACAGAACAAACTAGCTTCTCATTGAGCAGTTAGTATGCATATTGTTTTATGATATTGGTTAACAACTCCACGACCTGTCAACATTCTCCCTTCATGACCTTGGGCTTCCTATTACAGCTTTCCTGTCCCCTCCTGCCTTCTAATCCTTGCCCCTGAACATAAAGCTCATGTTTAAGGTAAGAACAATTACACTAAGCGTTTCACTATTTCTGTGTTATTTATATAATTCACTTGAAAGTGTTATTTAATGTGTTTGGCATAGTTTCACAGAAAAAAGTGTTGGATGATGGAGGGTCTGAAACATAACTATAGTTGACATTTTACATTAATTTTTACAGAAATAATTCATCTTAGAGGTTTTTTTTTTTTTCACACCTTATGGTATGTGTTCCCAAGGATATAACTCTTAATGAGTCTACAAAACCCTAATAGAGGGAGGCCTTATATTTTGTCATGGACTATCCACTTCAGCCATTGCCATTAAAAAATGCCATTGGGCAAACCACTCCCAGCCTCCATGTCTACTGTACAGACACATGAGTGTGTGTAGACACACTGGTTGAGAAGTAGTGGTATCATGGCATCACAAACAAGTAGTAACTCTTTTTTTTTTTTATCATTCTTTTACCCTGAAAATAAAATTAAATCCATTTCCAAGAACATCAAATGAGCTTCAGAACTCTAAATCAAAGGCTTGAATATTGGGTCTTCACAGAGACCTCAGACTTTAATTTAAAAAAAAAAAAAAGGAAAGCAGGTAAAATCATTAGGTAGCTGTAATACACTTTGGAAAATGCACAATTAGGAAACGCAGCAGAAATTTAAAAAAATTAAAAAATCTAACAGAAGCATGAGAACAAGGGGCCACCTTATGCTGTGGCCAGCAGAGGCATTCAAACATATCGTCAGCAGGGATTGCAGCCAACCGTCACAGCTCACTCTTATAAAGCTGGCCCCAGGCTTTCCAAAGCAAGATGTAGCTGTGCCAGCTACTTGCTCCAGAGCTGCTAAGAGGGGCTGGCAGAGTGGCCTGTCAGGCCTGCCCAAGAGCCATGGCAAAGAATGGACTTATAGTTTGCATCCTGGTTGTCACCTTGCTCCTGGATCAGACCACCAGCCACACATCTAAATTAAAAGCCAGGAAGCACAGCAAACGCCGAGTGAAAGGTAACAGAGATGCTCAGTCAAGCAAAATTCTAGGCTTGCTCAGTGTAGAAAGGTTCTAAACAATGTTAACTTCTAAACTTCTCCAGGAGATGGTCCCTGATGGCAGTACCAGGTCGTCATGTAAATATGGCATTTCAGGGGCTTGAGTGACCTTTTAATTCCCTGGGACAATTTGATATGTCTAGAATTACATGGTGGGTTTTTTTTTTTTTTTACAGAAAAGAAAAAAAAAGCAAAACTTTTTTTAATGTAAAAAACTTCTTTATTGCATATCCTTGGCCAGGTGGGCTTAGAGTGTTCTTCACAGGGAGCTCGCCTGGGTATGTAGACATCTGGTATGAATGATGAGTCAAATAGAATATATCAATTTATAGGGCACACTGTTTCTTATGTAGATGTTGTGTAACTACATACAAATATAAAATATTTATAGGGTAACTATATTCTTTGTGTAGTATAAGATCTGTTGGTAATTGTAGTTTCCTTTTTGTCATTGGTTATCAAACAGGTATATTTCTGTGTCTCTGGCAGCATAAAGCTAAACCAAAACCAAATCAAACCCTTTGCCATTGAGTTGATTCTGACTCATAGCGACCTATTAGGACAGAGTAGAACTGCCCCATAGGATTTCCAAGGAGTGGCTGGTGGATTCAAACTGCTGACCTTCCAGTTAGCAGCCATAGCTCTTAGCCACTGTACCACCATGGCATTAGGATAGTCTATACTATATATTTCAACTTCTCATGTCATAGACAGAGAAACCAAACCTCTCTTTAACTTAAAAATGTTTCAGTTCAAAAAGTCACATATAGTGTTTGGAAGATATTTTAATGGAAAACTAAATCTCCAAGCAATCTCAAATTTTAAGTAGCTTCAATTGGGTAAAAAAAAAAAAAAAGAAGTTTAGAGAATAAAGATGATGGAAATTTATTCGCAATATGCTGAAACCAAAGCAAAACAAAAAAGCACCAAGGCGTCGGGCGATGCTCTTTCTCATGCCCAGTCTTATTCTCATACCTTCAGGATGTTCCCAGGTAAATACTATGGAGCTATTTCCTTGTTAATTTCACTTCCTTAGTAACGAAGTCCATTTTTTGAACTAAAAATGGCAATTGAGAGATTTAGCTCCAAACACAAATACCAAAAGGTCGAAGTCTTGATTTGACACCAAACACAGGCAGCCAGTCAATAAAGCAGGGGGATTGCCTTGTTGTGTTTGATTTGATGATTAAGAAGTATCCTTTTCCAGGGGAATTCGTTTATAAAATTTACTTCTGATGCAAGGTTTCTTAAGTGGGATTTTTTTTTTTTCTTATAAAGTATTATACTTCTGTGTTACCTCTTTTAATGAAAGATTAAAATATTTCATATAATTGACCAAGTATATTGCTGAAGATGAGGGCAGGGGTAGAGGGAGAGAGAAGAAAGGCAAACAGTTGACGTGGCAGATGTTTGTTGCCAGCATTTTCTCACCACTGGGAGGGAGTGGCAAAATGGTGACCACCCAGTAGGGATGTGGTTGGGAAGGGGTGTGAGTATGTGTGTGAGTGTGAGTGTGTGTGTGTACATAAGCTGTGTATGTGTTTTTGAAGTGATAGCAGCTTGGGTAGTATCCAGGTTTCTCTCTCTTTTTCTCTCTTCATATACATGTGCACACAACACTTTTTTTTTTAATTAATTAGATAATATCCAGTTGATGCTCATCTTAAATATCAACCCTCCCAAGCAGTTTTTTGCTAATTTTTTGCCATTAGATCAAAGAAACTAGATTTTACAGTAGGTGAAACAATTAGTTGTTAGACTTGTCAAACAGCTCTCCCCCCGCAACCCCCGCCATGCACTGATGCGCACACACACACAGGCACACACACTTTTAAAAATATTTTAAATATCTGAAAATAATACCAAATTTTATGAAGTAAAAAATGAAAGCTCTGTTCTCCCTCCCAATCTTCTCCGAAGAATTACCCACTAACTGTTGGGTGGTAATATTCCCAGAGTTTTTTAAAAGTACAATTTAAAATGGATACTTTTAACAACTGAGAATTTGGCAGACAAATGGGTTTGTTTCATCTATTAAATCTTGCAGAGTGATCAGTGTAAGGCAGGCCTCATTCCTTTTAAGAGCTGCATAGTATTCCATTGTATGGATGGATCATGACATACAATCTGTTCTCTCTTGGTGAGCTTTTATTCACAAATCCATCTCTCTTAGAAACAGTGCCCCAAGAAACTGCTTTGTACACGTGTATTAATTCCCATGCTAGGATGTTATGGTACATTTCCAGAAGTAAAATTTCAAGTTAATCACACTAATTGGCTCCCAAGATGATAGCACTAATCTGTGCTCCTGTCTTCAGTGTATGAGTGTGCCCACTCCCCACGCCTTGCCAACCCAACGTCATATCAACAATTTAAGCCTTGTTAACCTGAGAAACAAAAACAAAAACTTTTTAAATTTGCATTTCTTCTATTGTTAGTAAGGTTGAGCATTTTTTCATATGTTTAGTGGTCATTTAAATTATTTCTGCATTTCTAAACTACCTACTTTTGGAGAATAGTAATAAAAAAATGGAAGGAAGTCTGTTTTTTTGGACTAAAATGGCAATTGAGAGATTTAGTTCCAAACCCAAGATTTTCCTGCTACTTACTTAATAAAATAGGTGTCAGCAAATTATGTGTTGTATTAATGAATAAAATATAAATTTTGTGGTGGAATAGTTGTTCAGTGTATTCCCTTTGTTCATTGTAGACAAACACATCACATTAGCCACAAAGGATAGCAGCAGAGAGGCCCAAGCCACTTGGAGAATGACTTTCATAATGACCTCCCAGGATGCTCATATTAATTCAAGTGTCTTCACATTAATTATAATGTTTATAACCATTTCAGTGGAGGCCACTTATTTAAGTAGCATGGAACAGGAAGCTGAGAGGGATGGGAAATGACATTTGTCGAGGCGATGGCTTATGACTTGGAAGCAAGTCTGGTCTCCAGTAGCTGTGGTTTTGCATTCTGAGTGTATTCATATATTTATTTTGGATTGAATGGTTCCATCAAGGAAATCTTTGGGTTATTGTATTTCTGAGCTGAGCTACTGGATGCTTTAGGAATTAATGTACAACATTAAGTGAAACAGAGGTGGGAGCCACCCCTGGTCACCATAGATGGCATTTTCCTAACCCAAAGGTGGAAAGACTTGGTTTGAGAGACATATGTTTAAAAAAAAAAAAAAAAACTTTTTTTTTTTTTTTTTTTTTTAGGAAATAGTAAATTAGCATATTTAGAATGGGGACTGTCATGAAAACGTAAGACAGATACAGTCTGTATATGGCATCCCCACAAAGCAGCAGCTGTGGTCAGTTCATATCAAACTTTAAGCATGTTCTCTGAGGCTATGTGCTAGGCATCAAGGAGGTAAAAGCAATCGCTGTGCAGAAGTAGCTCAGAGGGATGATGTCATGGATTGAATTGTATCCCCCCCCCAAATATCTGTCAACTTAGCTGGATCATGGTTCTCAGTATTGTGTGACTGTCCACCGTTTTATGTGATTTTCCTATATGTTGTAAATCCTATCACTATGATGTAATAAGACGGATGGGTGGCAGTTATATTGATGAGGTCTATAAGATTAGGTAGTGTCTTAAGCCAATCTCTTTTGAGACATAAAAGAGAGACACGAGCAAAGAGACATGGGGACTTCATACCACCAAGAAAGCAGTGCCGGGAGCAGAGCGCGTCCTTTGGACCTGAGGTTCCTGTGCTGAGATGGTCCTAGACCAAGGATGCTTCCTCCAGAGCAGACACAGACAGAAAGCCTTCCCCTGGAGCCGGCACCCTGAATTCGGACTTCTACCCTACTGGACTGTGAGAGAATAAACTTCTTTTTGTTAAAGACATCCATTTGTGGTATTTCTGTTATAGCTGCACTAAATGACTAACATTTTGCTGAAGGTCATTCAAAAGTGGCTGCAGCAGTATATCAGCAGGGAACTGCCAGAAATTCAGGCCAGATTCAGAAGAGGATGTGGAACCAGGATATCACTGCTAATGTCAGGTGGATCCTGACTGAAAGCAGAGAATACCAGAAGGATATTTACCTATGTTTTATTGACTATGCGAAGGTTCCGACTGTGTGGATCATAACAAACTATGGGTAACATTGCAAAGAATGGGAATTCCAGAGCACTTAATTGTGCTCATGAGGAACCTTTACATAGATCAAGAGGCGGTTGTTCGGATAGAACAAGGGGATACTGAGTGGTTTAAAGTCAGGAAAGGTGTGCCTCAGGGTTGTATCCTTTCACCATACCTATTCAATCTGTATGCTGAGAAAATAATCCGAGAAGCTGGACTATATGAAGAAGAATGGGACACCAGGATTGGAGGAAGACTCATTAACAACCTGCGTTATGCAGATGACACAACCTTGCTTGCTGAAAGTGAAGAGGACTTGAAGCACTTACTAACGAAGATCAAAGACCACAGCCTTCAGTACGGATTACATCTCAACATAAAGAAAACAAAAATCCTCACAACTGGAACAATCAACAACATCATAATAAACGGAGAAAAGATTAAAGTTGTTAAGGATTTCATTTTACTTGAATCCACAATCAACACCCATGGAAGCAGCAGTCAAGAAATCAAAAGACACATTGCATTGGGCAAAGGACCTCTTTAAAGTGTTGAAAAGCAAAGATGTCACCTTGAAGACTAAGGTAAGCCTGACCCAAGCCGTGGTATTTTCAATCGCATCATATGTATGTGAAAGCTGGACAATGAATAGGGAAGACCAAATAAGAATTGACACCTTTGAATTATGGGGTTGGTGAAGAATATTGACTATGCCATGGACTGCCAAAAGAATGAATAAATCTGTCTTGGAATAAGTACAACCAGAGTGCTCCTTAGAAGCAAGGATGGTGAGACTGCGTCTCACATACTTTGGACATGTTGTCAGGAGGGATCAGTCCCTGGAGAAGATCATCATGCTTGGTAAGGTACAGGGTCAGCAGAAAAGAGGAACACCCTCAACGAAATGGATTGACACAGTGGCTTCAACAATGGGCTCAAGTATAACGATTGTAAGGATGGCACAGGACTGGGCAGCGTTTCATTCTGTTGTGCATAGGGTTGCTATGAGTTGGAACTGACTTGACGGTACCTAACAACAACAACAGCAAATGACTAACAGGTGAGAAAAGAATAGGCTTAGAGTCATCGAGGTTCAAATCCTGATTCTGCACCTTTCTAGCTGGGTAACCCTTGGCAGGTAAATTCATCTTTTTGTGCCCCTATTTTTTCTTCTGTGAAATGGGGATAATGGTAGTGTTTACCTTATAAGATTATTTAGATAATTAGGCTCCTGGCACACAGCGTTTGGTGGTTTTTAATATTCTTTAATTTTTATGATTTATTATAATTCAGTCTTTGAGTAGCATACAAGCCGTCAGTCTCTAAGAGAGTTCCCATCAGGTCTGGATTTTAGTTTTTTTATCTTTTCATTAGGCATTCTTCTCATACATTGGTCAAGAACAGCTGTAAAGAATCAATGACATTCAAAACTAAATAAGTTGCTAATCCTTAATATAGATATATTTGTACACGGCGCTTTAAAATCACTGCCTTTTCCTTTTGTCTTCATGGAGATGGCTTAACCCTGCGAGTAGCCACTATGTCTGATAATTAGCTGTGAAAGGGCTTGTGAACTGGAAACCCAAATCAGTCAGAGCGTGAGTTCTGCCACTTATCTGCTAAGTTATTTAGTTCATTGTAGTCCTCCTCATTCTTCAATGGAGATCTCATTTTCCTCCCTTCATAGCTACTTTTGAAGTTCAAATAAGAATAACAGAAGCATTTTGCAGACTGTAAAGTGTCTATTCATTTTACAAATATTAGGAGCACCTGTTATGCGCCAAGCATTGTGTTAAGCATCAGGGGTACCACAGATAATAAGCCAAAGAAAATAAAGTAGAATAATTAAAGATTAGAGAGAGTTACCTGAAGAAAATATACAAGATTTAAAGAAAGAGATTAACGGGAAAGATGCTAATTTAAAGATGATCAGAAAATCCTGAAATATTTACACTGTGTCTTGAGAAGGAGAAGGTCATGGCAAGAGCTGGGGCAAGAGTATCCCAGGAAGAACGCAAGGGAAAGGGAACTGGAGTAAGACAGTTCACTCTAGGATGCATCTGAAAGTCAATGAGTCTGGAGTCTAATGACTGAGGGAGAGTCCCACAGGATGGGAGTAGAGGCATAGACAGAAGACTCGTCTTGCAGAAGGACATCCTAGTATTGTTGCCTCCACCAAAGTCTCATGGATCTTCTTGCCCAAGTTATTATCCTGAATTATTTTTCATATAAAACGGACTCGATTGCATCAAAATCACCTGTCTTGGTCATCTAGTGCTGCTATAACAGAAATACCCCAAGTGCATGGATTTAACAAAGAGAAGTTTATTCTCTCAAAGTAGTTTAGAAGTCCAAACTCAGGGCCCCAGCTCCAGGGAAAGGCTTTCTCTCTCTGTCAACTCTGGAGGAAGGTCTTTGTCATCAGGCTTCCCTTGGTCTGGGAGCATCTCAGCACAGGAACCTCAGGTCCAAAGACATGCTCTGCTCCTGGCATTGCTTTCTTGGTGGTATGAAGTCCCCATGTCTCTCTGATTGCTTCTCTCTTTTATATGTCAAAAGAGATTGGCTTAAGGCACTATCTAATCTTATGGATCTCATCAATATAACACAAACAATATAACTGCCACTAATCCATTTTATTACATCATAGTGATAGGATTTACAACATACAGGGAAATCACATCAGATGACAGAATGGTAGACAATCATACAATACTGGGAATCACGATCTAACCAAGTTGACAGATATTTTGGGGGGACACAATTCAACCCATGACATCACCTCACCTTGGATTCTGGATTCTAAGCTTTCATTTTATTTATTTTATTTTAATCATATGTTTTTCATCCCTCCTACCCCACCCCACTCTAAAATTTCCCCAGATGATGGAGACCTGAAGACCCAAGTTGAAAAGCTCTGGAGAGAAGTCAATGCCCTGAAGGAAATTCAGGCCTTGCAGACAGGTGAGACTCCACCTCACTTATGTCTTGTCCCAACAGAAATAGGAAGAGAAATGGGGAGTGCCAGTGGTGGTTCAAAACACATGTCATGTTCAGGGAGTCGTCTTATAAAGGACAAGCCAGAGATGTGTCCAGGAAGGTTACATAAGATGGCCACAGAACTCAAAAGTTGAGGAGACAAGTGTTTTGGGAAATCAGCTTGATTTGCCACTCAGTTCTCCTAATTTCAAGCTGGCCTGCGTATGGGTGGTATAGAAATAAAAATAGGCATTTCAGGAATACATTTTAAAAGTCAGTCTGTAATTCTTTTCTAACGGGTAATGATACAGCATGGAAGCAATTATTAATTGGCTAAAATAATTTGCATTTATTGGGTGTTTACTAAGCGTCCACCAGGAGATCTGCTGAGGTTCAATATACACAGGATCACGGACTCATTCAGGCCACACTCAGCATCAGAGCATGTAGAAGAACAATGGTTAGAACCACAGCTTGCCAACAGGGCAGTGGGTATTCCTTTTCCATGGGAGTAAAGCTCCCAGAAGGAGCCCTGACTGTTCAGTGGTTAAGCACTCAGCTGCTAACCAAAAAGTTCAGCAGTTCAAACCCACAATCTGCTTCTGTAAAGATTTAAAAAAAAAAAAAAAAAACCCATTGCCATTAAGTCAATTCCGACTCATAGTGATCCTATCGGATAGAGTAGAATTGCCCCATAGGGTTTCCAAGGAGCAGCTGGTGGATTCAAACTGCCGGCCTCTTGTTTAGCAGCCAAATGCTTAACCACCATGCCTAGGAAACCCTATGGGGGCAGTTCTACTCTGTGCTAAAGGGTTGCTATGATTCACAATCGACTTGATGGCAGTGGGTTTGGTTTGTTTTTCAGTTTAGAGCTCCCAGGGACCTATGTAGCCATGTGCGCTACTGTCCAGAAGCTGTGTTCCTTGGCCCCCCAGGAGTAAGGAAATGAGACTCACACTGGGTAGGTTCAGGAGCCCCCTGGCTTACAAGTCTTATACCCCACAGGACCCAATACCTGTCTTATAAAAACCCCACAAACAAGGCTTCCAGGGTTCCCACAAGAGACCTGCCCAATTACAAGAGTCACGCTTTCAGGAAACTTGAAGTTATGCTTTCCATCAAGTATCTATAATTCCCAGGCCAGGTGCATGTTACCAATCAGGGGTCCCTTTTACCACAAGCACTGTTGCCTAGTAACACAGGTGATAAACTGCCTTTATCAAGTTTCTATCAAGGGCAACGGAACGAGAAAATAAAAGGAAGATCAAATACTCTTGCAGAAGGGGAATGGGTTTTGTTAACCCTTTGCCCAGAGCTGGGCATTATAAATACTTCACAAAATTAGCACATTAATCCCCAAAACAAATTTTGAGATAGTGCTATTATGATTACCCTTGGGAAACTGAGGCAAAGAAAAATTAATTTATCCAAGGTAAAAGCTAGGCTGAAATCCAGACAATATGACTCTGGAGCCTGACTTTCCAATTAAAAAAAACGACTCCGACTCATGGTGGCCCCACGTGTGTCAGAGTAGAACTGTGCTCCATAGGGTTTTCAATGGCTGAGTTTTCGGAAGTAGATCGCCACGCCCTTATTCTGAGGTGCCTCTGGGTGAACTCGAACTGCCAGCCTTTTAGTTAGCGGCCAAGCACATTAACTGTTGCACCACCCAGGGACTCCTCTTCTCCAATACTACAGCCTAAAACCGCCCTTACGTTCGGTTTATCCTGGATAATCTAAACAATGTTACCAGAGCTTTGATTATCTGGATAAGAAAATCTCTGTCTCTCCACAGGCAAACTTAGACTTTCATTTTTTTTAATTATAAAATATCTAGTTCCAAAAGTCACAAGAAAATTCAGTACATAATATAGCTATACAAACTAAGTGTATATTGAAGTAGTAAGGGCTCAAGGCCAAGCTTTAAAGGTCAGACTGACCTAGGTTCTTGTAGTTGTGATCTTTGTGCTATGTAAGTTACATTCTTACATGCTGAATTGTTACAACTAGTAAATGCCCTAACTTCAATATCCTGATATACAAAAACAGAGGCAATAAAATACCACTTCATTGAATTGTCATGATTATTATATGATTATTATACCCACCATCCAGGGATTCAGAAATACAAAAAGAACTGATAAGGCAGCATACTTGGTTAATTTCCACTTCCTGCATTACATTATAATTTCCAATTTGAATGGGTAACCTAGGGCAAAACAAGAGCAGCAGATCATATTGGTAATCATTTATGTAAACTCCCGGCACAGTGTCTGGCACATACAAAATCTTTAGTTAATGTTAACTCATCATTGCCATGACATCATTCATTCCACAAACATTTACTGATATTTGCCAGAATAAGTCCTCGGCCTATTACACTTAAAAAGCATCTTAATATGTCAAATTTCACTTCTTCACAGTCTGTCTCCGAGGCACGAAAGTTCAAAAGAAATGCTACCTTGCTTCAGACGGCTTGAAGAATTTCCACGAAGCCAATGAAGACTGCATCTCCAAGGGAGGGACCTTGGTAGTCCCCAGAAACTCGGACGAAATCAGTTCCCTCCTAGACTACGGTAAGAAGAGCCTGCCCGGTGTCAATGACTTCTGGTTGGGCATCAACGACATGGCCGCCGAAGGCAAGTTTCGTGATGTCAATGGAATTGCCATCTCCTTCCTGAACTGGGACCGTGCTCAGCCTAATGGTGGCAAACGGGAAAATTGTGTCCTGTTCTCCCAGTCAGCTCAGGGCAAGTGGAATGTGGAGGTCTGCGGTAGCAGCAAGAGATACATATGCGAGTTTATTATCCCTTAATAGGCCGTTTTCAAGTGTGTCTTCCAAGCAAGATTGGTCATGTTTTATAGGCTGATGGTCCCCAAGACGAATTCAAAATTGTAACACGGGAGTCTGAGTCCACAGGAGTGTAACAGAGTCTGCCACTTTTTGTTGTGATTTTGCCATCCATGGAATATAGGGGAGCAGAAAATAACTATCTGACCAGGTGTACATCGTTAAAATGGCTTCTGCAAAATAGGTAATCGAATTCCTTTCTTTCCTAGGACCTCTCCCTTGTGTAGACCCAGCCTGTTTTCAAAATGCAGTAGCCATGCATCTCTTCAATCCAGAAAAGCAAGCTTAGGCTACCCGAAAAAGTATCTCTTGAAAGTTTAGTGTATATTTTATTTGATTGTTGAGAATTTCTGAAGTTGGAGATTTCTTGGTGCTATTTAATCCAATAGCTTTTCAGTTTGATGCCCAAACTGTTCAATCCTGGCAATAATGCCTCATTAGCCCATTACCCTTTCTTTATATCTGCACTGCCCATTGCCCTTCGATTTGCTGAAGCTCCTGAAAAGGCTTGTAACTTGCCTGCCACATCAGAATGTGACTATCCCAGAGAAAGTCCTGATTTAAATCTGTTTCCCTCAAGCTTCCCTCCTGCTGTTTTTAATCCCTCTTCCTCCTCCCCCCACCACCCAGGGATTCAGAAATACAAAAAGAACTGATAAGGCAGCATACTTGGTTAATTTCCACTTGCTGCATTACATTATAATTTCCAATTTGAATGGGTAACCTAGGGCAAAACAAGAGCAGCAGATCGTATTGGAAAAGAAAATAGAAAAATGTCTACTTTGCTCTTGCTTTGGTGCCCTTACTCTCCCTTTATGAAACTGAGGAAGGACATTATATACATGAGTTTCCTTTTTTACATACTTTATATACTTATATATTTTTCAGCTATTACTAGATATTTAAGTCTATTAGGGGCAACCTATCTTTGGAAGTTGGAAATTGGATTTAAATAATATCATTTTGGAGTCACATGTTTATGCAATTCCTTACTCTGTCAAATGCTATTTCATTGCTTTAATGTGAAATTACAAAATTTATGCTTGGGGAGATGGAATTTTTTCAACATTGAAGCAAAGCCATTCTAAATATATTTTGCTCTTCAAATAAATTAATTTTTTCTTTAAATGTCAAATGTGTTTTGTCAACAATATCCTGCTCTGCGAACTTTAACTAGATGTGCTTAGAATTCAGTTTTAGTTCTTTTCGTTGCACAAAATAAAGTCTAAATTCTGATCAATGTGAATGAATTTGGATTTGATTACAGTTATTCAAAGTACATTGGCTTATATCAACTGGCATAACTTGAACAAAAGAATACCCTGGATTTGATCTAACTGGTGATTCAGGTGTGCTAGGAGAACAGTTTTATCTGAGAGTAAACAGGTAAAGTGGGAGAAGGGGGCAGGGGAGGGACTTTTTTTTTTTTTTTTTCAAGTGAGAAAGTAAGTGCATCTCTGACTGTCTCTGGTTCACCTTGGTCACTACAACACAACCATAGTCTTGTTAAAGACAATGATGATAATGAAATTAATATGTGATTTCCAGGCACTGTGCTAAGTTCTTTACATAATTCTTATTTATCCTCAGAACAACACTGGGAGTTAGAATTATCTCATTTTATGGAAGAACAAAGAATAGAGATGTGGTAATTTGCCCTAGATCACAGGCCAGGAAGTAGAGGAGATGTTACCTGAATCCAACAAGCTGACTCAGAGCCTACATCCTTAGCAACTAAGGGGGGGTGGGGGGGTGGGGGGGGAACCTGTGACAAAATCGAGTCTGCTCAAACAAGCGGTGAGATGGATTCTCATCCAGTCTCCCAATTTCCTCATCTGGGGTAACAATTTGGGCAAACAACTGACCTTGATGAGGCATTCCACCTGGAGCTACTTCACAGAGGAAAGTATCTGTGAATACCTTCACAAGAGCTGAACGGACAACCACGGTTCAAATAAGTCAGTGTCAAGAGTTTGGGTCCCAGGAGCTAGGGTTAGATAAGTGAATCTTCTCCCAAAGCACCCGAACCAGAAAGAGCAAAAGAAGCCAGTCAAAGGAATAGATGAAGGCTAATGAGGGGAAATCAATATTAGTTAGCAAGACAAAGGGCAAGTGATAGGAAACCCAAAAGGACTTGAAGGAGTAGGTAAGCTATTAATTCAATTGCCCTGGGTCGAACTCATAGCCTTGGCTTTATTATTTACCCAATTAATCAGCCAAAAGCCACACCCAAAAGATGATGCAAAGAGTTAAAGTGCTTTGCTGCTAACCTAAAGGTTGGTGATTCAAATTCACCCAGAGATGTCTTATAGGAAAGGCCTGGCAATCTGTTTCCAAAAAATCGGCCATTGAAAATTCTATTTAAAAGTGGAAATACATCTCATGCTCATAGGCTGGAAGATGTAATATAGTGAAAATGTCAACTCTACCTAAAATGTTCTACAGATACAATGCAATCCTGAAACAAATGCTAACAACATTCTTTATTGAAATGGAAAAACTAATGACCAACTTCATATGGAAAAGAAAGAAACCCCAAATAGCCAAAACAATATTGAAGAAAAGAACAAAGAGGTAGGCCTCATACTCTCCAATACCAAAACATACTATACAGCTACTGTAACCAAAATAGCCTGGTATTGGTTCAATGATAGAAAAAAAAAAAAAAGACACATAGACCAGTAAAATAGAATTGAGTACACAGAATAAACCCAGCCATCTATGGACACTAGATTTTTGACATTCAGTGGGGTGAAAACATCTCTTTAATAAATAATTCTGGCAAAACTGGATATCCACCTGCAGAAAAGTGAAACAGGACACATACTTCATACCATACACAAAAACTAAATGGATCGAAGATCTAAATGTTAAACATAAAACCATATCACAAAAACTGCAACAACAAATAGACAAATAACCCAGTTACAAAATGCGCAAGGACATGAACAGAACCTTTACCAATGAGGATATCCAAGCAGCCAACAAACATATGAAAAGATGTTCATGATCATTAGCCATTTGAGAAACGCAAATCAAAACTACAATGAGATACCATCTTGTTGTTGTTGTTAGGTGCTGTCAAGTCAGTTCTGACTCATAGCAACCTCATGTACAACAGAATGAAACACTGCCTGGTCCTGAGCCATCCTCACAATTGTTGCTATGTTTGAACCCATTATTGCAGCCACAGTGTCAATCCATCTCATTGAGGGTCTTCTTTTTCACTGACCCTCTACTTTACCAAGCATGATGTCCTTCTTCAGGGACTGGTCCCTCCTGATAACATGTCCAAAGTATGTGAGATGATGTCTCTCTATCCTTGCTTCTAAGGAGCATTCTGGTTGTACTTCTTCCAAGACAGATTTGTTCATTCTTCTGGCAGTCCTTGGTATATTCAATATTCTTTGCCAACATCATAATTCAAAGGCATCAATTCTTCTTTGGTCTTCCTTATTCATCGCCCAGCTTTAGATGTCATCTTACCCCAGCTAAAATGGCACTGATTTAAAAAAAAGCAGAAAATGCTGGTGGGATGTGGGGAGATTGGACCCCGTATCAATTGCCGATGGGACTGTAAAATGATACAACCACTATGGGAAATGGCATGATGCTTTCTCAAAAAAAAAAAACTAGATCTAGAACTAGATATACCTCTCCTAGGTATATATTTTTTTTTTTTTTAGGTATATACCCTACAGACTTAAAAATAATGATATAAACAGACATGTGCACACCTATGTTCATTGCTACTGTAGTCACAATAGCAAATAAATGAAAACAACCAAAGTGTCCATCAACAGATAAATGGATAAACAAACTGTGATACGTACATATAATGGAATACTATCAACTGTAAAGAGCAAAGATGAGTCTGCAAAACATATTATAACATAGATGGACCTGGAGGGCATAATGCTAAGTGAAGTAAGTCAAGCACGTAAAGACAAATAATGTATGATCCCTCTTTTATAAGAAGACAAGAATAGATAAATATAGACAGACCAATGTTCATTGGTGGTTACTGGGGAGGCAGGGTACCACTTATACAGTAGAGATTAGTTATTTTGGGTAATGGGGAAAGTGGCACTGAATGTGGATGTAGTGAGCACAGCACAGCTGAAGTAAAATTAAGCATTTGAGCACATATGGATGGGTATAGGCAAATTAGTATACGGGTAAGTAGAGATGCGTACATAGGTAAGAACAGAAGTATCCATAAAAAAAAAAAATAGAAATGTGAAATACAAATATGTAGGTGCAGGCACATATATTCACTGAAAACACGAATACAGATACTCCTCAGACATAACCAATGGCCTTCCAATATTGGTTTTCTGTGTTTGAAGGCTTAGGACCATAGTCTCATGGGACAACTCAGTCAATTGGCATAACACAGTTCACAAAAATCATGATCTGCATCCTAGCGGAGTGAGTAGTGGGCACCTGGTGTCTTAAAAGCTTGCAAGCTGCTGTCTAAGACACACCTACAGGTCTCTACTCATGAGGAGCAAAACAGTAAGAAAGTAACCAAAAGTGCAGAGAAGAAACAAGTCCACATGAGCCATAACTTCATGTACCCTGAGACCAGAAGAAGTAGATGGTGCCCTTCTACCACCACTGATCATTCTGAATTGGATCACAATAGTTGGCCCTGGATATAACTGGAGAAAAATATGAAGCAGAACTCAAATTATTATTTTTTTGAAAAGCCAGACGAACTAGAACAGTAAAGAACAGAGGACTCCCTGAAACTATCTCCTTGAGACACTCTTTAAACCTAGAATCAAGTCTATCCATGAGATCACCTTTTAGCGAAATAGAGTGGCACACAAAATAAAGGATATTATCTGTAAGATTGGTGTCCTATTTAAAAGACCTTATTTGGTCTTATGAGACCAAAAGGTCAACAATTACTCAAAAGCAAAGATGAGAAGGTGAGGGACAGGGAAACTAGAGTACTAGAAAGGGAATAAACCAAACACAATTAAAGAGAATGTCGACACATTATGCTAAACATAACTAACATCACTGAACAATTTGTGTGGAAATTGTCAAATGGGAACCTAACTTGCCGTGTAAATACTCACCAGAAACTCAGTAAGATACTGCTTTTAAAAAGCAAAAAACCTATGGAACACAGTTCTACTCTGATACACATGGGGTCGGAATCAACTTCACGTAACTGGTTTAGATTTTCCTTTGGTCCATTTTGCCTGTTGAGCATTATCTCTAGCAAAAACAATTAGTTTTTCGTAGGAATGAGAAATAGATTTTAACTGTTAGGCCAACTCTTCTGTCTCCATGAAAGCTGCCGAAGCATCCTGAAGCTTGTTGGAAAGCACGCCATGAAACATGAGCATGCTCAATTAGCTCCTACCAGATCATGGTTAGGAAGATGCTAACATATGTACCACATAACTGCCATCCCTAGGTCAAACACCTGGCTTCCTGTAGATATTAGGTGATACTCAGAGTCCAACAGTAATAGCCCTACAAGCATTACCAGAAAGCTGATTAGCTTTTATGTGCTCGCAAATCACCTGGGAATCTTGTTAAATTGCTCCTTCAGTAGGTCTGGGCTAAGGCATATCCAATAAGCTCCCAGTGGCTGCCAACTCTGGACTACAGACCACAGTTTGAGTGTCGTTGTTGTTATGTCCCCTCAAGTCGATTGCAGCTCATAGCAACCCTATAGGACACAGTAGAACTGTCCCCATGGGGTTTCCTAGGCTGTAATCTTCATGGGAGTAGATGACCAGGTCTTTTCTCCCTTGGAGGGGTTAGTGGGTATGAACCACCGACCTGTTGGTTAGCAGCCAAATGCTTAACCATTGCACCCCCAGGGCTCCTTAGGCTTGGTGGTACAGCATGCAAAGCCCCAAGCAGAGGGTTCCTTACAGTTTGAGTACAATGGTCTAAAGATTTAGCTACTTGCCCAAAGTGGCCTGATCAATTCCAGCAGTTTTGCTTCCCTTTAGCTCAAAAGTCTTCATCTGTGTTTAGAACAATACTGACAGCAATTTTTCTACCTAACACAGATACTCTCAACAACATCATTAAATGAGGTAGGAAGCAAAAATTAGTTAAAGTAGCTGTCAAATAAAAAACAAACCCAGACTTTGATAGGAAGAAGCTCTAGTCAGAAAGAGAAGAGTTAAGGGAAAGGAACTACTGTAATAGTGGGGGAGGAGGTCTGCTACAATAGGGAGAACATTCCCACCATAATTTCTGCAAGCATCTCTCAAAAGAAACATCTGATCAATGAGTCAATTAGAGTTAACAGATTTTTTTCAGTGAGAAGCTCTTTGTGAATAGGAAGCACCCAAATTGAATATGGTGAGGGGCTCAAATTTACAGTTACAGTGCCTTTTAAAGCTTAGTCGAATAAGTATTTTGCCCTTTGCTTTGATTGGTTAATCATATTTACCTTTCCTTTTTTGGGAAGGTTGGTCGCTGAATGCTAAGTTGGCTTATTTTGATTGGATGAGTATTGCTAACTTATGCTGATAAGAAAAACTTGTTTAAGTTTTGAATTCGGGGCATCAAAATGGCTCCCTCAGGTTCGCACCTCTGCTGAGAATTTGAATTTCTAACTAGATACCACAAACCAACCAAACCTGTTGCCATCAGTCAATTCCGACTCATAGTGACCCTATGGGGCAAAGTAGAACTGCTCCACAGGCTTCCCAAGGACGTCCTGGTGGATTTGAACTGCTGACCTTTTGGTTACAGCTGTAGCTCTTAACCACTATGCCACAAGGGTTTCCAGCTGATGCTAATGCAGCTGGTTAGGGAGTAGGGACCAATTCTGAGAGTCACTAGTGGAGCAGTGGTTCTCAAAATTTATTATACATAAGAATCACCTGGGGGTTAGACTGACTCAGAATTTACATTTTAACAAGATTCCTAGTAAGCTGTTTTCCTCAACACAGAGGGTGGGGGGATTTCTTTAACCACTGCTATTTTTCATATTACAGGGCTCAGTTAAAATTCAATATTAACAGAAACATCAATAATAGGGATTCAGTTTCTGAGGTAAATGGTCCAATTAGTGGTTTGAAGAAGAAAGACTGACATATTGAAAGCCTTTGGTTCCTTTCTCTTCCTTTGCGCTGCTGAACAGATATCATAAACTAAAAATAAGAAAAGATATCATCTTCCCTACTCAGACTGGTGAGAATGTTCATATCTTTGCCAAACAAGGTACATCTAGCTAACAAAGAAACCCACAAAATTTAGTCTTTTGGGCATATTTAAGTACCTTACTTTCGAATTCTAATTATCGAATTTATCTAATGTAAGAAATTCAAAGGGTACTTACTAACTGTAAAGCACTGCTAGGTAACATGGAGGGACAGAGAGGAAGTATGCTATGGTACCTACCCTCAAGGAGATTATCTCCTAGCCCACAGGAGAAGAACAAGAGTATCCACTGGGTTCTAAGAAGAAAATATTAGTAACCATAACTACATGGAAGCCCTGGTGGCATAGTGATTAAGAGCTACAGCTGCTAACCAAAAGGTTGGCAGTTCAAATCCACTAGGCACTCTTGGAAACTCTATGGGGCAGTTCCACTCTGTCCTATGGAGTCACCATGAGTCAGGACTGACTTGATTGCAATGTTTTTTTTTTTTTTTTCTAATTATATATAGTAGTTAATTGAATTTTCAAAGTATTACTGTCTCGTTTTACGTAAACTGATACCCACAAAACGGACCATGGTTTAAATAAAATTTCTGCAAAGAAACTGCAAGCTGAATACGCAATAATATATTTTTTAAAAATGTGCACACACACAAAGGAAACAAACAAGTAAGCAGAGCTGACACTTCTACCCCTAGTGTGAGCAGTTCAGGGAGGCACAGCGTAGCCCAAGCACAGCCGATTGGAATCTTTTCCAGTGGTTTCCTCCCGGACACAGGGGGTACGCAGCTCTCTCTTTCTGCTGAGGATGTTAAATTGGGAAAAAGTGAATTTAGGCTCTGACAGAATTCTTCCCTTCCAGATGAAGGCCACACGTAGAATGAGGTAAAACAAAGATAGGCAGTGATAAGAAATGAGAGAGGAGGAAGAGAGAGACCGAGACAGAGAGAAAGCAAGAATCTCTGAGTGTGTGCATAAGGCTGAGTTTATCATTCCAATCCCCTGGTTTCTGTTTCCATAAGTTCCATGGAACTTCACATCTCCATGACTCTGAGCATACTTCGCTTTCCTCTGTCTAGAATTCTCTTTCCTCATTTGTGTCCCTGATGAATTTCTCATCATTCTTTAGGACACAGCCCCATTGTGACCTTTTCTGACCTCCTGGAAGACATTTCTTCCTCCTGTCCGTTCATATAAATTCATAGAATTTACATGTCATGCCTGAGTCATAGCACTTATTGCATTGTCTAACAATGGACAAATATGATCATATGTCCCCCTACTTCAAACTTTTCAATGGCTTTCCAAGTTTCTTGGGCTAAAATAAAAATTTTAACATGGCCTGCAAGGTCTTGCCATGCATCCCTCTTCACCCCCCCCTTCTTTTTGCTTTTTGTGCTCTAGCCTTTTTTCTACCTCTGTAGGCAACAATCTCCCTCTGATTATGTGAATTTGCACATTTTCCACTCTGCCTAGATGCCCTTTCCTTCCTTCTTCATCTAGTAAAGCTTGCTCATTCTTCAGATAACAATTAATGAACATTTCTTCAGGGAAACTTTCTCTGAGCCCCTCTCAAAAGCACTTGGAAAACACTTGGCTGTAAGAAACCAAAAACGTGACAGTGGATTAAACAAATAGGGATTTGCATTTATTACATAACAATAAGTCTGAAGCTGGGCCATTGGTAGCATTGTTTCAGGACCTCACTAATGTGAGGTCAACATTCTTGCAATTCTATTGGCCTTTCCTCATTCACAAAATGTCTGCCACAGCTCCAGACATCACAAACACATTCCAAATGGGAAGACATATGAAATGGCTTCACCACCCTGGTCTATCCCCTCTATGACTGAAGCAAAAGCCTCTCCCAAAGCCTTCCTGCGGTCTTCCATTTAAGTCTCATTGGCTAGAACTGTTACATGGTACCCTAGCTCCATGAAAGGCTGTGAAAGAATATTTTGCTCCGTATCTTGACACCCCCAACAAAATTGCAGTCTATTAATGAGGAAGACAGAGAAACAAATTTTTAACAAACAGATTCTACCAGAGTTAAATACCCTTGCTATAAATTTCCATGGAAACCCTGGTGCTGTGGTGGTTAAATGCTACGGCCTCTAACCAAAGGGTTGGCAGTTCGAATCTGCCAGGCGCTCCTTGGAAACTCAGTGGGGCAATTCTACCCTGTCCTCCTATAGGGTCGCTGTGAGTCAGAATCGACTCGACAGCACTGGGTTTGGCTTGGTTTTGGTATAAATTTCCATAGCACCAGTCATGCAGTGGTTAAGAGCTCGGCTGTTAACCAAAAGGCTGGCAGTTTGAATCCACTAGTCACTCCTTGGAAACCCTGTTCTACTCTGTCCCATAGGGTCACTATGAGTTGGAATGGACTCAACAGCAACAGATGGGTTTTTGGGTATGTACTGCCTGCTTGTTACAATTTTTACAGATGTAGTTTTACATTAATGTTTGCTTCTCCCATCAGGCCATAAGCTCCATGAGCTCAGGGACTGAAAAAGTTTTTTTTTTTTCTTTTTGCTCATTATTGTATTTCCAGAGAAACGTCTGACATTTAGTATAAGCTTAATAAATAACTCTTGACTGAATAAATGAGTTAACACACCTAGTCAATGAACAAACACATATCTCCTGCTTTCAAGGGTGGGGTAAAAGTTCTATTTGCTATATGCAAGATTCCAAGCATGATGCTAAGTGCTAATAAATGAATTAAATCATATCATTTGATCTTATCAGGGAGCCCAAAGCTTCAAAATGGAAGAGGCAGCATGTCCTGAAATGCCACCAACTTTGGAGTCAGCCAGCATCCACGTTAACTAGCTTTATGTCCTCTTGTTGTTAGGTATCCTCAAGCTGGTTCTGAGTCATAGCCACCCTATGTACATCAGAACAAAATACTGCGGGGTCCTGGGACTAGTTATTTTACCTCCTTGAATGCTTTCCTGGTATGAATGAATGGATAAATAAATATAAAGTAAAGTAATAATATAGGGGTATTCATAATATTTACCTCAGACAACTGCTAGGCTTAAGAGTTCACAGAGTTAAAATTTTTTGGTAATAGTTTATTTGACAAATATTAATCATTTGTTTAAGAAAAGGTGGGTGGAGGTCTTGGAAGAAGCCTCACAAGGTAGTCGGTACCGTTCTTATTACATTGAGCGCATTCGTTTGGGCTATGCAAATACAAGCTGTGCCTAAGAGCTGGGAATAGAGCGAGCTGCAAAAACAGAGGGAGACCGGCGTTAAATAAAAGTTACCGAAGAACACGTAATTACAAACCGCAACAAATGTGTTACACAATAAAGCAGATGGTACAATGAGAGTTCTTAAAAGTCTCAAGAAGTGAGTAGATCCCCTAGTTGGATGATGAGGGATAGTTAACAGCAACCACTTCTTGAACTTTTTCTGCGCTTCGCCGTTTCACTTCTGACATCTACACGCACCCTGAGCGGCCCACAAGGTGGGCGGTGTGTGGGTGGGAGGGGTGGGGCGCTGTCCCAGGAGTGGTTGCCGCGCGGATCAGGGCGAAAGCCCCAGCAGGGCTGGAGAAGAAACGCTACCCGCTGCGCGCCGCTATGGGTGCGGAGACCTCGGGGCCGGGAGGCGCCGAGGCGCTGGCGGTGGACGCGGCCCTGGGCACGCTGCTGGCGGTGCTGCTGCTCGTGGCGGTAAAGGCGGCGATGGACGGGCTGCGGCGGCGGCGCGCCCGCGCGGCAGTGCTAGTGGTGGGCGCCGGGCCAGTGGGGCTGGCCGCCGCGCTCGTCGCTGTCCGCTCGGGGCGGGTGCTGAAGCTGACCGTGTTGGACGCGCTCGCGCGGGGCCAGTTGCTGCGGCGTCCGCAGCAAATAGCGCTGGACCCCCGCAGCGTCCGCTTCCTCAGACCGCTGGGGGTGGACTTTGACAACATGGAGGGCTGCTGGAGCAACGGACACTTTTTCACCCCGGTCGGGGTCTTCCAGGAGCACCTGCTCAGTGTCCTGGAGAGGAAGGGGCAGCAGCCTGGCTTCCGCCTTCTGCTGGGCACCAAGGTGAGAAGGGGCCTTGGGAATGGACTGCCTTAGCCTCCCGACCCGACCCCCAGGGCCAGCTGGCCACAGGTGCTCAGTGACAATTGACAACTGTCTTCTCTGAGAGCTTCCTAATGGCAAAGCCTGAGTTATCAAACTAGCTTTAGGACAGTGAGCAAGCAACTCACATGCTAAGTCTTGGTTTCCTCATTTGTAAAATGCAGGTAATATTTGGGAACATCTAGAAAGCGGGATGATAATCCCACTCCGTTGAAGTGTTCGTGATGATTTCATGAAACAATGCAAGAAGGGCTGATTAGAAAAAGAAAATTATCATCACCAGCTGCAAACTGGTTTCCAAGGACCTTCACCTTTTTAAAAGCAGCTGCTCAAAAATGAAATGTCAGGTGGCTCTGAGAAAAGCAGAGAGAAATTTCCCGACTACTCAAAGAACAATGGGAAAAAATTAAAATGACAGCAATTTTTCAAGGTGTAGATTTAGCCAGAGTGAGCAACCTAGACCAGCTCTAGAGCCTCTCTTTGAAGAGTGAACATTATCAATTCTAGTATTTGGTGCCTTTTAGCATGATATTATTTGAAAACCAAAAGGCAGGGCAGCTGTTTAACTTTATAACAGTATTGCTTTTTCACTTATATGGCATAAGTCATGAATTTTCAAAATAACTTTCTGAGACCCACTGTGTGATAACTCAAACTTATCTAGTGATTTTCCTGTGAATATTCACATTTTTTTTTTATCTCACAATAACCATATGATATGGGTTTTTTACTGTCTTATTTTGTTGTTGTTGTTGGGTTCCATCAAGTTGATTCCAGCTCATAGGGAATGTATATCACAGAGTAGAACTGTTCCATAGGGTTTCCTGGGCTGTAATCTTTACAGGAGAGCAGATCACCAGGTTTTTTTCTCTCGTGGAGCCACTGGGTGAGTGTGAACTTCTGACATTTCAGTTAGCAGCTGAGTGCTTAACCACTGTGACACCAGGGCTGTTTACTATCTCATTCTAGTGATTAGGAAATTGAAGCTCAATGAGATTAAGTAATTTGCTTAAGCTACACTGCTTCCAGGTCACAGAACTAGGATTGGAATCCAGACCTGGATGATTCCAGGACTGCTGCTCTTTCTAACACCCTATGCTGCCTCCCTTCTAGTGGCATATTATGAATTAAAATTAACACATGGCTATATTATCTAATCTATTAGCACTAGAGAGTAGGCTGTCAAAGTCAAAGACAATGGCCAAAGGAAATTAAGCACCAAGAGGTGGTAACTTGCAAAACAGATTAATGTTGTTTATAGGTTTAACAGAGAGAATTTTCATAGTAATCAAAAACAAGAGATTCTGATTAAAGGAACTGCACAATTCATTTTGCCTACATACCACAAATATTTATAATGTTTTTGACATATCAAGGTGCTATTCTAGGTTTTTAGACATGCAGCCATAAACACACACATGCACCTACACACACAAACACAACACACGATTGAAAAGAAATGCATTAAATTGTTAATAGCTGTTACCTCTGGGTGATAGGTTTTTATTTTCTTCTTCATAATTTTCTTATTTCATACACTTCCTACTTTGAATACATAGAAATAATGAGAAAATATTTTATGTATGTAAATGGACTTCACTGGGCCAACTTATTTTGGTACTTTGGTGTTTTGTCAGATGCATCCTAAAGCTACCATCACTGTCTCATTTGAGAACTTAATTTGAGCCAAGATTTCCACTGATTTAAGTTTCAGCCCACCTTGGAGGAGAAAATAGGTATTTTCAAGAGCCAGTTTGCAACTTTCACCAATTCAAAAATAGGGGTCAGGAGTAGGAAGGGGGAGAGAAAGGGAAGTGAAAGCATGTGAAGTAGGGTCCAAGTCTTAAGAACATTTTCATTTGCCAGTGACATGGATCTGGTCCCCAGAGACCGGCTTTCATCCCAAGTTACATAGGGCGTGGATTATGAACGTGGATGCTCAGCCTGGGCCCAGTGGAGCAAAAGTGGTCCGACTCTTCAAAGCAATCATCACAGTTACAAATTTTGAGAGAAATTCTGACCAGAAGCCTCATACTTATATCTCTCTCCTTCAAATTCTTACAAATGTTTTCCACCAAGTTACTTTTACCTAAGAATCCCTGTAATACCATGAAAGACTGTGAGCTCAGGGAAGAGATTTAAGTAAAGAAGGCATAGAAAGAAAAAAGTTCAAAGCATTCCTTCCCTGAACCCAAATCACCACTGAAAAGAAACTGCCCCTATTCACAAACATCTTCAAAAGGACATTCTTGGCAAATAACATCTCTTCAACTTCAGCAGGAAGAAATTCCCTTTTATGTTAACTTACATTCTTTCTGCAATCATTGAAGCCCCTCATTTCCCTGTTTACCATGGAAGGTTTCCACTGTCTTCCTGTATTTTAGAGTATCAAGTGTTTATATTGTTTTAGTCTCTTAAAAGCGTATTTTGCTGAGAAAGTGTGTGTTTGTGTGTGTGTCCTAAATGGGTTGAGACCTGTTTAGTACTGAGAATGCAGAATATGTGAAAAGCTTAAGTTGTTTTTTTAGCAGTGGAAAAATATAAGCTGATGGTCAAGTTAAGATTGGTATGTAAGCAATAACCCCATGGTAACAAAGATTGTGTTAGAGTCATAAATGTCTCCTAACTCACAAATGCCAAGGGCATAAGCAGACATTTTATGAGCTCTGTGGGTATTTATTCAAGCATACCTGGCTTAGTTAATCTGGAGCTTTTGGTATTTGTTGGCAATTTTCTGTGCTAAGAAAATATTTTTTAATCAGATGAACTTTATAGTGGTCAAAGGTTAAACAACTAATCAAAATTAACAGCAATCCTGAATGAATGAATAACCGTGAACAAACTAGAGAGGGAGGTTATCTCAGGTTGGCAGTTCTCTAAATAAAAGAGCTGTATACAGACAGAGTCCCTGGGTGGTGCAAGTGGTTAACATGCTTGGCTGCTACCCAAAAGGTTGGAGGTTTGGAGTCCATCCAGAGATGTTTTGGAAGAAAAGCTTGGCAATTTACTTGCAAAAAGCTAACCACTGAAAACTCTACAGAGCACAGTTCTACTCTGACACACATGGGGTCGCCGTGAGTTGAAGTCAACTCCACAGCAGCTAGTTTAGTTTTATATTCATGTCAATTCACGCTCTGTTCAACATCAGCCCATCTGTGTGTCTTAGTTTACAGGTGACTTTATGAGGAAGGTGGTAGTGCCGGACTGGCCCACAATCATTGTGGTGGCTGATGGCTCCCATGGGGAGACCTGCTCTTTGCTGGGGCTCAGTCCAGACTATGTGGTAGAATCCTGCAATGCTTACGGGGCCAATGCTACTATCATGAGACCGGACCAGAGGCAGGTAAGCTATGAGGGATCCTTTTTTCCTACCCACTCCATTCTAAGCAGGAAGGCTGCTTATTAGCTCATTTATGGTCCATAGAGAAGCGTGTTCTCCTTCTGGAAGATTGCTTACAAAGTGATCTCAACTGGGTGGTTTCCAGGATATATCACTGAGGTGACCTTCCTACCTGACTGCACAATTGCAACTTGACTGTCTGAGTTGTCACCACGGGGAATTTTAGGAACTATAACATCTCTAATCAATTCATGCTAGTGTAATGGTCATGACTTGGGCAAAACACTGATCATCTCAAGTAAAATCTGTCAGAGAATCCACTACCCTCTCTTCTAGGAACTGACTGGATCTTACACACAGGAGGCAATGACTAGAGTGATCAAAACTGAGAGATGGTGTGTACATCTGCCATTCACAACTAGGATGCAAACAGAGCCATATTCTCATTTTAGAAATGAAGCATCTGAGCCCATACTACCCGCCTTATCTGGAAAGTCCCCTTCTTAAAGTCTCGTATTACTTGGTAACTAGACTTTCTTTGGTCTCCAGACTGTCCCCTAAAATTGACCATAAGCATAAAGCAGACTGACAAAACTGATTATAATATGGTGAGTAAAGGCCAGGGAGGCTGTTAAACATCCTACAGTGCACAGAACAGCACTCTCTCCTCAGAAAAAAGAATTATTGTTTTCTGTTTCCTTTCACCTGAACAATTCATCAAGATGTACACTTTGGATTTATGAACTTCCCGTATGTATCTTTAATACACTGCCTCTCCCTCTAACTCTGGGTTTGGGCCTACACTTACAGCTAGAAACTGCACCATTTTTATGTGGTAAATCCAGAGCCTAGCCCCATGCCTAGCACATTTGGAGCTCTTGGTCAGTGTTAGCTGAAATAAAAAGGAATAACCAGGTGAATTAATTCTGTAACAGAGTGGTCAAAATCGACAAGAAAGCACTGTCATCATGTTATGGATTGAATTGTGTCCCCCCCCAAATATGTACTGAAGCCCTGGTTCTTGTACCTGTGGATATGATTCTGTTTGGAAATAGGGTTTTCTTTTGTTATGTTAATTAAGTCTTCTGGGTCCTAAACCTAATTATTACTGAGTTATAAAAAGAATAGAACAGACATGGAGAGATAAACAGGAGGAAGACAGACAATATGTGAGGGTTGTCTACAAGTAAAGGAATGCTAAAGATTGCTGGCAGTCACCAGAAACCATGAGATAGGCCCACAGAAAGAAGATGGTGAGACCCTGATTTGGACTTTTAGCCTCCAGAACTATGAGCAAATAAATTTTTGTTCTTTAAAGCCACCCACTTGTGAGATTTCTGTTATAGCAGCACTAGGTAATTAAAACATCATTATTCTGTTGCTCAACAATCTCCTACACCTGTTTTTCCTTTCAGGTGCCCACACCAGAAATCCGAGCCCACAATGTCTATTTGGATCTCTCTGCTTATGGGGTTGAAGTCACTTCTGCAGCTAAGGAATCCTCAAGCTTGCACCAGGCAGTTAAACAGCCAGGTTTCCACCTGAAAATCTACGGAACTTTCCGTCACCGATACATTGCTTTGGCATGTCCAGCTTCTGATTCCAAAGTCGTTAGATTTCTCCGTCACACTCTCAGCTCCTCAGTAAGTATAGGATGAAGTGGGGAGGAGAACAGTTGTTTAACCATCATCATTTAAGACACTCTATGGTACTTTCAACTGTTTGCTTTGTGTGTTTTTCATTTTAAAATAAACATTGTCATCAATATGGCTTTTATGTAAAAATAAATACATAAACAGAATTTATTGATTCCTAAAAAGCAATTCTGTAACTCTCAGCCCAGAGCTTATAAAAAATGTTTCCAGGCATTGTATTTGGTGAACCATGTAAATTGCCAATTCTGCTAAAGGATAAATTTCCAGAAATTTGAGTGTAAACCTTCCATACCAGTTATCTATTATTGCCTTGTAACAAATTACCATAATTTTTTTTTTATAGTGGCTTTAAAAAAAATTTTTTTTTTTTTTTTTTTGATCTTACAGCTTAGCTGGGTCCTTTGTCTGGATCAGGGTCTCTCACGGGCTTTGTTGGCTAGGGCCATAGTCATCTCAAGGGGCCGTGTCTGGGGGTGGGAGCAAGAGGTGTGGTCCACTTTCAAGTTCACTTACATGACTGTTTGCCGAAGACATCAGAGCATTTCATGGGGCAGCTCACAAGGTGGTGCTGGAGTCTCTTAGAGTGAGTGAGCAAAGAGCAAGAGAGGGCAAACACCCAAGAGAGGAAGCCAAAGTAATTTTATGACCAAATCTTGGCCATGCCATCCCAGTCCTTCTGCCATATTCTGCTCATTAGAAGAGAGTCAATTAGTTTAATCCACACTCAAAGGGAGGGTAGTACACAAGAGTATTAACACCAGGAGGTGGGGACCATTGGGGGCCATCTTAGAGCATCTACCATACCTTCTGAGCATTAAGTCAGAGTCATCCCCACTCCAGACCTGCTGAACTGGAAACTCTGGGGGTGGGGCCAGCAGTCTGGGTTTTCACAGCCCCCCAGGTAGTTCTGAAGCATGTTCAGTTTTCAGAACAATTGCTGTGCATACTTTCAGCTGTATTTCCCACCACTTGTCTCCAAGCCAGCCATAAGTAACTACTAGCCCTTTGCCAGACAAAACCAAATGCCTCTTCAGATGCTGACTCTTCCCCATGGGTCTTCCCAGAAATTCCCAGTAAGTCTTGGAGACACAGCCCAAACTCTCCCTCCTTCCCTAACCAAGGATTTGAGTCATATTTAGTCCAGACAGTTCCCCAAATAGGCCAAAGCCTTGCCATTATCCTACGGCCATGAATTATAGATGGCCCAACAGGTTGAAGTAAAGATTTTAATGCTAAGTACTTCTTTAGTAAGAATTTTACTTAAAATAATAGGCTACTCAATCCCAGCAACACCCATTTGTGAGACGACATTAGAGAATCGCAACACACAGGGACCTGAAGTTTTTTCATCTCAATGTCTTCAGACACCATCCCATTCCCTTTCTCATTTACTCATTCAATGAGTATTTGTTGAACACTTGCTACGGACCAGGCATCATTCAGTGGCAATGATGGAGACTGAACCAAATAAGCACAATCCCTATCTGCTTGGAGCTTGCAGCTCAGAGAGAGAGACAAATCATTCATGGGCTAGTTGAACACATCAATAGCTACACATTGTGAAAAGTGATATAAAGGAAACGAACTGGGTTCTGAGGTAAAGAACATCTTGAGGAGCTGTCTTTAGACTTCATGGTCTGGGAAGGCCCCACTCACTGGTTACCCTGGTGTTTGCTGAAAGAACAAAAATGAATGGATGAGAGAAGGCTTCACTTTATTTTCATAGACGTTTCCGATTGCCTCCTTTTCCAGTCTTCATTTCCCTTTTGCCTGGTTTCTGAGAATTGCTTCTGTGAGCATCACTGGGTAAGCCGGATGCAGACGTCAGCCATAACTGTGTTACCTCAGGCTCACTTCCTTGAACTGGCAGATTAATGGCCTGAATTGCTTGTTTAGAGGGTGACTCATCACTTAGATGGAAACCCTGGTGGTATAGTGGTTAAGAGCTACAACTGCTAACCAAAAGGCTGGCAGTTTGAATCCACCAGCTGCTCCTTGGAAATCCTGTGGGACGGTTCTACTCTGTCCTATAGGGTCGCTATGAATCGGAATTGACTTGAAGGCAATGGGGTTTTTTTTTTTTTTCCCATCACTTAGATAGAGCCACCCTCCAAAATGCAGTTGTTCTGACATAGAAAGGAGCAACGTGGAATCATTTTGATTGAAAAAAATTACTTAGTGAGGAGACTTTGTCTCTATTTTCCTGTAGCCTCTGCTCTTTCAATCTGGTACCTTTTTGGTGCTGAGGGCCTTGAACATACGCAGCAGAAAAAAGCTACTGTTCACAGCCTATTGTTCTAAAAGATGTCCTTGGGCCACAGGTAGCAGGCAAACCAGGGCCAGAAGAATTAGAGCATATGAGCCATAGTGAAAAATTTGAATTTTATCTAGCAATTTTAAGAAGGGCAGTGACATGATCTTTGGAGACTCAAATGAACTTCAGAAAATAAAACCAGTAATATTCAAATTACAATGAGAGTAAGTAACTGTATGAGCTATCTCTTTTTCTGCAGTGGATTATTGATTTAAGTAGATTTAATCACCAGTCGATTGTTATCTGGTTAGCCCTGAAAAATGTGAAAAAAAAATTAAGGCAAATTGCACTTTTCTCCCTTGACTGCACACAGTATTTTTGATGCCAATATTTCTTGTAATGAATTTCCTCCTGTTACCAGCCTCACCCTAATCATCACCACACTCAGGCACACACACACGCACACACACACATATCTTGCTAATGTCATGATATTGTTACATGTCAGAGGATGTGTGTTGAACTGGGCCCCTCCTTGGCTCCAGAGGGTGAATCTCTTGTGGTCTAACGCAATCATCAGAATTCCATTCCCTTTGCCAACGATTGGTTCAAGGGTGGGCATGTGACACAATCCTGGCCAATGATGAGTATCTTGTAAGGCTTCCCTCATCTTGAACAGGGGCACAAGAAAGGGATACTCCCTTTTTCTGCCTGTGGGTGAAGTAGTGAAAATGCTTTTTCTTTAGTATTTTAATATTAGGGAGAATATATTTGCTCACTTAATATAGCTCTATAAACTGTGCTTAATCTCTAGTCCTTGGAAAATGGTGCAGGGCTCTGTTCAAAATACAGCTGAGCAGCCTGTTCCACTCTTAAACATAACAAACACCCTAATACCTTACAACATGTTTTCCCCTATTAGCAATAGGCGATTGAGAGCTTGACATGACTAATGCCATAATGATGCTCTAAGTAATCTCTAAACATTTTTTTAATTGCACCAGCTGTACCGGTCTCTTCCAAAGGGGCGTGGAGCTATCTCAGCTCCTGTGGCCTTGGTATCTCTTCCCCTTTCTTTGTTCTCTTGAGCCTTCAGCCTGCAAACCAACAAGAAGGCTTGCTTTCTTGCTCCCTATCTCAGCCACAGTGGACTTGGCAAAACAGCCCCACTAGCCGAGAGATTCTTATGAGAGTTTTTCAGCCTGTTATACTGATTAGCATCCAAGGTGCCTGACATGTTTATCTTTAGTTTAATAAAGAGTTTTTGTAGTTGTGATGTATGAGACCATCTGTGGACTACGTGCTCAAAACATTAGGTAACCCTTCCATCAACCCTTTAGGGCAGACAGAATTTGGGAGAAATTTAACCCCCTCTGTGTCTCGAATGGAAACCCTGGTGGCATAGTGGTTAAGTGCTATGGCTGCTAACCAAAGGGTTGGCAGTTCAAATCTGCCAGGTGCTCCTTGGAAATTCTATGGGGGCAGTTCTACTCTGTCCTATAGGGTCGCTATGAGTTGGAATCGACTCGATGGCACTGGGTTTGGTTTGGGTTTTGGTCTCTTGAATACTGGTGTTCAATAAAGCCTTCTTACTGCTTACCTCCTCCTGTCTCAGTATTGGCTTTGCGGCAGGTGGCTCGAACCCGCAGTTTGCGGTAACATGGGTATTATCTTCTCACTTGAGAACTGTGGCAGCCATCTGGGAACCGGGAAAGGAGTTAGCCCAGTAGGACAAACCAATGCCCTAGAGAACATGAGAATGAAAAGATTAAAAAAAACCTGGCTCCTTGAATTAATGAGCCCTGAAACCACTCTAAGTCAGGATTTCTTGTTACATAAGATGTATTTATCCTGCTTGAATAAGCTGCTTCGAGCTGGAAGTCCCATCATGCTCCCAAGATGGCTGCCTCAATTCTAATCATCTCATCTTTCCACGACAGAGTTCCAAGTAGAAGTAAAGTTTTTTTTCCAAGTCTACTTCTTTTCAGGAAAGAAAATCTTCCCAGACGCACCCACAGGACATCCCCATAACATCTCACCGGCCGGAACTGGGTTACATGCCTACCCACTGACCAATCACTTAGCAAGGGGAATGTGGTTGCCTTGATTGACGTGGAACAATGGTGATTTATCTCCTGGGGTTACTTACTGTGCTGGCCAGACAAATCCAGGGCTCTGTTAGCATAGAAGAGGGAGACAGCTATTGGTGGGTATTCCATAGTCTGTGCTGGCGTAGATCCTAATCTACCAGCACTAGGGCTTCACCTTGGACGTCCCTGCCCTTTGCCAGTAGAAAATCCTGTCTCTCCCTAAAGACACTGCCTCTGGTATCCCTTGCAGGCTAATTTTTTAGGTTATTCCCAAATTCTTTTTTTTCTTTCCTTCTTCTTGTTTTAGCTCTTAATGATACTACACAGAGATAGTTCTTTTTTTGAGGGGTAGGGAGAATTTTCTTTCTGGGATGATGTCTATAGGTGGCTACAGGGGAAACTTTCTGAAATAAATAACTCAAAAATCCTACACATCCTACAACTAATCTATCAAATCTTTAAAATTCTGAGCCAAATTAATCTGTACGTAAGAATAATAAATTTAGGTGCTCTCCTCATTTAGGGTCTGTCAAAAAGAGTTTCGGAAAGATGAAACCCTCCCCAGTATACCTTCTGAATTTTGATGAAAATCCACCGACTTATATATTTTTTTGTGCCATAATGTATAGAGAAGTGTCCCTGGGATGAGAGTTGGCAAGTGAATTGTGTGCAGCAGGCAGTGGGGCAGGTAGGACAAATCTGTCTTCTTTAGTGGATTATAAATTGTGTAAGGGCAGGGTCCACATCTTAAGAGGCTGTTTTCATTGTGGTTAAGAGTTGGGGCCTATTTTCAAAGGCAAGTTCTGCCTCTTTACTGGGTGATCTTTGGGAAGTTGCTTAACGTCTGTGTCTCAGCTCAGCTGTTCATAGAAGGAACAGTTAGAAATTTAATTTTATTTATATAGATGGAGGGCTTTAACCTCTTTTGCACCAGGAGCACTTTGACAATCTGATGTGTCCTGTACCAGCACCAGCTGCTGTTGAGTCGACCCTGACTCATGACGACCCCATGTGTCTCAAGTTAGAACTGTGCTCCATAGTGTTTTCAGTGGCTGATTTTTCAGTAGATCGCCAGCTCTTTCTTCCTTGGTACCTCTGGGTGGACTTGAACCTTCAACTTTTTGGTTAGCAGCTAATTCAAACTTTTGGTTAGCAGCCAAGCCCATTAGCTGTTTGCACCACCCAGGGACTCTGATGCATCCTGTATATACCTTTTCAGAATTATGTTCTTAAATGCATACAGTAAGATACTTGGAATTACAAAGAAAACTGATAGTATTGAAGTACCGTTATCAAAATATTTTTAAAAATAAATTTGTGATATAGAAGTGTTTCTTTAATGATGCATATGAAATAACAAGGTCTAGTGAGAGATCTAATAACTTGTGTAATTTCAGACATGATGAGCATAAACAATACTTTGAGATTTGTACAACTGTAATGTTATTATTTTTTTTAATGTCATATGAAAATACCTGTGATTTTTACTGAACACAAAGTACTACTGTGACTATATTTGTAATTGGAGGAAATGCTATATTTCAGTTAGAGGCTAATAAAAATAGAGATGTAATGTTTTTTTCAGATCTTAGGTTAGGAACCTGACTATAGATTGTACCTTAAGCATTTTCTTTGCTATTACTAACCCTTCACAAACAAAATTTTAAATAATTGCTTAATCATCACTCCACTCTCCACCAGCACTACCTGTGAGAAATTTGTTTCCTAATTTGTTGTTAAATCATGCTGAGAGAGTATTTTGGTTGGTTTGTATGATGGATTTACTAAAGCAGGGACCCAGGCCCAGAATTCCCTTGCCCTCTCCTTGTAGGTAATGAAGACCGTCTTCCAACAAGCATTCAACGCCTACAAGATGGACATAGAGCCCCGTGTGAGGGATGCAGCAGTGCCTCCTGTCCAGTGCAGCAGGAGACTGTTTGAGATCATGCTGTCCCACAGACGGGCCACTGCCGCCTATGTCCAGAGCAATGGCAAAGTGGTCACTGTGGAGGGAGAAGCGGCCCGAGTGCTCAACTTTGACACAGGTGAGCTGTTTAGAATGCTCACCTGAGAATGATAGTAGAGGGGAGGTGAGGGAGAGCAGGGAAATCAGTAGGGCAGGTAGGCTTAAGGAACTATCTGTCTGGGTGGATTAGAAATTCCTCAAGGTCCAGGACCTTGTATTTAGTAGCCTTATGACATCATGGTTACAAGTTGTTAGCTGCTGTCAGGTCAGCCCTGACTCAGGGAGACCCTATGTACAGTGGGTGGGTTGTGGATTGGACTGTTGTGATCCATAGTGTTTTCACTGGCTAATTTTCAGAAGTAGATCACCAGACCTTTCTTCCTAGTCTGTCTTAGTCTGGAAGTTCTGCTTAAACCTCTGCAGCATCATAGCAACACCCAAGCCACCACTGATAGATGGGTGGTGGCTGCACATCAGGGACACTGGCCAGGAATCAAACCTGGGCCTCCTGCACAGAGGGCAAGAATTCTACTACCAAGCCACCAATGAATGTTCTTGGTTATAAGTAGGGTCACTGTGAATGTGTGAGTTCTGCCATTTAATAGCTATTTAATACTTAAAACTCTCAGCCTCAGCTTTCTCAACTGTATAATGGTGTTACTAACGATATAGTCCTCACAGGGTTCTTGTGAGAGTCAATGCGTTAACACATCTAAAGTGTTTATTATTGAATTGGGCACAAAGTAAGACCTGAATGATACTGGCTATTATTTTACATCTCTTTAACCCAGTAATAGTGGTTTCTCTGCTTAGCACAGAAAAGCACATAATTTCTTAATGATTTTATATTGATATAGAAAACCAAAGGAAGAGCAACAACAGAGTCTTTAGCAATACAGTTGATTCAGATGAGTACTGAATAATGGATAAGACATATCTTGTAGGGGCAGACAGCCTTGGTTCAAAGCTGAGCTCCATCACTTACAATCTGTGATAAGTTAGGAAAGAGACCTAGCCTTTCCCTATAGCCATTTCTGCATTCGTAAGTGAAGAAAATAAACATCAGTTTCACAGAGCTTCTCTGAGAATTAAATGGTATTTTTTGTTGTTGTTAGGGGCCATAGAGTTGGTTCTGACTCAGAGTGACCCCATGTACAACAGAATAAAACACTGCCCAGTCTTGCGACGTCCTCACAATCATTGCTGTGTTTAAGCCTTTTGCTGCAACTACTGTGCCAATCCATCTCATTGAGGGTCTTTCTCTTTTTCGATGACCCTCTACTTTACCAAGCATGATGTCCTTCTCGAGGGACTGGTCCCTCCTGATAACATGTCCAAAGTATGTAAGACATAGTTTCGCCATCCTCCCTTCTAAGGAACATTCTGGCTGTACTTCCTCCAAGACAGATTTTCGTTCTTCTTGCAGCCCATGGTATACTTGGGAATTAAATAATCCACATAAAAGATTTTAACACAGTGCCTGCAACATAATATCAATTGCTAACAGCTATTTTACTTTTTTTTTACGTTTATTGTGTAGCAGGCTCCTCTCTAAGCACTTTGCAGGCAGGCACTAGCATTATCCCCATTTTTCAGAAACAGAAACTCGTGTGGAAGGAGGTTACCCAGCTAGCAGCAGAGCCATTCTTGCACACAGGTATTAAGCTGCCACTGGGTTATACTGCTTCCAACTGGATTGTAGGGCTATCTTTAGCAGTCCTTAGAGATGTAGAAAGCAGCAGGGACTAAGAGTAGGACAAAGATGAAAAGATTAACCCTTTGCCATAGACTAGATTCCAACTCATGGTGACCCCATGTGTTATAGAGTAGAACTGTACTCCATCGGGTTTTCATGGCTGTGACCTTCTGGAAGCAGATCACCAGACCTTTCTCTTAAGGTGCCTCTGGGTGGGGTCAAACTGTCCACCTTTAGGTTAGTAGCTCAGCACTTCATCATTTGCATCACCCAAGATTGAAAAGAGTAGGAAAATGTAAAAGGAGGAGATTTGGAGCTTGAAAAGGGAGGAAATAAATTATTTTCATGTTTTCACCTACAAAAACACCCACTATGAACAGGTGGTGAAAAGGAACGTTCAAATGTAGGTCTGTTAAACTCTGGAGTCTGACACCCTCACCACCCCTGACCTCTTCCCATCACACACACACATGCACGCACACACGCACGCACACAAACAGCAGTGAGGAACACAGCTAGTAGGTGTCTCTCTGATCTTTATTGTAAGAATTTGATCATGCATCCAAACACCTAGTCCACGAGGGGATGAGAGGGCAGGAAAATGACTTTTTGCATGTGAGCCATTTGATTTCTGGAAGGTCAACAAAGCATGCTTTGTTGCCTATTGGAACTAAATCAGGCTGTTTAAATCCCTGGTCGCTACAAATATTGTCTCTTGATTTATGAAAAAATAATAAATGTATGTTGATTTAGATTAGCACAGCCTACAAAATATATACATGGCTTGGGCATTTTTCCCCCCAAATTCATTTTAGTGTGGCCTTAAAGAATATAAAGCACTTGAAATAATAGCAACAGTAACAATGACAATGACAGAGATACAATAATTACTTTTTTTATTGAGTGCCTGCCCTGTGCTAGGCATTATACTAGTAACTTTCTTTTCATTATACTATTTAATTTTCTCAAAAGCCTCACCATGGCAGGCTTCCGATTAAAGATAATAGAGTGGACACATATATTTATAACTACTCTCTCCTGAAAGCCCCGTAAAATGACAAAAAGGAGTCCTTTTGTTTTGTTTTCGTAAGTAATAAAGACAAAAGGAGCAGGCGAGAAGATTACAGCTAGAACATTTTGGAATCTGGAAAGCAGAAGAGCATGTGTGATATAACTTCTTGGATTAGGTTTGGCCCAAGTGACAGAAAATCCAACTTAACAGTGATTTAAATACATGAGGTTTATTTCTCCCATGTAAATATGAAAGTGGGAAGTAAAAGTGGGTATAAGAGTTCCATAAAATTGTCCAGAACCTAGGCTTTTTCCAGCTTTGTTCACCTCCCTGGGGTGTGACTGTCATCTTATGGTCCAAAAAGGCTGCTGGAGCTCCATTCGTCACACCCATTTTTCAGCTATCAGTAAAGCGAAAAGGTAGGGGGAGGGAAGAGAGGCATGCCCTTCCCTTTAAAGACACTTCTCTTCTAGGTTTTTATAATCACATGTCTTTTACCCATATATCAATCTGTATTAGGGATTTTTTTTTTTTTTATTAGGGATAGATGCTATCTAAGCTTAGTAAAAAAATAAGCTTAGTAAGCTATTTTAATGTCTATCTTTATGATTAACCAGAGTCTAGTGAGCTGACTTTTATTAAACAAATGCTGTACTTGAAATCTTTTCAGCTTTGAAGTCTGAAATACCTAGCACTGTGCTAACCACTTATTAGGAGTGCTGACTCCAGGATTAGCTGTGGGAATAACTGTGGGCATGCAATTTTATCTCCTTTAGTCTTGGAGTAAAAAAAAAAAAAAACCTGTTGCCGTCGAGTCAATTCCTGCAAATGAGGGAGGTACAGCCCTCTCTCACTGGTGGCTGAAATGATGAAATGAGATGATGTATAGAAACGCAGGGCAGTGTAAGTACCCTCCCAAATGTCAGCTTACTTTTATTTCCTGAGAGTACAACACATTGGCAAGGAGTGGTGAGAATTCTTAGTTTGACAACAGTATTTTACAATTTACAAGTTCATAAACATGCTTTCTTTTGGTGCCTGCGGTATATATAGTGCAGCGATGAAGAGTCAGAAAAAATGAGGTTCTGGTCCCATAGTACCACTTCTCTGATTTGGAAGCAGTTTTGCCTCTCTAAACCTCAACTGGAGTCCCCGGATGGTACAATCTCAGAAGAAAGGCCTGGCGATATACTTCCGAATAATCAACCGTTGAAAACTATACGGAACACAGTTCTCTGCACGCATGGGGATGCTACAAGTTGAAATCAGCTCAAGGGCAACTGGTGTAAACCTCAATTTCCTCATCTTTAAAGTGGGGATAATAATAGTATCTACTTCATAGGGTGGCTGTAGAATTACATCATTCCTAGAAAGTGCTTAGCATAGAGCTTGGAACATAGTAAGTGTTCAATAAAGAGTAACAGTTCTTACTCTTCAATAGGGATTATTATTCCTATTTTCTAGATGAAAAAAACTGAAGTTCTGGGAACCACAATGACTATAGTAATAATAAGCTATCATTAAATGAGGCCTTATTATGTGCTTAGATAGCAGACCTTGTTTTCTAGATATGGAGATATAGAAGTAAACAGTGGCTGCCAACTCTTTTGTGTTTAATAAACTTTCATTAATGTCTTTTGTGGGCATAGGTCTATGCTGGACTTCATGCTTGATGCTAGAGACTCCAACACGAGTGGAGTTTGGGACAATTCTTAATCTGATGGTTCTTACAGGTGATGGAGGGACAGAGCTATAGCCAGGCAATTTCAACATTACACGCTAAATGCTATGCTAGAGGGAAGCTTGTGATGCTATCTATGGGAAGACAATAGGAGGTTGTATTAGCTACTGACCGCTGTGTAACAAATTGCTCCGAACTTACTGGCTTTAAACAACAATATATAATTGTTACCTCACACAGTTTCTGAGGGTCAGGAATTCAGGAGTGGCATAGCAGGGTGGCTATGGCTCAGGATCTCCGGTGAAGTTACAGTCAGGATATTGGCTGAGACTGCAGGCATTTGAAGATTTGAGCAGGGCTGGAGGATCTGTGTCTAAGATGGCTCGCTTACTTGGCTGGCTGGGTGATGCTGAATACTAGTAGGAGGCCTCAGTTCTTCGCCACAGGGACCCATCCACTGGTTGAGTGTCCTCATCTCATGGCAGTTGGTCTCTCCCAGGGCCCGTGATCAAAGAAAGAATGAGGCAGAGCCTTGAAAGTCACACTATGTCATTTCTATAAGATCCTAATTGTCATATGGGTCAGCCCTACTTAGTGTGGGAGGGGACTCCGTAAGAGCAAGAATATGAAGTGGGAGGAATCATCAGGACCATCTTGGAGCCTGGCTACCACAGAGGTCATTTAGCTCTGTCTAGGAGTTCAAGGGAAACCCTGGGTGGTACAAACAGTTAACATGCTCAGCTGCTAACTGAAAAGTTTGTGGTTCAAGTCCACAGGTGCCTCAGAAGAAAGGCATGGCAATCTACTTGCAAAGAATTAACCATTGACAGCCCTGTGGAGCACAGTTCCACTCTGACACACACGCAGTCACCATGAGTCGGAGGTGACTTGACAGCAGCTGGTTTCTCTCCAGAGTTCAAGGAAGATTTTCTGAAAAAGGGATGCCTCTCAACACCTAAGCTGAGAACTAGGATTCCCAAAATGGAGCCCATGGACAGAACTCAAAGAGTCTGGGAACTTGGATGGGGAGAACTTGCATCTTATTTTTCATCAACCCTAACTGAAAGCTAGCGTTTCCTTCAATTATGAATGTAAGAAACCAACATGAGTGATACTAGCAATACCTGTGACTTTGCTACAGTAAAAATCACAGATGTTTTCTTATCATATTACTGTTACTGCAGAAATTTTGAAATGTTCTTTATGCTAATCAGTACTTTAAGATTATGGCGATTGTTAGACCTGCCATCAGTTCTTGATATTCAATGCATGATTAATAAAGTACAGGTATTATTATATTAACATTTTGCTTTTAATATTTTAATAATATACTAGTATTCTTTGTAATTCAATGTATTTTATTGCATACATTTAAAGACATTATTCCGAGAAAGGAACTATACGTTTCACCAAACTGCCAAGGAGGTCTATGATAAAAAAAGAAATTAAGAACTTCTGGTGTCAACGGATAGTAGGAGTTACCCAATTAAAGGAAGGAAGAAAGGGCACTACAGGCAGAGAGATTTCCATGAGGCAAGAGGCAGGCTACTGTGGAACTAAGCTCCTCAAGTATGAAGGGGGGAGAGGAAGTAGATGAGGCAGTCAATACAAAGATAAAAGAATTTAAATGAAATACCATGATGGTAGTAAAGGCCTGGGTAGTGCAACCCTAGAAAATGCTTTGTTTTCACTTGTGTATTTAGTTAAAAATGATTTCTTCTAGAATACATAATCCATGTACAGATTACAAAATCCAACGTGTATGCAGTGAAAGTCTTGTTCTCATTGTTGCTGCTACTATTCTGGATTGTTCTCTAATTTGGAGGCTACCACAGCCACCACCAGTTTATTTTATATCCTCAGGGATATGTTTTTATGTAAGGGAGTAGTGCTTAGATTTTCATTTTTAAGTAGCTCACTCTGATCAAGGCTTTATGGAACAGCTGTGGGGAAGGTGGAATGCAATAGTAGGAATGTCAGGGAGTCTGTTACTCTTTACTTTCTAAGGGAATTTACCATAAATCTGCTTGAGGATCCCTCCTAGTGCAAATAAAACAATTAATTTGGTTGACATATTCAGGGTTCTTTTTGCACCGGTCAAGGGAGGGCAGTACAGCGTGATGACTAAGCATACTGTACTGACTTCAGAACTGACAGAACTAGGAATGAGTCTCTGTGCTATCATTTGCTAAATCTTTGCTATATTTGCTCAACTGAGCCTCAGTTCTCTCCTCTATAGAGTGGGGCTAATTATAGCCACTTCCATGTATTTGTCATGGTGTTTTTATGTGATAATGGGTGTAAAAAGCATTGTATCATGGTCCATGCTTTCAAGTCGGGTCTAAAATCAGAGTTGTGCTTCACCTGTGTATTTTAAGGTTCTTACAGTCCAGTTCTGATCACTAGTAACAACAATGATCAACAACAGTAACAGCTAACACATACTGGGGGCTTACTCTGTGCCTGGCACGCTGCTACGTGCTTTGTAGTCATCACTTTTGCTTTTTCCTTCTGGCACACCTGTATGTGCCTGTCTTGCAGGATCTGGGGTGAATCTTGGCTTCCAGGGCCTGGAGTCTTTGGAAGAATTCATTTGCAAGATTGCCACAGCCATGGATCAGAGCGACATCTTCGAAGCTTTGGCTGCCAAAATAAGACACTCTAAACAAGTGGTTGAAGACTTTAAGCAGGATGGCCTCTTCTCTGCAGTTTTTGAGTGACTGGGCACAACAAGACTGCCACCTGGGGGTGATTCTTTTCCCTGCAGGACAGAAAGTAGCCAGGAATGAAATTAGGCTGAAATAAATTTTGCGAATACTGACAAATTAGCAGTTATGCACAAGAGCTACATTGAGACACAGGGCCTTTAAATATAAATTAAACAAATGAAGTTTCCAAATGTAAGCGCCTAGTTTCCAGTACCTATTGGCAACAGGGAAACCCTGGTGGCATAGTGGCTAAGTGGTACTCCTGCTAACCAAAGGGTCGGCAGTTCAAATCCGCCAGGCGCTCCTTGGAAACTGTGGGGCAGTTCTACTCTGTCCTGTAGGGTCGCTATGAGTCAGAATCGACTCGAAGGCACTGGGTTTGGTTTGGTGTTTGGTATTGGCAACAGATGGGCACCACAAGGGGAAAGGCCTACCTGTGGCCCAAGAAAATGGGCATTACTTAGCCTTCAGGACTTTCAAAATAAAATAAAATCCCTCCGTCCCTCTTATGTTTCAGAAAATCAAGTTCATGGTCTCTCACAGCTGTAAAGGACTTTACAAGTTACCTAGTTTAGTGGATCCCAATCTTTTAGATTTCACACAATAGAGAAAGACTTTTGTTTTTGGTATTTGTGTATTATTTTAGTGAGGTGGTTTAAATTGCGATGGTCACCTTTCTACTTGTGTCAAGAAGGTCACTTTAAAAATTAACAAAACAAAAACAAATGAAAAAACACTTGCCATCCTATCATCATTATTTCATAAAAGATAGAATATTTTAACACTGAAAAAGTTGGAAATAATGCCCAAAGCTTCTGTTTGTCCCCTCCCACCCCTGTCCTAGCTCCCAGGGGTCAGGCCCCACTGTTAGATGGTAGAGATAATGAAGCTTTTTCCCTCCAGCCTGATCAGAGCCCTGGTGGCTCAACAGTTGAGTGCTCGACTGCTGACCCAGAGGTTGGCTGAATGAACCTACCTAGCGGCTTCACGGGAAAAAGACCTGTTGATCTGCTTACTTAAAGATTACAGCCAAGAAAATCCTATGAGGTAGTTCTATTCTGTCACATGGGGTTGCTATAAGCTAAAATCGACTTGAGGGCACCTAACAACAACCAGGAAAACGTGGTAGTGTGGTGGTTAAGAGCTACGTCTGCTAACCAAAAGGTCGGCAGTTTGAATCCACCAGGCACTCCTTGGAAACTCTATGGGGCAGTTCTACTCTGTCCTATAGGGTCACTATGAGTCTATGAGTTGGAATCGACTCGATGGCAATGGGTTGGAACAACAACCTGCCTGAGAGGTGAAACTGGCTTCTGGCTGTTGCTAGTCTCTCGTTGTTGCTAATCATCAACCCCTATTTGTCTTCTCAGCTCTTCCATAACCTGCAATGAATTCCAAATGTGGACACACTGGAGTCTCTTTGCCTGATTGGACCCTGGCAGGTACATTAATAACATGTGTTGACACATTTAATCTTATAATAACACTATGAGGTAGGCACCACTATTATTTTCCATTTTTCAAAGACTCTAAGGGAAGTTAATTGACTTGACCAGGGTCACACAGCTTGTAAGTGACATTAATCAAAAAATCAAACCCATTGCAATCAAGTCAATTCTGACTCATAGTGACATTATACCAAAACAAATCCGTTGCTGTTGAGTCAGCTCTGACTCATAGTGACCGTATAGGGCAGAGTACAACAGCTCCACAGGGTTTCTAAGGAGGAGCTGGTAGATTTGAACTGCAGACCTTTTTTTGGTTAGCAGCGGAGCTCTTAACCACTGCGCCACCAGGGTTCCCATAGTGACTTTAACCCCCCCCAAAAAAAACAATCCAACCTGTTGCCATCGAGTCGATTCTACCTCATAGTTGAATTCCAAAGATAAATTAGGAAACCCTGACATCTGGGCTCTCCCCTTCCTTGCCTACCTATAAATCTTGATCTTAATTTCTCTTAGAACCCTCACATCATAGTTCTTTGTGTGTCTGTTGGTGTTATCCCAATTGACTGTGATTTCTGAATATAGCGAGTGTCTCATTTTCTCAATATTTTTCCCTCTGAGACATAGTGTATTTTTTTTTTCCACTCATATGTTTGAATGAATAAGTGAAATACAAACACACCTTTCCAAATAAGACCACATAGACCAGAAAAGAGTTTTTCCTAAAACACCTGTTCATCATTCCTCTTTGCTGGTTATCTCTTGGTAAAAAAGGTTAACAGAAGAGCCTTTATTGGGGTGTGTGTTTAGTGTTGGGAAGGAAATGACCACCATCCTCCTGGTAATGAGAATAAACTAAACCAATGAAGCTTTAGAAATGTTAAGGCAAAAACTTGTGCCCACTGCATATGTTTTTTTGAGTAGTACCAAATTTTGTTTTCAGCAAAAAAACAACAACAACAAAAAAAACCAGTCTTATGTTCATAAATTGTCAGATATTGCAGAAGTAATAAGAAAGCTGAAACGTAGAAATCCATAATTTGTCATGAGTTGGGCTGATAGGGCCATCTGGTGTCTAGTTGTATAACCACACTTTTTTTTAATAGTGTGAGCCAGTTAGCTTTTCAAAAACAAACCACTCTTTAGACTTTCTTAGGAGTACATTTTGAGGAGCTTGGCTCATTCCTGAATTTAAGGTTCCTCGAAACCATTATAATCGTACTATATAAGGGCCTGCCCTTTGATAAACCTTTTTAAAAGCAAAGTCAAAGCTATATGCAAGCTAGAAGTTATGGATTGGGGGGGGGAGGGGGTGGGGGAGAGAATGGAGGCAAAACTATGAGTAAACAGAGGAAGAAAGTAAGGAGAGAACAGAAAATGTGGCCCAAGAGCAAGGGGATTTGGGGGGGTGGGGGTGGCAAGAGACCGTGAAACCCATGAGAAAGAAAAAATGGGCCTGTCTTTGGGATCCCTCAGGCCCTGCTAATGTTATAGTTCATGTGTACAACCATAAATTCTTGAATGAGTCTTTAGTTTTTGTGAAGTCAAAAGAATACCCTAGAATCTGGCATGGTAATGCTAATCCTCACAAGTCCCCAAATGCCTGTATATCTTACTTTTTAAACCTTCTGATAAAGGCCAACAAATAAGATGTAAGGAGAGGGGGAATCAGATGAGGTCATGATAATCACTTGGGACCATTACTGGTGTCTGGGCCACCCACCCAGACTCCCTGCTGGCCCATGTCTCTCAGCTGCAGAGATGGGCTAGAAACTCAAGAGGCAGGTGTACTGGAACAATGCTACGGAACCTGTGGCTAAAACCAACAGGGTCCAAGTACCACTCTGTAGTCTCCTGTCAGAAATGGGCTCTTTGCCCCCCACGTCCCCATGGTGATCCCATGTATTTCAGAGTAGAACTCCTCCATAGGGTTTTCTTGGCTGTAATCTGTACAAAAGCAGTTTGCCAGGGCTTTCTTTCTCATAGCCACTTAGTGAATTCAAACCACCAACCTTTAGGTTAGTAGTTGAGCAAAAACAGCTTGCAGGACCCAGGCTCCTCTGGTCAGGGGTAACCCAAGATAATTATCTAAACAGTCAAGTCAGTCTTTGAGAAGCTGAGCACTGGCCACAGATAATGATTGGAGATACTGAGGCTAATCAGTTTGGCCCCATTCACCTGCCTTCCCACCACCAGGGGCCTTTAAGACCTAATTTCCTATTCATATTAAAAGAATGAGCGGGCTTGGGTAAGGTTGGGGGGTAAACCGGGGTGAGCAGAGGAGCAGCAGATTAACATACATATGTATTTATATATATAAAATGGCTTATTTAAATACACATGGATTTGGGAAAAAAATCATGTTTCGATAGGTTCGAGGTGGGATAGCAGGTCTGTTAAAATTAAAATGTGATTTCATTTAGTTAGATTTTGATTGGGCAATTTCAAAGGAAAGCAAGAAGTCTCTCAAGAGCATGCAAGCAGGTATCTAAAGCAATACCAATTTCAGGACTCAAAAAGACAAAAATAATACTGCTCACTTACAATACGTATTATTTTTTTTTCTGATACAGGCCTGTATATTTCTGAGACCTAGGCCAGAGAAATCATGGTCAACAGATCTCCCTGTAACACAGGGCTGGGAGCCAAGTTGCAAAGGGGGACTGTTCTGGAAAACTCTGTAACCAAGGCCTAGTTGAAGATATGCTTCAGGTTTTTTACACAGGACATTTGTAGGATGCTTGTCAGTGCTCCAGAGCCCTGATAGTGTAGTGGTTAAGAACTTAGCTGCTAACCAAAAGGTCTGCAGTTAGAATCCACCAGCTGATCCTTGGAAACCCTAGAGACAGTTCTACTCTGTCCTATAAATAGGGTCACTATGAGTCAGAAGGGAAACCCTGGTGGCATAGTGATTAAGTGCTACGGCTGCTAACCAAAGGGTCGGCAGTTCGAATCCGCCAGGCGATCCTTGGAAACTCTATGGGGCAGTTCTACTCTGTCCTATAGGGTCGCTATGAGTTGGAATCAACTCGACGGCACTGGGCTCTGGGTTATGAGTCAGAATTGACTTGATGGCAATGGGTTTGGTTTGGTTTGTCAGAACTCCAAGAGGACTTGAAGAAGCCTGCTTTGTAAATTTGAAATTTTGTTTTTAATTAGGGTTGATTCATAAAGGACCACCCCTAAGTGATGAAGGAATCACATTCACTCATTTCATTCATTCAATAAACGTGTAGGTCCAGGCATTTTACTAGATGTTAGTGATAAAAAAGAAGCCTAAGATACGATTTCTCTCAGTGTAGTGGGGAGTACACAGATAATTATAATGCAGTAATAGTGTATCAACTGCCCATATTCCCAGCTCTTGGCTTTCTAGCTGTGCATCCTTGGGTAGTTAGCTAACACCTCACGAAGGTGTCCCATACATGACAGAGTTAGTCTGTGAATTTCTAACCAGGGACCCGATGTTAAACGCTCGATAAATGTTAGTTATTAATGGAATCACGCTGAAGAGGGACGAGACTTCTGTCAGACTGCCTGTCACCTGAAAACGCGGGAATTTGCATTTTTAACGTTCTCCAGGCGATTTATAGGCCCAACAAAGTTTGTGACTCACACACAGCCTGGGTGATGGAGAGCCCGGGAAGGTTTCTCTGAAGGGGCATTCACTCTTCATAAGGCCCTAAAACAAGAAAATGCTGCAGTCCGGCGAACCACCCTCGGAATCTTTTCCTGTTGGCGCCGCTTTCTAGCACGGGTGTGCCTGGACTACATCTCCCAGGATGCCCCATTGCTAGAGCTCCCGCAGGATTGGTCAGAATAACGCGGAAGGGATTACGCTCTCCCAGCAACGGGTGAAGCCCTGGACAGTGACAGGATGCGCACGCCCCTTCCCTGCGGCCTGCAGCTTGACGAAGCGCCACTCCATTTCCAGAAACGTGGAGCGTTCTCCGGCTTTTAATTCCAGCCGAATGGCCGTGCGACCTCCTAGGTGCTTTCACCACGCTTCTCCTCGGGCCCCGCCCATTTTCGCTTGGCAGTTTTGAAACTCTGGAGACTGGATTGCAGCTACGGAGTCAGCTGAGCGACTTTGGGCGGCGCAGTGCGCAGGCGCGAGCGGTCGGGGAACAACGCGCGCGGCACTCGGTTGAAGCGGGAGTTTCTGGGTGAGGAGACCCGGCGGCAGGCGACCCAACGAGTGGGTGACAGAGCACCTCCTCACACCGCCATGGCAGCCTTGCGCTACGCAGGCCTGGACGACACGGACAGCGAAGACGAGCTGCCTCCGGGCTGGGAGGAGAGAACCACCAAGGACGGCTGGGTTTACTATGCCAAGTAAGGGGGCCGCAGTGGGCGCCGCCGGGCCAGGACGCACCTGGAACCCGACGGCCTCACGTGCCCGGCCACTCCACTGCCCTCGCACGCCACCTGCGCGGCACCGTGGGCCTGCGTGGCGAGGGCGGTGCAAAGTGGAAGTAATTGCTGGAGAGTTTCAGCTGAAGGGCTTCGCCGGTCCCGAGAAGGGGCTGGCCCCTCTTCTTGAGCCCTGGGTCAAGCGAGGGTCACCTGGCAACGTCAGGCGCGCCCTCTGCTGTCCAGGAGGCAGCACTGCACGGCGCAGTGGTGGGCAAACTGGCCTTATCCAAAAACAGTAATACAGAAGATAAAACAACGTGCAGAAGTCCACGTCCCTCCTCGGGGGTCTGGGGAGGGGGCCTGGGAATATGTACCTTTTAACAAATGCCTTACAGAGTTTCATTATCCTTTCCTGGGAAAGTCCTGAAAACGCTCGCAGACCCTTCAGAGTCTTAGCACCATCATTTGTTTTATAACCTTGGGCAACTGAAAAAAACACTCTCAGTTTTCTCATCGGTAAAATGGGTTGCTATGAGGTTGGTCCAGGCACTGTGCGTAAAACACTTAACAGAAGGTGTCTTAAATACTAATAATAAAAGTAATAAATAATAACTGTTAGCCTTTCCCACTGTCTCTGCAGCTAGGGAGTGTCTTAAGTACAAATACTGAGTCTCCACAAGGCCCCTCTTTTATTACACTGACATGGGTGACTGGTCTTGACTGGTTCCCATAGCTGGAAGGTACATCTTTCCAGACCTCTGCTGGGCGGTCTGGTCTTTGACCTTTCCTAAGCCTGGATTCTCAACAGTCCCCTTGATCTCTCCTGACATGTGTGAGTGTCTCTGGCCTTTCTTTTCCCTCCTAACTCTGGAAGGGCCACTAGTCTTTCTCTTGCGGGTTGGGAAACTTTGATAATGTGCATTCACAAAGATTGTCCTTCAAGTCATTTTTCCAACATGTTTTCCTTTCACTGCAGCAGGGCCAGGCCCAAGGCCAGGGCTGATGGGACAGAAGCTGTAGCTCCTATTGAGACCTTGTGGAAACCCCTTTTCCAGCTTTACCCTTTTCCTGCTTACCAGGTCACCTTTACTGATGCCCCATGTGTACTGAGAGACACCTTGCATGGAACCCCCACCAGCCTGGGGTCTCCAGGGAGAGGCAGTCATCCACTGTTTCCAGGGTCTTATCAAGTAAGGGGAGCTCTGGGACATTCACACCCACTGAGGGCAGACCTCCCGCTAGAGAGAGCTAGCCAGTCCTTTCTCCCCTCCCTGCAGTGGTCTAAAGTGGCCCTTCTGTGGCAGATGGGTGGAGGAACAAGGTGCCGGTGCTGGGGTCTTCCTGAATCCTTCCCACTCGCCCCTTTTTTTCTGCCCAGGCCTCTTGGCTGCCAGAATACAGCCAGCCTTTCCCTGTTGAAAGGTGGTTCTTTTCCACAGGATGCTCGCCTGGGCTCTTCTTCCTCACTGTGAGCTCTAGATCTCTGTGCCAACTTACAGAAACTATGCTTAAAAAAATCCAAAAACTTGGACGAGCATACATGAAAGTGATGTTCATATAATGTAGTATAAATGTAATTTTGATCCCTTTGGTTTGAATTAAAATCACCAATAATTATTTCTTTAAATGACAAAAAGCTTATTGAAAAAAAATGAAAGAAGGCTTCTATTTAAGGAAGATAACACTTTGGGGACTTGTTATAATTTACTCTTTATTAAAAACTTACTTTAGGCTACAATTAAAAAGAATAACTTTTAATTAATTTTTACATGTAAGTCTTCACTTTGAAAAACTGTGTGGAAGGCATAGTTCTGAGCTCTTCACACATGTTAGCTTGTTCAGTCCTTTCTATAACCCTGAGTAGGTGTCACCATAGGGATGCCTGGTGGTAGTGTTAAGCCCTCAGCTGTTAACCAAAACTTGTGAGCAGTGTGAACCCACGAGTGGCTCTACAGAAGGAAAGACCTGGTGATCTGCTCCTGTAAAGGTTGCAGCCTAGGAAACTGCATGGGTCAGTTCTACTCTCTCGCATGGGGCCTCTATGAGACGGCACCTAACAGCAGCAATATGTGTTACTATTATGTTCATTTTACTGATGAGGAAACTGAGGCACAGGGAGGTTAAACAGTATCTTCCAGGGCATGCAGCTGGTAAGTGGGAAAGCCAAGCTCCGGAGTCCTCAACCACAAAATTACTCTCTTCATTTAGACCCAAGGGTTCTGCCTTCAGGGCACCTGTGCCCCTCAGGACAGATGTGTGCCGCAGGCTGCAGATCTGAGCCCTGTGTTCCCCTGGCAGGAATTTGAGGTCTATCTCTGGTTGTTATTGTCTTTGAGGGGGCTGGGATTGGGGATTACTGTCCAGTGACTCGCTTGTTCCTGTTCCAGGGAGCAGGTGCCTTAAAGATCCTCAGGGCAGACTGGAAACGGCCGGTGTAAGCTGAGAAATTGAATTAGGCAAGGGCCTGCTCACTCCGACCTGGTGTGATGCTTCCTGTCCTGCAGGTCACTTGGTCTCTCTCATCCCTTTCGCTTGTCTTTTTCCTGATCCCGCCCTCTCTGGCCCTGGTTTCCCATTGTCACCCTCACCACTGTTGGAAAAATGACCTCCTCCCTTCTGGCTCCCATGAGGCCGTGGATTCTGTCTCCTGTCATGTGTGCTGACCATTTCATGACTCTGTATCTCTGCCCCACCAGGCTGTGAACTCATTTGTTCATTCATTCAATTGTTCCTTTGTTCATCAAGTGTTTCTTGAGTTACAGCCATCTGCCAGGCACTGTCCAGGCTCTGAAGTGAATGAGTCAGAAATCCCTGTCTTCATGGAACTGGCTGTTGGAGACAAACAAGCAGGCAGACGATATCATTTCAGTTAGTGATGGGGCTCTAAAATAAATCAAAATATAAGCAGGGCAAGGAATTGGGTGGTGATGGGGTAAAGCTGGAGTTGGGTGGGGATGAGTGGGTTCCCTCTAGCTAGAGGGTGAAAGAGGCTTTCCTGGAGGAGGTGAACTTTGACTAGAAACATGAGAATGAGCCGGTCGGGAAGATCTGGGGCAGGAATATTCCAGGTGGAGGGAACAACAAGGGCAAAATCCCTGAGGCAGGAGTGAGCAAAGTAGGGTTGACGACAGGCAGAGGCCAGCATGACTGAAGTGCTGGGGGGCACTGGCAGGCAGTGGTGGGACACGGGGAGGCACATGCCCTGTCCTGTGAGTAAGTGAGGTGTGGGAGGATAGAAGAAACTACACTGACATCAACATCAAGTCCTGCAATATGATTTCCTATTGATGGAAGATCGTAGTAAGATTGAGGCCTTTCTTTCCCTTCCCTTTCCTCCTCTTTCCTCTTTGTCTTCCCTTTTCTTCCTTGTCTTCTTTTGTTCCTCCTCCTCCTTTTCCACTAGCCTATTTTTTTTTTTTTTTTATAGAGTGAGGCTTTCAGGAGATTTTCACAGGACTGCATTTCCTTACAACTCGGAGAATTTGACCTGATGTAAACAGTAAAATTTCTCTTCTAAATATTTCTTCTCCGAATGTCTGGCTTTACTACTTTTAAGTGGTAGTATAATCTGGGAGGGAAAACATTTAAAGCTACTGATTATTTTTTAGAAGTGTGACTCAGCTATTTATTTTGTGGATTTTTTTTAACAGTCACACTGAGGAGAAGACTCAATGGGAGCATCCGAAAACTGGAAAAAGAAAGAGAGTAGCAGGAGGTTTGTATGTTGTTGTCATCATAAAGCAAAGAACCTTATATTTAAAGCATTAATTAGACAGGTAACATGTCACAGGCAGGTGACAGGTCACACCATGTCACTCTGGGACAGCTCTGTGTAGAGAACCATCAAGGAACTTATAGGATTTGGCAGAAGGATGTTATGAGATGTTGGGGTGGAGTAAGAATGATTTCTTAATGGTCTTAAAAAAAGAGTTAAAATAATTAGAGTCCTCGACCCATGTTTTCTGTGGTCTGTTTGTAAAATTGTTCTTGATTTATATCACGGAATTAAAGATACCAGTATTTTATGGGATTCCATAAAGATCTCCATGCCTTCTAGGTGCTTCTTTTTGCAAATGGTCGATCCATGGAATAGAAGTATGAGAAGGTCCCTGTCCTCAAGGGCTTTACGGTCCAGTTGAAGAGACAGAATGTAAACATGAAAAAAAAAAAAAAACCCAAAACCTACTCAATAATATTGCATAAGAGATGCCACAAGTCATCATATGAACAGTGTGTTGGGTGCTATCCATCTCGATGTGTGCTGTGAATTTATCCAATTGAGAATTGACATTGATTGGAGCATCTGGGAAGGTTCACAGCAGAAGCAGGAGCTGGATGGAACTTTTAAGACTGAGCAAGAATGAGATAGGGTTTTCTTTCAAAGCAAGAGGCACAAATGTGTGGTCCAGTTGGGGTAATGGGCCTTGTGCAACGGCCACAATCAGATCACATGACCTCGGGGCATTGAAACTAGTTGGTCTGGTGGGATAGGCTTAGAGGGCTGGGACTAGCCAGGCATGGGCCTCTCCCTCTTTCCTGGGAATCCTGGGGAGAGGCCTTCCATTCACTCTGCCACACGTTGACCTATCAGCCTTTCCTGTGTTTCAGACTTGCCGTATGGATGGGAACAAGAAACTGATGAGAATGGACAAGTGTTTTTTGTCGAGTAAGTGTCTACACAGAAACTAGTCTTGACCATCTAGCTTTTTAGTAGATTTTAAAAATTAGGAATGCACACTGACTAGAAAAATTGGGAAATTAGAAAAATATGAAGTACATCATCATAATGTTATTGGCAGGAATAACTGCTCTCAACAGTATTTGGAGTAACTCTTCCAGTTTGTTCTTCATGCACTTGTTTTCTTAAAAACAAATGAATGAAAAAAAGGGAATTTACTATCTGAACTGCTTAGTAACCGGCTTCTCCCACATAATGTATCATGAGCATTTTCTCATATTTTCCAAGATGATGATATTTAATGGCTATAGGGAATTTTGAGGAGCCCTGGTGGCGCAGTGGTTGAGTGCTCAGATGCTAACCGAAAGGTTGGCAGTTTGAGCCCACCAGCCGCTCCCATGAGAAAAGACCTGGCAGTCTACATCCTTAAAGATTGCAGCCTTGGAAACCCTATGGGGTGGTTTTATCCTGTCCTATAGGGTTTTTTTTTTTTTTTAATAGGGTTACTGTAAATCGGAATCGACTTGATGGTAACAGGTTTACAGAGCATGTATTTTGTACAGATATACTATAATTGATGTTGTTAAATTCCTGTCTTTGGGTGTCTATAATTATAATATTTTGGGCATCCTTGTCTCTAAAGGAGCCCTTATGGCAAAGTGGTTAAGAGCTTGGCTGCTAACCATAAAAAGGTCAACAGTTCGCATCCATGAGCAGCTCCTTGGAGACCCTATGGGGTAGTTCTCTTCTGTCCTGTACGATTGCTATGAGTCAGAATAGATTTGACGGCAGTGGGGTTTTTTTTTTTTTTTGGTCTCTAAAACTTTTTCACCTCTATGATTCTGTCCTTGGAGTAAATTCCAATAACAAACAAGAATATTAACCACTTATCGAGCATATAATGTGAGCCAGGCAGGGTTCAAATAACCTTATATCTGCACTATGAGCTCATTCAATCCTCACAGTAACCCTAAGGGGTAAGAATTATTATTATCCATGGTTTGCTGCAGATGACACAGACCAGGGAGGTAAGTGACTTGTTAATGATCCCGCAGCGAGTAAGTGGTAGAGCCAGGATTTGAACACAAATGGCTGCTCCAAACTCTGCCCTCTTGACTAGTCAAGAGGAGAATGAATGTTTGAAGTTTTCTTATTTATGGAGTTAGGATTTGTTAGTTAATAGAAGTTGGTTTAAGCAGGGAGTTACTTTTTTAGGAAAGGTATGTATGTAACATATACATTTTATTTTAACCTTCTGTTAAGATACACCAAGCTTTTGTGGTGGGACCAGACTTGCTCTGACTATGCATCTGGTGCTTGGACTGGAGGGTGGTCTTTCTCCCCAAAGCATAACAGCCTATCGTAGCATACCCACAGCATAGCCTCTGCAATTTCCAGTTTCAGTTTCTTTAAAGTTGAGCAAAAACTTACCTTTTCAAAAAATCTGAGTGCTGACTCTTTCTGGATTTTTTATGACATTTTTCTAGTGTGTTCAGTGTACCTGATTGAACCAAAAATTTTTTTTAGCTGCTTACCTTTGAGACTTTCCAAAGCATTCAGCTTAGTTTTCATAATACGTTATACAGTGACACTTTATTTTCACCTCATATGGTAATAGTTCTGATGGCATAAGGACTTTTGGAACAACCTAGTGAACTCTTGGTACATAGCCAGTATTGAGAGCAAAAGGACCATGGGTTGTGTGTCTCCCAACTGCTATGAGCAGCCACAGGGAGAGGAGACTGTCTGGCAGGCTGAATGTCTGCAGTATAATTGTTATCTCCTATTAATTGGTAGCACAGTGGTTAAGGGTTTGACTGCTTACCAAAAGGGTGGGAGTTTGAATCTACCAGCTACTCCTTGGAAACCCTGTGGGTCAGTTCTACTCTGTCCTGTAGTATTGCTGTGAGCCGGAATTGACTCAGTGGCAACAGGTTTGGTTTATTAGTTTGTAAAAGTTTTTCTTAGTAAATTAAGGATATTAGCCCTTTCGTTATATGTTGCAAATTTTTTTTGCACCCACGCTTAGGAAGTTATTCACCTGAAATGGGTGTTATTCTTAATTGACCTACAGCAGTGGTTCCCAAAGTTTGGTTCCTGGACGAGCGGCATCAGCCCCTGGGAACTTACTGGAAAAGCATTTTCTCAGGAATATATTATTGGAATTTATTCCATCCCAGACTTTCTGAATGAGAAACTTGGGGTGGGGCCCTCCAGTCTGTGTCTTAACAAGCCCTTCAGGTGATTTGAGGAGTCCTGGTGGAGCAGTGGTTAAAGCACTCGGGTGCTAACTGAAAGGTCAGTGGTTTGAAACCACCAGCTGCTCTGTGGGGAAAAAAATGTGGTAGTCTGCTTCTGTAAAGATTTACAGCCTTGGAAACCCTGTGGGGCAGTTCCACTCTGTCCTATAGGGTCGCTATGAGCCAGAACCCACTTGATGGTGGCAGGTTTGGTTGCAGTAGTTTGAGAATCATTGATTTTCTGTAGAGCAGGGGTTGTTAGACTTTTTCTGTTACGGAACAGATAGTAAATATTTTAGGTTTTGGGGGCTGTATTGTTTTGGTCACAACTGCTCAACTCTGCCATTGTAGCATGAAAGCAGCAATAGACAATATGTAAATTAGTGGATGTAGCTGTGTTTTAATAAAACTTTATTTACAAAAACAGGTGGCGGGCTGGATTTGCCCTCTTGGACCATAGTTTGCCAGCCCTGTTCTAGTGCAGAGGAACAAGCAAGGACTTCCGAGTCCAGCTAGAAGTGGGTTAAATCCTAGCCCCTCTGCCCTCGTCCTTAGCCCCCACCCCAGCTAGTCACCTAATCATTCTGAGCCTGTTGTAGTGGTGTGTTGGTAAATGTTTAACAACCAGCTCTTTAGAAATAAACTTTGATTTGTTTTCATGAAGTAAATGCTTCTACCATAGCTGATTTAGGCTACTAATGTGAAGTCACCGTGGAGCAGGGAAGAGATAGGCACATTTGATTCTAGTGAGCCAGGGTGAGCTGGCTTCAGCACACCGCTGCTGTAATGTCTGCGAATGACATTGGAGTCATCATGCTTATCTGGCAGGCTATGATTATAACTACAATAAAGAGTGGCTTGTTCTTATGTCTTAGTATTTTTTGGGTAAAGAGTACAGATTTTTAAACTAAATGTAGTTTTATAAACATATACGTGTATAATAATATATATTTTAATATGTAATCATGTATTTTTTAATTGTATATATAGATAACGTGATATGTGCACATATTTATTATATACGTGTGTATATGTATGGAGCCCTGGCGGTACAGTTAACCACCAGGGCTCCTTAGAGCTCAGGCTGCTAACCAAAAGGTCGGCAGTCTAAATCCACAAGGCACTCTGTGGAAACCCCATGGGGCAGTTCTACTCTGTCCCATACAGCTGCTATGAGTTGGAATTGACTTGATGGCAACAGGTTTGGGTTTGATTGTATATATTTTGTTCCATTTGTGTGTGGGGTCGCTGTGAGTTGGGGGCTGATTGCATTGCAGCTAACAACAACAAAATATATATTACAAATACATACTGCAAATATGTTTTAAATTCTGAAATCTTACTTATCGTTATTTCTGGAGAGTTTTTAATAGTTTTTAAGATGTTTCGAGATGTATTTATTCGAAATCCCAAGAATACGTTTAAAGTGTAAAAAATAAATTGTTACATAAGGAGTAACCTGTTAGTCCATATGTACTAATGTCCTAGTCATCTAGTGCTGCTATAACAGAAATACCTCAAGTGGATGGTTTTAACAAAGAGAAATTTATTCTCTCACAGTCTAGTAGGCTACAGGTCCAAATTCAGGGCATCAGCTCCAGGGAGAGGCTTTCTGTCTTTGCTGGCTCTGGAGGAAGGTCCTTGTCATCAGTCTTCCCTCCGTGTGGGAGCTTCTCAGGAGCAGGGACCGTGGGTCCAAAGGATGCACTCTGCTCCCAGTGCTGATTTCTTGGTGGTATGAGGTCTCCCTCTCTGCTCGCTTCTCTCTTTTATATCTCAAAACAGATTGCCTTAAGCCACTACCTGATCTTGTAGATCTCATCAATATAACTGCAGCTAATCCATCTTATTAACATCGTATTAACAGGGTTTCCACCACATGGGGAAATCACATCAGATGGCAAAATGGTACACAATCCTACAATGCTGGGAGTCATGGCCTAACCAAGTTAAGACGTATTTTTGGGGGACACAGTTCAACCCATGACAACCAATATATTTCAATATCCCTTTTATAAGATTTAGATAAACTTCAAAATTAGTTCAGTGTTAAAATGAAAATCATTAGAATTTTAGTAGCTGGCTAGTTTTGTACTTATTTAAGACGCATAATTCTGAGTTTTCTTACTTCTCTACCAATCTTAGGATGGTGTACAGGGCTAAGTGACTTAACTGGAGATCTGCTAAAAACAGTGGCTGACAGATCTTATAACCACATTTGCATGAATTAAAAAAAAGCTTTCTCAAGAAGACTTCTATGAGCTCTAAGGCCGAAAGGCAAAGGTTATCGTATGTTACTTACAGGTAATTCTCTAGAATGGAATTCAGTGACTATCTTTCCAGGCAGGAGTGTTATCCTTCAGGATGCCAGAAGATAAAGAGGCCCATTTCTTTTCAGTGCTAAGAATAAGTCTCTTGGTAAATGTGAAAAAAATGAGGTTTTTCTGAACCAGGAGATTTTTTTATAGTTCTGAATGCTTGTGTTCATGCTGTGGGTTAATGTAAAATACTTTCTCCTTTTCTTTGCAGTCATATAAATAAAAGAACCACATATTTGGACCCACGACTGGCATTTACTGTGGATGATAATCCGACCAAGCCAACCACCAGACAGAGGTATGATGGCAGCACCACCGCCATGGAAATACTCCAGGGCCGGGATTTCACGGGAAAAGTGGTCATCGTCACTGGAGCCAATTCAGGAATCGGTAGGCTGTTACAATGATTTTATTTTTTATGTGTGTGACTGCTGTAAATGAGATCCACATAAATCTAATGCAGTGAAATTTTTAGGTAGTAGCAATTCTGTAATTTAAAAATACATTTATAGCCCTTTTCAGCTGCTGTTTCGTTAAAATTATGACCTCTCTTTTTAAATCCCGGTGTTATCATGGAAGGCTCTGTTGGAGCTGACCTTGAATTCTCTAAAAGCTGAACACTCAGCAAAAGGTTGTGGCTATTTTGGTATTCAAGAATTAGAGACAACAGGCTCAGCTTAAGAGTTTTTGACCTGGTCTGTGTGGTGTACGGACATATTCCAATTACCTGGGTTATTCAAACCAAAATTGATTGGTAATGGAATATGGGCAACGACAACGTATCATGACTTTGGAATAAAGGATACTGCAGGTTTTGATTGGTCACTAAGAATATCATTTTCCTTAGGGAAAAGGATCATACTTCTTTATAAAATTGGAGAATTAATTAGTCCTTGGCATAACCTCTGAAGTAACCCTCTGAATTGCTCGAGTTTAGTTACAGTGATGACTGTGAGGTAGGTTGCTCAGTGGGGGAGGAGTTCCTTCCTCTAGCAGGGCTCCTGAAACATCATAGGCTGGTAAAGAAGCAGAGGCAAAGCAGATGGTACCATAACGCCCTGTGTGATTTTGTTTGTACCCATTTATATCAATATCTTAATTAGTAAGAGCCAAATGCTTTTAGTTAGGATATGCATTTTCAGAGTAATTTAGGTAAAAAACATGAAATTGCATGGACTGTTTTCTGTCAAGTTCTCTGTGTCTGATTGTCCCCCTGCAGCCCTCATAACTCCACGTGTTGGCCATTTCTCTCCTGTGCTTCTATCTCCTCACCCCTTTGTGCATAACTTCCATGCTTTCCCTTTGCTGCCTTCCTTAATTTTGAATGACCGCTTCTTCAGCTTTCTGGAAGCATTCCCTAGCATCATCAAGGAAGCACAGGAGATGAGAGTGCATTCTTTTTCTTTTAATAATTTTTATTGTGCTTTAAGTGAAAGTTTACAAATCAAGTCAGTCTGTCACATATAAGCTTATATACACGTTACTACATACTCCCATTTACTCTCCCCCAATGAGTCAGCCCGCTCCCTCCTTCCAGTCTCTCCTTTCGTGACCATTTTGCCAGTTTCTAACCCTCTCTACCCTCCCACCTCCCTACCAGACAGGAGATGCCAACATAGTCTCAAGTGTCCACCTGACACAAGTAGCTCACTCTTCATCAGCATCTCTCTCCAACCCATTGTCCAGTCCCTTCCATGTCTGATGAGTTGTCTTCGGGAATGGTTCCTGTCCTGGGCCAACAGAAGGTTTGGGGACCATGGCTGCTGGGATTCTTCTAGTCTCGGTCAGACCATTAAGTCTGGTCTTTTTATGAGAATTTGGGGTCTGCATCCCACTGATCTGCTGCTCCCTCAGGGGTTCTTTGTTTTGATCCCTGTCAGGGCAGTCATCGGTTGTGGCCAGGCACCATCTAGTTCTTCTGGTCTCAGGATAATGTAAGTCTGTAGTTCATGTGGCCCTTTCTGTCTCTTGGGCTCATAATTATCTTGTGACCTTGGTGTTCTTCATTCTCCTTTGATCCAGGTGGGTTGAGACCGATTGATGCATCTTAGATGGCCGCTTGTTAGCATTTAAGACCCCAGACGCCACACTTCAAAGTGATATGCAGAATGGTTTCATAATAGAATTTATTTTGCCAGTTGACTTAGAAGTCCCCTTAAGCCACAGTCCCCAAACCCCCACCCTTGCTCCACTGACCTTCGAAGCATTCAGTTTATCCCGGAAACTTCTTTGCTTTTGGTCCAGTCCAGTTGAGCTGACCTTCCCTATATTAAGTATTGTCCTTCCGTCACCCAAAGTAGTTCTTATCTACTAACTAATCAGTAAATAACCCTCTCCCACCCTCCCTCCCTCTCTCTCACCCTCCCTCCCTCTCTCCCACCTCTCGTAACCACAAAACAATGTGTTCTCCTCAGTTTATACTATTTGAGAGTGCATTCTTAAAGGATTAATTATTGTATAGTACAGGGCCTAAAATTTAGTAGGCTACAATCCCAGAGCAGAACTTTTGACTGCACTTATCTATCAGGATAAAGAAGCAAATGGAATTTAAAAAAACAAAAAACTGGAAGATTTATTTAAAATCAACTTTCAGACATCATCCTAGACTCTGAATATGTTCGGCTCAATTGTCTGAACCTCTGCATTGGGATAAATTCTATGTAGTTGTTATTGATGTCAAAACTCATGATGCCGTATTAAAAATAATGGCCAGATCTTCAGTCATCCAAGAAGCAGTATATCGTGTTGATTATATTGACTACTGTTGTGGTGAGGATGTGAATAGACTGATATCAAAACAAAACAAACTCGTTGCTGTTGCGTTGAATACGACTCATAATGACCCTTTAGGACAGAGTAGAACTGCTCCACGGGGTTTCTAAGGAACGGCTGGTGGATTTGAACTGCTGACCTTTTGATTACCAGCTGAGCTCTTAACCACTGTGCCACCAGGGCTCCAATGGACCGATATAGTACAGAGTGATTAAAAAAAATGACTTAAACAAGCACCTAAATAAAATATCTTTTTTTTTTTGATATAACACTCAGTTAACCAGAAAATTAACTAAAAGATCTCATTCCCTTAATCTTCTGGCTAGACTGTTCTTTAATTAGTAAAAATTTTTTTGCCATGTAATTCTTTGGTTATTTTGCATGTAAGTGTTCATACTGTGCTCTGCTGCTAGATAACCTTTGAATGTGGCTAATATTCTTCCAAAGGTTTGTAGCACCAGGCTAATATAGGAATAATAAAGTGGTTCAGAATGTAAAAAGAACTGCATTTAGTTAGATATTTAATTATTATAGAAAGAGAAGGAGATTCTGAAACATCACAGAATAAATGTGTTATTGATCAGCATGGACCTCAGACCTTTTGAGAAAAGCTCCCAAATCTTTGTGCCTCTTTGCAGCTCCCACTTCCCCTCGAAGACCCTTCCTTCCTGGTGTTTGTAATTTATTTTGTGTGCAAATTGTAAAGCTCAGGACAGAAGGGATGTTGTGGAAGGCCTTAGGGAGACCAGTTCTTTATTCAAACGCCCACAGTTCTACCTGAGCTCTACCTTCCCTCAGAAATTGCCCTTGACATGGCATCTCACCTCATCTACCCTCTCCACTCTTCCAAAGCATAAGCCTAGGTGAGTGCTGGAGATTTTTATTTTTAATTTTTGAAATAATATACTGAACATTCCAGTCAATCAAATACTTGCAGATAACTTTCTCTCTGCAGCAGTGGTATCAGGTGCAAAGAAAAGAAGAAGCTTCAGATAGGCACATGGTATTTCGTCCTAACTAAGTTAGCTTTTATATCCTGCATGACTGCCTTAGAATGTGTCCTTGCTCAGGTAGGCTGTGGCTTCTTGATAAAATTCTTCCTTCTACTGAACTATGAAACCTGCCAATTTATAAATTGCTATCACTGCCTTGTTTCTGCCCATTTCAAATGAAATAGCTGAATGCAGAGTGAATTGGGCGTCTTCATTTCCACAACTTCTGGACATTCAAGAGCCATCTTCTATCAGAGTTTTAATAATGTTGGAATTCCCTTACCTTTTATCACTCAAGGGAGCCCGCTTCTATCTATAAGCTGTTAAATCTTCAACCTTGTGAATTTCTGTTCTCTTTGAAGTAGGCTGGGCTGAAAGAAAACATACTAGTATTTGTTTTGAGAGTGTGGTGACTCTGTAATTAAAACATATAGATATCTACTTCGCTTCAGAGGCTGATTTGCCAGTCTGATATTTCCAATGGTTCTGTACTTTTCTTTTTTTTAAATTTTCTATAAGGCAGGCGTGGCTTTGTTGGAAATGCCAATGGTGAGACTCTCTCAGTTGTAGAAGGGGACGATAAGGTAGCCGGAGGGGCATCTCTTGCTAGATGGACTCCGGAGTTTGACTAGTACATTGCCTCGTTTGAAGTGGCCTCTAAGCAGATTTTTTTGTCTTCTCCCTGCTTCCAGTTACAAATGATACAGAGCTGTATTTTGAATTTGTCATGTTTGATATTATTGAGGCAATTGGAGGGAAACAGTTAATTTAACTCAAAAAGATCAGGGTGAACTTGGAAGATACAAAGAAGATTCTGAAGAAATGTCAGAATAAAGCACTATGGATTCATGGAATCTTTGTTTTCACAGTTAAGGTCATGTAGTACCCTTGACTGGGTTCAGCTGTCTAGATCAGGGATTGGCCAACTATGGCCTGCTGCCTGATTTTGTAAATAAAGTTTTATTTGAACACACTCGTGTCCATATGTTCCTGTTTTGTGTATGGCTGTTTTTGTGTTACCAGTAAGGCTGAGTAGTTGAACAGAGACCATTTGGCCTGCAAAGCCAAAAATATTTGCTCTCTGGCCCTTTACAGAAAAAGTTTGCACTAGGGTATTAAATCACTTTAAAAGTAAGCTTGTACTAACATTCTCTAAATTGGCCCTTGTGCTAATAAATGGATGCCCCTAGGCCACATGAAGATTGTGTCAACACATCATATGTCACTGCTGGGAGTGTCCCACCAATATCTTGTAACCCTTGCCTCAACTCTGTTCCCCATTTTCTTAGGGAGCTGCAAGGCCTAGGATGTTGCCTCCTCAGAAACTAATACTCTTCTCTCCTTGACCTTTGTTTAGCCAGCTTTCTGAACCTGAAGAACTTGTAGATTGAAAGCTGTAGATTGTCGACCTGTCTGTGGAGTTCAGCATCTCAGTATCCAGGGGAAAGCCATCTCTTCACCCAGAGCCTCTGCTAGGAGACCAAGCGGCCCGGAACCCCACAGTCCAAACTGCTAACCACTAGAGACAAGGGAGGAGTTCATTTCTGTTTATGTTCACTTAGTGCTGAGCAGGGAGGGGCAGGTGTTTCATGACTCTGGAGTTAGCAGCAGCTTATTGGCTCTCGTTTGGTAAAAATGAATGGAAGTGGCTTCAACATGGTGACCATTAATTACAAATCTTATTGTGAAGGCTCAGGAGAAGAAATATAGGCTTGGGAATTCCACACTACAGAAAATCCTGTAGGCTTTCTTCTAGACTCAAGCTGTCAGTCTAACTAATTTGGTTATGTATATAAAGAGTTCAGTATAAAATGCTTCCTCCTTGAGTTTGTGGCCTGACATTTGCTCATCGAAGACAGGACCCTTCACATAAGTTCTAATGAGGGTACAGTTGAATGCCTATGCGTGGGACAGTGCCAGCCCTGTTCCCTGTCTCCCATTAGCAGGGACATTTGTTGGAACTCATACACATGGCTGCGGTGAGCGAGAGAGGTTTATCATCATATTTAAGGAATAAAATCCAAGTTTTGTCAAACATCTTCATATATTTAAGAGCCGTTAAAAAGTATGAGCCAATTAGATATTTTCAGTCCAGTGTTCAGTGGCAATGATGATAAAACTCTCCTCTTTCAGGCTTAAACCAGTAATGGTTAAAATTTGATTTTTAAATCCCTTTTAGAGTTTTTTTTTAAAAAAAAAGTTTAGTCAGGATGAAAAATTCCTTTCACCTTTTGAACCTTCATAATGCTGGGCTTTATCAAATGTTGTTACTTGAAATCTAGAATAGCCTGGCCTGGTTAGGGTTTTGAGCCAGAGGAGCCATTAACAAGAGGAAAACTGTTTGTTTTTCCTCCTGAACAAGTACAAGTTGGCCCCCTTGGTATATATCAGTAAAACATATTTAAGGAATGGCACTTCAATTTTCTATTGGTATTTATGTTATGTAATTACCTCCCTAGGCATTACTACAGGGATTGTAATACATATTGAAATTTATATATTTTAAGATATAAAAAGTATATTCTCCAGCTATCAGATTCATCCCTAAATTTGCTCTACTTTAAACAAATGAAGGTAGCAGATTTCTTTGCAGGAAATCCAGAATGTTGTCATAGATAATGTTGAAATTTTGGTGGACTTGGCTTACAGAGCCCACTTTTAAAAACTGTTGAAATTACAGTGTAGTTGCCATACTGTTTTGTTCTGACAGTCATCAGGATCATGAATTCAGATCTGGTATAAATTCCAAATTCTACCAGTGCTGTAGTAATAATAAGAAAGTAACTTTTTCTTCATGTAGACACACGTAATCATTCTGAAGATTTTAAATTCACACTCACTTCCCAGTTATGAGACAGACTACTTTTCTTTACACCTTCAGTTTTGTTTCCTTTTCCAAACTCATGTTAGTAAGTTTTGCATTCCAGCCTAAACTATGCCATTGACTCTTTCTCAGTTCTTCCAAAAGGTTGTGTAAATCCAAGGATATATTTATATTTAGTCTTTTTTCTTGGATAAATATACTCATATGGGATCATTACACTTGGCATCCTGAAATGCCTGAGTACAATTTCCTTTCTGATTACTGACAAGACAAACTAGTGAGATCTTGGAATTTATCTTCTTTTTAAGAACCTGGTGCTCATTAAGTAGAGGGAGAAAAAAAGAATCTAAAAAAAATCCTTTCGGAACTTTAAACTGTAATTTTAAATTAAAAAAATTTGTTGTAACTTCTCTCTTATTCTAAAGTATACCCATATATTATAAATAAAATGATTTTGTTCTGAGAAAATGTTGAGATTTTCATCACACACAGTTTTGGAAAAAGTCCTGGAATAACGTTGCATTAAAACTGAAGGTTGTATCTTACAAATTAAACAGCCTGTTTATATTTAAATATTCTTGGACATTGAACATATGTGGAAATTACACGATCAGAGTATTTGAGAAGCCAAGCTATCTAAAAGGAGAGACCTGTACAAAGCATTGTAATGAGTCTCACATCATAATTTGGTAATACATGTGAAAAACTGTATTAAAAAATGTATTTCTACTTGATTAAATCTCAGCTGAGACTGTTTTTGATCATTTGCCTTATGTCACCAGTTGAATTTCATATTTGCATGTAGGTTTAAATTTTATTTTACTTTATTATAGTGTCAGCAAAACAAATGAGGGCAATATAAGCTATTGTTCCATGGCAAAATGGTTCAAACTGATAATTTAAAGACAGTATTCCGAAGTCTTTCTACCTTAATCAAGATTCAGTAGTGTTAGATTTGAAAATTGCTTTACTTAATAGCTAATTAAAATAATTTGAGCTCGTGCTTTTACTGATGCAGTGACGTAGTAAGAATCGTAAGAAAAGATAGTGTTCTACACATTTTCTGTAAATTAACTTCAAAGCTGTGAAATGCCTTCATATAGTTACATAATTTCTCCACTAGAGGGCTCTCTTGCCCTTTGATATAATTAAACAAAAGCAGCTACTCATATACAGTTTTCTTCCTCAGACAACCTTGCTTTCATTTTTGTTAAATAATGCCTTTTACTTTTCTAACGTATTTTTTAGGTCTTGTACATCTCGGTGATAGAGTTCAAAGTGAATACTGTTACTAGTGTTATGTTTGTTTCTTTTTCTTTTTTTGTTTTGTTTGTATAAAATGCCAAGGATAAAGAGATCCATTTAATAAAACGGCCCATTGTATTCAAGGAGCCGCCTGTTCTGCCAGATTACACAAGTGCATGTGTTTTCATGACATTGTTGGTTTTGAGTGTGCTGTCCTATCAGTAATGTGATTTTTTTTCCCTAAGTGGAAATCGTAATATTTAAACATTAATGCTTCTGCTTAAGGTTCATTTAGAATGACCTGTGACCTTATATGTTTTTATAAGAACATAGGATCTCCCCTGCCCTCTGGCACCTCCGCCTTAGCTGGTCTTATATAGTTTATTGTAACTAGATTGTTTATTAATGATATATTCTTGTACTATTAGAAAATGTGTCTTTTTGTACTTGGTTTAAGTTGGTGCAGTAGTTACAGAGCTCGGCTGCTAACTGAAAGGTCGGTGATTCCAACCCCGGGGCACTCTGTGGGAGGAAAATGTGTCAGTCTGCTTCCGTAAAGATTACAGCCTTGGAAACCCAGTGGGGCCAGTTCTGCCGTGTCCTGTAGGGTCTCTATGAGTCAGAACTGACTTGACGGCAACAGGGTTATAAGTTTCTTATATAAGAGAGGACATATGAAACTAAATACTTAATATGAAGCAAGTAGCCAGTCGTCTACACATACAGAGGCTTCAGGAGGGTAATTTTTATTTTGGCCCTGTAATGAAAGTTTGAGGCAACCCATTAACCACATGCTTTAGCTCTCAAACAGAAATTTGGCCCAGAAAACAAAACACTTTTGGTTTTATAAAACTGCTTATTTTCAAAATTTTAATGGGGGTAAAACAAATGCACGATATTATATACTTTTATTTATATGACTCTCTTTCTCAGCAATTTGCGTTTTTGGAAAACGAAAGAGCCTGAAAACATTGTGAATATACTTGCAACGTTACAAAACTATTCCATCAAAGTAAAAGTGCTTTGGTCGTTCGTAAATGAACGTGTTCATTGCCTACCAGGTAAATTGTTAAAACTAAATTGCTATTCTGGGAATTATTACAGATTTTATAAAAAAAGAGATGCTGACCATTGAGACCCCTTTGACCATCGATTTATTTAGTATGACAGAGCCTGTATCCTTTCTCGAGCTTTCTGCAGCATATTTGCAAACACTGCTTAGATACGAGCCCTCAGTGTTTTCCAAATTAACGTTTGCGTAAATGGGAGATTTCTTTTTGGAAAGATCCCTCAAATTAAGGCCCCAGTAGGTTGATCTAAAAGCTAGAGTTACTTGCCTAAATGTGTTATCTTCCTCTGTCTTAACCAATAATGCTGTGTTTCTTGAAGTGCCATCTTTATCTATATTAGCCTAACTAGACGAGTTAGATGCAAAGTGCTCTCTTATTTAGTGAGTTATATTTCAAATCTTTGAGTTACTTCTTTACCAGGCTGCACTCCTTGGGTTTTTTGCTTGTTCTTATATAGGAGGCGTATTCAGATAATGCTATATGAAAGCAAATGAAGGCTTCTGCCCTAAACTCTGAGAGTGGATCTAAGATTATATGCAGGAGTGTGTGTGTGTGTGAGACGAGGAGGAAGGGACTTGTTTGCCAGTGCCCTTAATATTTCTCCCAAGGTGGGAGTGACTAGTTAGGTGGATGGAGCTAGGCTTTTCACATGAACAGATTATCTCATAAAAACGGGGACAAAGTCCAAATCAAAGAAATTTCTTGTTTGGTTTTATGGAAAATGAAGTTCAAATTAACAATTATTTTCATTTTCCTTACCTCTAAAATGTACTTAATTGTTCTAGATTAGTATTTACTGATCATTATAACAATGTCTTAGATAGCTCTTTCAAATTTATGAAGATTCTGTGCACATTGTCTTGTTTAGTTCTTACTGCAGTGTTTACAGCTATCTTGAAGTGGTGTCCAAATGAAAGCACAGAGAGGTGAGGTAACTTGCCTGAGGTCACATAGCTCTTGAGTGTAGGTACCTGTAGAACTAGAACAGAGGACTTGGTCTCTGTGCCTGAGACTCTCTCCACTGTCCTTGCTGCTTTCCTGTTCCAGGAAGAGGTGCGTAGCCCTGACCAACCTCTTTTCAGCAGCTCATTCAGTCTGTTAACCCCGAGTCTGAATTCAAAGAGTTTATTTCAGCAAATCTGTGAAAGCCCACCCTGCATCAGGCCGTGCACAGGGTGTGGTCTCGCAGGGATGGCCCAGACAGTGTGATTTCTGAGTCACACGTGAATCACGGGTTAGTACATCGATGCTTTCTCCACCAAATTCCCCCTTGGGGTAATGATTATAAAATAGGCTTGAGGGAAGAATGGTATGGGAACGGGAACTAGCATTGATCAGACTCATAATGTATGCCAGGTGTTAGGCTAAATTAGCTTTACATGTGTTCTCATTTAAATAATCATTTTTACAGTTATTTTTTCTTGCTATAAAATATGTGGAAACCCCGGTGGCGTAGTGGTTAAGTGCTACGGCTGCTAACCAAGAGGTCAGCAGTTCAAATCCTCCAGGTGCTCCTTGGAAACTCTATGGGCTAGTTCCACTGTGTGCTATAGGGTCGCTATGAGTCAGAATTGACTCGATGGCAGTGGGTTTGGTTTTTTGGTATAAAATATGTATTCCTTATGGAAGATTTAGAAAATGCAGATAAATAAAAGAGGAAAATAAAAATCACCTAAATTCTCACCAACCAGAAGCATGCTGTTAATATTTAGTGTATAGTATTCCAAGCATTTCTGTTTCCCTCCTTTCCTTTTGTGATTTTATTTTTCTGGTTAACTGTGGATTGTGAACATCTTTCCCTGCCGTTTAATATTCCACAGCATTTTAAATGGTTGCATAGTACTCCATCGTGTGATTCTAACCATCTTCCTAGTGTGGCATGTTTGGGTGGCTTCCAGCATTTTGATAGCTGTGGAATGGAGATGAACACTTTGTACTTAAATTTTTATACCCATCGGTAACTATTGTATAGGGTTATTTTCTGGAAGTGGAATTGCTTGAATCAAGGGATTTGCTGCCTAACTTTAATGTCTAGATTTGTTTTATCAAACTGCGTCCTTGAAAGGTTGTAGCCATTTGAATGCCCATTTGCCCTGCATCCTTGGGGATTAGCATCTTTTAAAAACACCACTTAAATTTGCATGTTTCTGATTATTAGATTGATCAGCTTTTAATAATTGCCTTTTCATCTTATATGTGTAACTATTGGCCACGTATTGATTGCTGATCAATTGCTTGCCTCATGTGGTATAATTTAATTTTTAAAATGTCCCTTTCTGTTAGGAGTAAATTTATCTCAGAATGTCCATTTCTTTAAGTACGTACTCAGTCTTATGATGAAGGGGACGTTCATCAAGAAAGCAGTTGACCCAACTACAAAGTTTATTGCGCTAAAAACTCTTAAGCATTAGTCTTACTTATTCAGTGGTCCCTGGGTGGTGCAAATGATTTGCTCTTGACTGCCAGCCTAAGATTGGCGGTGTGACCCCTCCATGGCATCACAGAGGAAAGGCTTGGTAATCTGCTTCTGTAACCATTATAGCCAAGAAAACCCTATGGAGCTCAGTGCTGCCCTGTAACACATGGGGTCGCCGTGAGTTGGAGTCGACTTCAAGGCTGTAGGTTTCTTGTTTATTACACCAGCTGTAGCTCAAATCAGTCACTGCTGCTTCAGATCCTGCATTTAAGGAGGGAGCAGCCCAGAAAACTCAAAGTTGGCCAGCTTATACTGGCGATCGAGTCCCAGGATGAAGCAGTGGGCGACATTTGGTTGTTTTGGTTTGACCGATTTCCTCCCAGATCTTCCATCAGTGATAGCACCACCTTCGCGAAGCTCTTCTGTGCGATCGTATTTGATGAGCCTTGCTCCCTTGTGGTGAAATTGCACCGCTGCTGAAAATAGCTCTGCTGACAGTCGGGGCAGGCATGATAGGTATCGAGTTTCTATCTGGAGAGGCAGCAGGGTGCAGGGGAAGGAATACTGACTCTGGGATCAGGCGTGACCTAGTTTGTAAACCTGGCCAAACCACTTCCCATCTGAGTGACTTTGGGCAAGTTACTTCCCTGAACTCCTGTTCCACATCTACGAAACATGGACGATGTGTCTTCCCTGCAGAGTTGTTTGAAGTGGGAACACCCAAGTGCCTCGGCAGATGCCTGCTACCATTGCAGGCCCTTTGTAAAGGATGGTAGTCGTTTCTGGAACAGGAGGCTGAGTTATCTAATTACTGAAAATTGTTGGGTATCCTCTTAGCTTTCTGCTTCCCAGATCCTCAAAAGTCAGCCACGGTACCTGTGAGTTTGTCCTAAAATGACCTTTCTAAATAATGGTTTTAGGAATTGACTTATCTGTGGTACAAAAGGAAACATTTTAGATATTTTTTGGTCATAGGTCCCATAGTAGCTTTACCCAGAAAACAGCACGTGTGTGAGGGAAAAAAAGAAAAGAAAAAAAAAAAAACCTAAACAAACCAATGTTTGTTGTAGTCAAGAAACAACAAAAAAGATATATTGAACTTGGGAAGAAAGAGAAAGGAAGGAAAACTATTATACGTTAAACAGATCTATCACGCCAGCACCTTTATTTTTTTATTGTTTTGTGAATACCCTTTTTTTTTTTAATTTCTCATACAAAAATTTATACACAAATTGCTTGGTGACATTGGTTGCAATTCCTGCAATGTGACAGCACACTCCGCCTTTCCACCTTGGGTTCCCGGTGTCCATTCAACCAGTTCCTGTCCCTTCCTGCTTTCTCATCCTGTTTTTGGACAGGAGCTGCCCATTTGGTCTCAGATAACTGATTGAACTAAGAAGCACATCCCTCACATGTATTATTTTTTGTTTTATACTTCTGTCTAATCTTTGAAGAGTTCAGTTCTGGGTTGACAGTGTGTCTAGGGGCCATAGTTTCGAGGGTTCCTCCAGTCTCTGTCAAACCATTAAGGCTGGTCTTTTCACATGAATTTGAGTTCTGTTCTACATTTTTCTCCTCTCTGTCTGGGACTCTCTGTTTTGCTCACTGTCAGGGCTGGGCACCATCTAGTTCTTTTGGCCTCAGGCTGGTGGAATCTCTGGTTCATGTGGTCCCTTAGTCTTTTGGGTTAATATTTTTCTTGTGTCTTTGGTTTTCTTCATTCTCCTTTGCTCTAAGTGGGACGGGGGCCAATTGATGCAGCTTAGATGGCTACTCGCAAGTTTTTAAGACCCCAGATGCCACTCACCAAAGTGGGATATAGGACATTTTTTTTAAATAAACTTTGTTATACCAATTGACCTAGGTGTCCCCTGAAACTATGGTTCCCAGGCCTCATGGTAGTATCTTTATTACTGAAGTTTTGGCATTAGAGCAGTTGTTTGCTTGAGTTTGTGATGGTTTCTGGGACTGGTCTGGTGTTTTAAATATAAATGTCCACCTTTGCTGTTCCATTTACTTGATCGTGTGTCGGTGTTTGAATATAATTTTATCGGCACTTAAAAAGGTGTGGTGGTTTTATTGGAGACTATTGGGACATGGTAGAAAGAGACCTGGATTGTGAGACAGGCTGTCATTAACTTGTTATATGTCCTCATTTGTAAAATCAAGAGAATAATAATTTTTCTGTCACTTACTGTTTTGTAAGGATCAAATGAAACAGTATGTGAAAAGCAGTAATAAAGAGTACTGTCCAAAGACAAGGTGGTTGCACTTGGGGAAAAAAAACCCAACAGTTTTCAGGAAAGTGACTGCTAAATGGAGGAGGCTTTTTTTTATAGGGTTGAAAGGAGAAGGAGGGAGGAAGAGAGTAATTTAATTCCTTAATGGATGGAATAAAATAGGCGCTCTCGATATTTTTTGTTAAGATATGCCGAGAGGTTTCTAGAAGTATCTTCTCCAGGGTTCAGAAAGGTAACCAGATACCAGGTGGCAATGTTGTACATTGTTCAGCTGACTTGGTGGTGATGACTAGACAATTTTAACAGGTTCTGTCCCGTCTGACTTGACAGGCTGCGACTTTAGCCAGATATGCAGGGGTGGGAACTTGGATAACCAGCGGGGAATCTCTGCAGTCAGAAACTGCCATGAGTTGTAGTTGTGTTGAGAGTGCATAGGTGGAAGTGTTGGTTTTGGGGCAGCACATTTCCTTCCTGGTTGTCTTAGCCTTTATCCTTACCACCCCTTGCAAGGCAGAGCCAATTCAGATGTAGATGGGTAAGAGTGAACTGGATGTCACTTGCTTATGTGAGATCAACAAAATTGTCAACAACATCTTGATTCTGGAAACTGTTTTACTGGTGATCATACGAAACAAAAGAATGAAAATAATTTCCTTCAAACAGAAAGACTACTGTGTCAGCCCCCCATTGCTGTAAGGATGAAGTCTGAAAACTTTTCACACCTTTCATTGTAATGTTTCCTGATCACCTTACATGGCCATGTTGTACTGTTAAGGCAACTGTGGCTTCTAAAGTCAGCAGCTGGGTGTGAGAAGTTACTATCAGCTGAGAGATCATCATTGCATTCCAAATGACATTGCAAAAAAAATGCCGTTACAACTTTATTTGTGCAGGGAGTTTAAATCCTAAGTCCATGTACAGTTACCAGATTGAGTGTTTGACAAGGTAGAGAGCTCTGTAACAGGTCCATACAGGGAAACATCTCAGTCAGGGAACAGAGTCAGATTTTTGGCAAGGGATCTAATCCTTTCAACCTGAAAAGCTGACTTGGGAGCTGTCATTCTGTGTGCACAAGGGCCTTTTTTATATCAGGTGTAGCAGTTGCTGCTTGCCCAGTGTTTCTCTTTTATTGCCCATTGGCCTGGCTAGGGAGAGATTTAGTAAGAAGAAACCAGTGGTGTTTGTGTGTCTTAGCCACTGGCTTCCCCGAGTGCACACATGTGCATCTATCACTCATTATGTTCCTCACATTGCTTAGTTATTGGGAAGGTGTACTGTTACAACAAATTGCCACAAGATTAGTGACTTAAAACAACACAAATTTATTCTCTTACTGGTCTAGTGATCAGAAGTCTGAACTAGTTCCATTGGAATAAAGTCAGGATATCTGCAGGGCTGGCTCCTTCTGGAGGTTTTGAGAGGAAAATTTGTTTCCTTGCATTTTTTGGTTTCCTGTAGCCGCCTGCATTCCTTGGCTTGTAGCCTTTTCCTTCATCTTCAGAGTGCATCAATTTAGTCTCTCCTTCCATTATCACATTGCCTTCTTCTGTAGTTGGAGCCCTCATGTTGCAGTGGTTAAGACCTCGGCTGCTAACCAAAAGGTTGGCAGTTCAAATCCACCGGCCACTCCTTGGAAATCCTGTGGGGCAGCTCTACTCTGTCCTATGGGGCTGCAACGAGTGGAATCGACTCAAGGCAATGGCTCGGTTTTTTGGTTTTCTTCTGTAGTCAAATCTCCCTCTGTGTGTCTCTTATAAGGACCTTGTGATTACATTTAGGACTCAACTGGATGATCCAGGATAATCTCCCATTTCAAAATCCGTAATCCTACCTGCAGGGTCCCTTTTGCAATGTAAATTAACATTCACAGGTTCCAGGAATTAGAACCTGGATACTTTTGGGGGACGTTATTTGGCCTATCACAGGAGGTGATAGATTACCTCCAAGAATGTTTTCAAATTTAGCATCAAAGTGTGAGAGACTGACTTGATTTGTAAACTTTCACTTAAAGCACGATAAAAATTAAAAAAAAAGAAAAAAAATTTAGCATCAAAGACTTCTGTTCTCACTCTACTTCTTCCCTACCTTATTGGCTCTTTGGACTGGGTAATTTTGTTTAGAAAAATTCTGGTTTAGTATGCCTCAGTGTCCTTAGTTTTGGGAGCAGCCCTTTAGTGTCTTGACTTCTCCAGCTTGAGCTTGTCTAAAGCAGGATGATGTATAAATGTCTAGGACTTTCACCATCTTGCCTGCTTCTCTATAACTCACTGTTATGTGATAGTGGGAAAGGGATATGGCTGTGTTCATGCTTGCTCATTTCTATGTGTGGGAGCCATTTGGTCAAGAGTAGAACCACCCAGTCAACGTGTAGGTGGGGGTAAAAACCAGTGGCCTGCAGCCTGGGTCTGGCCCCCAGATGTTTTGTTTGATCCCCACAAAAATGACCTGTAGTGGTTCTTATTTAATTGGATTACTTGCCAACTTGTTTAAAAAAAGTAGAATATTTTACTTAAAACAAATTTAGATGTCTTACTCTGTTGAAAAATCAGAAAAGCTGGTAGCACTGGGTTCCTGTGCCTGTAACCAACCAAACCAGTTGTCACTGAGTTGATTCTGACTTATGGCGAACCTGTGTGCCCATAGGGCACCATGATGGCACTGTGGCTTAGTGGTGCCCTCTACAGGTAGTTTTCCAGTGGTTTTGCCTAGGCCATTTTGCTTGCTCATATAACCTGCCGTGATGTTCTGGTGGAAACTTGAGTTTGGAACCTTGGTTTAGTGTCCACAGTGGGGGCTGTGTGGAAAGTGTGGACTGGCTGGCTCGTAGCCATGGAGAAGTCCTTTATTCAGTCATTTGCACAGTCAACAAACTCTTAGTGACTACTGAGAACTAGGTGTTAAGTCTTCCATACTACAACCAGACGTGGAACTACAATCTAGCCAGAATATCAGCAACCTTTTCTTTGTGCTTCTAGAGAACATTTAAGTTTATTTGATTTAAAGTGTAATAATATTTTTTAAGCCACATACTTCCCTGCATGCATATGCCTCTAAGTAGTTCTTAATTATTTCTGTGTTTTTGTATTTGTGTTTAAAAGTATAGTAAAGCCCCTCCCCCCCTTTTTTTAACACTTGGGAAGATATCTGTTTATGAATCACCAATTTCGTTCTTGTAAATTAGACAAAACTTTTGCTATCTCAACTGATGCTCTTTAAGTCTTACCTATTAAAGTCTGATTTTTAAGTTTCATTCCCACGTGCATCTTCCTTGTAAATTGGTAACAAAGAAAAATCTGCAATAGTTGTTGTTTTTGTTGTTGTTCGTTGCTGTCGAGTTGGCTCCAACTCATGGCAACCTAATGTGTAACAGAACGAAACCTTGTTTGGTCCTGTACCGTCTTCATATGTTTGAGTCCATTGTTGTGGTTATTTTAACAGGTATGGGGTGAGCGAAAAGTCACTGTAAAGTTGCATAACAACGTGTGGATCTGCGGTCAAATGTGCTTGCTTATTCTGTAATTCATATTAATCACAGTTCCATTGCCTGCCTTGTGTTAATAAGCATGCGGCCGTATTATAATTTCCCAAGCTCATCCTGTATCTTTTCAAGGAGTGGGGAGTAAGTGTTTGAACATGTTTGCAACCTAAGCAATTATGTATTATTCAGATAGTATGTACTAAAAATTAGTAGCTAGTTTGGTACGCTTACATGTTTTATTTTGTGAACAGATTTCTTTTACAGTTCTTGCTGGGATTCCTTGAGTTTGCTATTATGCTTTGCTCCATGTTTCAACTTGGCCCTAGCTCAGGGCTCTTCATTCCTCATGTCGCTGATCGTATAGCTGAGCTCTGCTAATAAAAAAAATACTGGGTATTAATCTGACAATATGTACCAGGGAGGTTTTATAATTGCCATAATTCTTCTTTGCTCCATTCCTTTCCCAGCTCCTCAAATGGCGTGGCAGCTGTAGAGCTCAGTATTTGAACATGAGGCATCAATATAGAGAATTGTCGCTTAAACTTAACGACTTTACGTTCTGTCGGTGCTGCAGGGCAAGTGGTCACATTTTTGGATAATATTTGTACCTACAAACTCCAAGCAAACTTTTTGTTCTCTATTATGTAAAATATAAGAAAAGTTAGATAGATTAAGGTAGCATTCTCAATCTTTAAGAGGTATCCCTAAATTTAGTGCTTTGGATTAAAGAATTTATATAGTGTTAACTTCCCACAGGGTGCTTGTTTGTTGTTGTTGTCATTTTTTTAAAAAAAAGCTCTTGAATATCATGTGTTCTGTTTAAACTGTCTAGATGGCTTTAAAAGAATATAAAATAAAGATCAAACTACTGTGTTTGCAGGCTATACCGGGCATCATCAGAGGCCAATCATACTTTGGAAACTAGCTTACAAAAGCAAGGGATACACTTGCAGTGCTGAACTGAGCTGGGAAGGGAACAAAACATTGCCAAGTTGTCACATTTATAAGCAAGTGATTCCAAGTTTATAGTCAGCAAATTGCTTCCATCTTCCTGTAGATTTTGCGGCTCTAGCATAGGTATTTAAAAAAAAAAAATTTTTTTTTTTCTTTAGCATAGGTATTAGGGACCATACTGTGTCCTTAAAAGTTCCTTGACTAATTCCTTTAAGAATCGCTTTGTATTGTATGGCTGTGTGTGTGCGTGTGTGTTCGTGTCACCAGGGAGAATTAATGCTTGTGACGTAATAAACAGCAAACATGGTTACTGTTGACTTTGCTGTTTGCTTAAATATTAGTATTGGATTTCAGAGTCACGTGCTGTATGATGGTTTTGTTTTAAAGCCTCTGATAGAAAACTGTCTGCTCTTACTGATAGCACTTCTTGATAGCTGTCTGAAGTCTTTATTCAGAAGTTTAACTATAATTTTAAAGCTGGGCATTACAGTAAACAATAGTGTGGATGTTTCAAAGACTGTCTTCTGTGCACACAGTACTTTGTAGTGCCATCGGAATTTTACCTATTCTCTCTCTAAGTCTCCTGGGAACTTTTCAAGCCTTCTTTCCTTAGTTTCCTTGAACCTTTTTCTCATTGTGACAACTGGCATGAGATTTTTCATTTTCATTAGTTCCCTTATTCGAAGCACATCTCTGGCTCATCTCTTCGGTCTCTGTTTAGTTTCATATTTTACTTTAATCTTTCTGTACATCAGTATCTGTCATCGTGGTATTTAAACTCTTAGAAGGAGTTGGCAGTTACTAACTTTTTGAGAAAATAAAGCATTCCACTGTTGTAATGTTCTGCTTATGCTGAGTGAAAAATTCACATTATTTAACTAAGGTTGTGGTAATGTTGTTGCTATCTGCAATTAAAGCAAGAAATATTTTTCTTGTTGTTAGGAGGATAACTTTGGTTTTAGAGTACTTAACCATATTTGTTTTCTATGTTAGATGTGAAAAGAAGCAGGAGAATGTGAAAATATTAATAATATTGTCAGGCAGTAATCCCACTGTGGAGAAGCATATGAGGGAGAAAATCCAGAAGAACTGAAGCAAGGGGAAGGTTTTGGCTCCATACCATGCTGATGAAGTGGTGAGAGTGGAAGAGGGCAGAGGTGATGCTCAAACAGAGGGTGAGGAGTGCCTGCACATTGAAAAACCCCAGCGCTGAAACAGTGCGGGGCGTGCAGTGTAGACCTGGCTCTCACCATGCTCCCTGCATGAAGACATGGCCTTTCTGCAAAAACTCACCCACGAGCACCAACAACCAAGAACGGTTGTTTACCCAGGATAAGCGTTAACTAGTATGGGGCAGTGTTTTAAATGTGCCACGTGACTTTGAATGTTTATTTCAGAGTATGTTGCTAGCAAGTTCCACTGTAGGTTCCCAAACAGGGAAGCTTTCCTTCTGAGAAGGGAAGGCTTTAATTTCCTTGAAAATAAAGGCTGAAATAGTGTTTGAGTTTCCTTTTAGAAGCATAAAGAGAGAAATGCAGTGGGCAGAATTTGGAGGTTTGCTTAGATGCTCTTGTTTTATTATCCCATTAAACTAAAGAACTCAAATTGTGTTCAGGTATTAGAGGTCATCTTTGTTGACTTCTGTGTAGTTGCTCATTGGTGATTCTTTTCTTCTGGGAACTTGGATTTCTTTCTGTCTTCCATAGCATTTATCTGTATCAGGCTTTCTTTTCTTTCTACTAATTTTTAAAATTATCAACGCTAAGAGAATAGTTAGAATGAAAGTATTGCTGAAAAACACTTCCACTAAAACTGACCAAAAAAGGTAATTGCAAAGAAAAATTTGTAGGCTTGTCTGCCTGATCCCCTTTCTACTTGATATGAATCCTTTTAGGACTTGAACATATGAACACATGTGCATTTATGTGACTTTTGAGATCTCTGGAATAGAGAATTCACATTTGTAACTAAAATTTATTCAGCATGCAAATATAGATAGACAGTTGTTTTTAAATATGTCTGGTATTGAATGATGGGTAGGTGTGCTAACCATATATAAAATTATGTTAAAGTCTGAGAAGTGCTTTTATGAGGCAGGCTGGAAATGGCATCCGATTTTCTTATGGCTTTTTCATGTCCGTTTTGATGAATCTATTTATTACTTCTATAATGAGTAGTACACATGGTTGGTTAGCCAAGTTATTGAACTTTATCAACCTTGGCTGAAATTCACAATGCATGCCAAACTTGTTCTAACATGTAAGAAATTACATCTGGGCTAAAAGGTTCAATAATGATTACTCTTATAATAGAATCTTTTACAACGCATGGGATTGCATGATGTGTCTATGCTTTTTAAAAATTATAGTGTTACAATGAAACAAGGAATAACATGTAACTGAAAAATCTATTCACTTATGGTATAGATTCAAATTCTAGAAGAGGCTTATTTGACTCCCAGGGAGTGGTGAAAAAGGAAGTTGTTTCCTGAGTGTATAATTAGGCATTTGCTCTCACACGTTTCTCTCTCTAGAGCTTTCTAGATCTAGCCTTAACCACATGACTTTTGAACTCTTTTACATGTGTTGTTGTTATGTGCTGTCGGATCGATTCCAACTCACAGCAACTTATAGGACAAAGTAGAACTGCCCCATAGGGTTTCCTAGGCTGTAATCTTTATGGAAAAGGAGCCCTGTGGCTCTTTCTCTTTCTCTCACTGTATGGTTCAAACCCGCCAGCTGCCCAATGGGAGAGAGATGTGGCAGTCTGCTTCCGTAAAGATTACAGCCTTGGAAACCCTATGGGGCAGTTGTGCTCTGTCCTATAGGGTTGCTATGAGTTGGAATTGGCTTGATGGCAATTTTTTTTTTTTAATTCTTTCTGGAAGCAGATTACCAGATACTTTCTCTTGTGGAATGCCTTCTCCTGTGGAGCGGCTGGTGGATTTGAACCACTGACCTTTTTGGTTCGCAGCCGAGCAATTAACCATTGCACCACTAGGGCTCCTTTTTGTGTGTAGGGAATGAAATTTATTAATGTGCTTATATATCATGTTCACTTATGAGTTCTAAAGTGGTAGCCACACTACTCTTATATTACAGGGACTTGAGGAATGTTGAACTTTTTACCCTCTCTAAAGAAATCAGAGCACAGATTGGCCTGTTAACCCATAAAGAGGTGTTGAGATTTGAGGGGCCTTGTATATAACACCCTTTCCCCTCCTCCCATATTATGAACTAATTGAGAAATAAGACAAAAGATAAAGCCAGTGAAAGACTACAATTTCACCTTTTTGACCGATTAAGATGATATTGAGAATATGGCTTGTGTCTGTGGCTCAGTAGGCTTCCTGATTCTGCACCCCAGGGTCAGGCAAGGTGACTGATCACGACATGGTGCTGCATCAGGCCATGCCTTCCTGGGGTGGGGGGCATGCAGAGGAGAGGATTGGCAGAGCAGTGCTGTGTTCTCACTCCCAGCTTGACCAATCATGTGAGTCAAATCCCTCCTACGGTCAGGAACAGGAAAGGGCAGAGAGGGGTCAGGAATATTAACACAAATGGAGATTCCAAAGGACACCTCTGAAATGAGGAAGGTGCCTCCTCCACTCTGGCAATAAGAAACCAGAATTTTAGAATTATTTAGCATTGGGAAAATAAGACTGCAACATAAACGTGTGTCACTACCTAGTTTTCTCTTAGATTGTGAGCCCTCACTCTTTTCTTAGATAACTGGATTGCTTATTTGAGTTCTGTATTTTCCAGTTTGCTCACTCTGGGGCCTTGGACTATATTCTTAGTTTCTTCACATTTGAAATGGTACCACGACCCCAACCCCATAGAGTTGTGAGAATTCAGTGAGGTGAAATGACAGCTTCTAGCTGATGCCTGAGACTTTGTAGGTGTTCATCATGAGTGTTCTTATTGACCATTTTGTTACTAGGATGAAGTTTTTATTTGTTTCGTTAACTTCTCATTATGAACCATTTCAAATATGTGCTAACACACAGACAGAATTACGGTTTTTCTTAAGAGTGTAAAAGGAATTGGTTTAAGATGCACCCTTGTATGAAATAGGGAGGAAGACTCTCTTGAGTTTTAGATTCATCAGCCAACCAGTTGAGGGACAGCTCCACGTTGGTCATGCTCTCTTCCCACTTTGGGAGTTAGATAAACACTTGCCTCGTTAATTTGACTGCCCTGGTAGTGTACAGAATTGCCGGTGGATAGTGAAGAGGATTTTTGCAATGCTGTGACTGTGTGCTCTGCTTGAACAACATCTATACTTTTAACAGAATAGACAGACTAAAGCATGTCTGTCTCTTCTATATCCATTTAGACCTAAATCTTCTCCATAGTTTGTGTACATCGTGAGGGATACAGGAGAGTTAAAGGAATAGAACAGGTCAGTAAGCCATCATTGTTAAAGGCAGAGGGAGCTTAGTTCAAGAGAACAAGAAATACCTGTGAACAGATCAACTTTCTAAATGGCTGAGATGTCCAAAGTTGTTCTAGAAGGTTGTCACTGGCCAACTATCTGAATGGCCTGCTATACTGTCTTAAGGTGAGCTGATGGTAGGGCTATAGAAAAATGGCAAAATATCACACAACAAAGTGAGTTCCTCTGCGACTGCTGCAAGAGCCAATCCAGTTTTGCTTACAGCACAGTATGCCTTTTAATTATTCTTTCTTTGATGAAATATTTCTTTTTAAATTTTATTACATTTACTTCTCGTAATAAGAACCATCCTATTATACTTGACAAAAGGACATTTAAAACATGCAACTAATTTGTTTTCTTTTTTTATAATACTTAGTTAGAACTCAGTTGTAGTAAAGATGTGTTTGATTTTTTTTTTTTTTTTTTATAATAACTTTTATTAAGCTTCAAGTGAACGTTTACAAATCCAATCAGTCTGTCACATATAAGTTTACATACATCTCACTCCCTACTCCCACTTACTCTCCCCGTCTTGAGTCAGCCCTTTCAGTCTCTCCTTTCTTGACAATTTTGCCGGCTTCCCTCTCTCTCTATCCTCCCATCCCCCCTCCAGACAAGAGTTGCCAACACAATCTCAAGTGTACACCTGATATAATTAGCTCACTCTTCATCAGCGTCTCTCTCCCACCCGCTGACCAGTCCCTTTCATGTCTGATGAGTTGTCTTCAGGGATGGTTCCTGTCCTGTGTCAACAGAAGGTCTGGAGAGCATGACCGCCGGGATTCCTCCAGTCTCAGTCAGACCATTAAGTTTGGTCTTCTTATGAGAATTTGGGGTCTGCATCCCACTGCTCTCCTGCTCCCTCAGGGGTCCTCTGCTGAGCTCCCTGTCAGGGCAGTCATCGATTGTGGCCGGGCACCAACTAGTTCTTCTGGTCTCAGGATGATGTAGGTCTCTGGTTCATGTGGCCCTTTCTGTCTCTTGGGCTCTTAGTTGTCATGTGGGCTTGGTGTTCTTCATTTTCCTTTGCTCCAGGTGGGTTGAGACCAATTGCTGCATCTTAGATGGCTGCTTGTTAGCATTTAAGACCCCAGACGCCACATGTCAAAGTGGGATGCAGAATGATTTCATAATAGAATTATTTTGCCAATTGACTTAGAAGTCCCCGCAAACCATGTTCCCCAGACCCCCGCGCTTGCTCCGCTGAGCTTTGAAGCATTCATTTTATCCCGGAAACTTCTTTGCTTTTGGTCCAGTCCAATTGAGCTGACCTTCCATGTATTGAGTGTTGTCTTTCCCTTCACCTAAAGCAGTTCTTATCTACTGATTAATCAATAAAAAACCCTCTCCCACCCTCCCTCCCTCCCCCCCTCGTAACCACAAAAGTATGTGTTCTTCTCAGGTTTACTATTTCTCAAGATCTTATAATAGTGGTCTTATACAGTATTTGTCCTTTTGCCTCTGACTCATTTCGCTCAGCATAATGCCTTCCAGGTTCCTCCATGTTATGAAATGTTTCAGAGATTCGTCACTGTTCTTTATCGATGCGTAGTATTCCATTGTGTGAATATACCACAATTTATTTACCCATTCATCCGTTGATGGACACCTTGGTTGCTTCCAACTTTTTGCTATTGTAAACAGAGCTGCAATAAACATGGGTGTGCATATATCTGTTTGTATGAAGGCTCTTGTATCTCTAGGGTATATTCCGAGGAGTGGGATTTCTGGGTTGTATGGTAGTTCTATTTCTAACTGTTTAAGATAACGCCAGATAGATTTCCAAAGTGGTTGTACCATTTTACATTCCCACTAGCAGTGTATGAGAGTTCCAATCTCTCCACAGCCTCTCCAACATTTATTCTTTTGTGTTTTTTGGATTAATGCCAGCCTTGCTGGTGTGAGATGGAATCTCATCGTAGTTTTAATTTGCATTTCTCTAATGGCTAATGATCGAGAGCATTTTCTCATGTATCTGTTGGCTGCCTGAATATCTTCTTTAGAGAAATGTGTGTTCATATCCTTTGCCCACTTCTTGATTGGGTTGTTTGTCTTTTTGTGGTTGAGTTTTGACAGAATCATGTTGATTTTAGAGATCAGGCGCTGGTCGGAGATGTCATAGCTGAAAATTCTTTCCCAATCTGTAGGTGGTCTTTTTACTCTTTTGGTGAAGTCTTTAGATGAGCATAGGTGTTTGATTTTTAGGAGCTCCCAGTTATCGGGTTTCTCTTCATCATTTTTGGTAATGTTTTGTATTCTGTTTATACCTTGTATTAGGGCTCCTAGGGTTGTCCCAATTTTTTCTTCCATGATCTTTATCGTTTTAGTCTTTATGTTTAGGTCTTTGATCCACTTGGAGTTAGTTTTTGTGCATGGTGTGAGGTATGGGTCCTGTTTCATTTTTTTGCAAATGGATATCCAGTTATGCCAGCACCATTTGTTAAAAAGGCTGTCTTTTCCCCAGTTAATTGACACTGGTCCTTTGTCAAATATCAGCTGCTCATACGTGGATGGATCTATGTCTGGGTTCTCAATTCTGTTCCATTGGTCTATGTGTCTGTTGTTGTACCAATACCAGGCTGTTTTGACTACTGTGGCTGTATAATAGGTTCTGAAGTCAGGTAAGGTGAGGCCTCCCACTTTCTTCTTCTTTTTCAGTAGTGCTTTGCTTATCCGGGGCTTCTTTCCCTTCCATATGAAATTGGTGATTTGTTTCTCTATCCCCTTAAAATATGACATTGGAATTTGGATCGGAAGTGCGTTAAATGTATAGATGGCTTTTGGTAGAATAGACATTTTTACTATGTTAAGTCTTCCTATCCATGAGCAAGGTATGTTTTTCCACTTAAGTATGTCCTTTTGAATTTCTTGTAGTAGAGCTTTGTAGTTTTCTTTGTATAGGTCTTTTACATCCTTGGTAAGATTTATTCCTAAGTATCTTATCTTCTTGGGGGCTACTGTGAATGGTATTGATTTGGTTATTTCCTCTTCGGTGTTCTTTTTGTTGATGTAGAGGAATCCAAGTGATTTTTGTATGTTTATTTTATAACCTGAGACTCTGCCAAACTCTTCTATTAGTTTCAGTAGTTTTCTGGAGGATTCCTTAGGGTTTTCTGTGTATATAATCATGTCATCTGCAAATAGTGATAACTTTACTTCTTCCTTGCCAATCCGGATACCTTTTATTTCTTTATCTAGCCTGATTGCCCTGGCTAAGACTTCCAACACGATGTTGAATAAGAGCGGTGATAAAGGGCATCCTTGTCTGGTTCCCGTTCTCAAGGGAAATGCTTTCAGGTTCTCTCCATTTAGAGTGATATTGGCTGTTGGCTTTGCATAGATGCCCTTTATTATGTTGAGGAATTTTCCTTCAATTCCTATTTTGGTAAGAGTTTTTATCATGAATGGGTGTTGGACTTTGTCAAATGCCTTTTCTGCATCAATTGATAAGATCATGTGGTTTTTGTCTTTTGTTTTATTTATGTGATGGATTACATTAATGGTTTTTCTGATATTAAACCAGCCTTGCATACCTGGTATAAATCCCACTTGATCAGGGTGAATTATTTTTTTGATGTGTCGTTGGATTCTATTGGCTAGAATTTTGTTGAGGATTTTTGCATCAATGTTCATGAGGGATATAGGTCTATAATTTTCTTTTTTTGTAATGTCTTTACCTGGTTTTGGTATCAGGGAGATGGTGGCTTCATAGAATGAGTTGGGTAGTATTCCGTCATTTTCTATGCTTTGGAATACCTTTAGTAGTAGTGGTGTTAACTCTTCTCTGAAAATTTGGTAGAACTCTGCAGTGAAGCCGTCCGGGCCAGGACTTTTTTTTGTTGGGAGTTTTTTGATTACCATTTCAATCTCTTTTTTTGTTATGGGTCTATTTAGTTGTTCTACTTCTGAATGTGTTAGTTTAGGTAGGTAGTGTTTTTCCAGGAATTCATCCATTTCTTCTAGGTTTTCAAATTTGTTAGAGTACAATTTTTCATAATAATCTGAAATGATTCTTTTAATTTCATTTGGTTCTGTTGTGATGTGGTCCTTCTCATTTCTTATTCGGGTTATTTGTTTCCTTTCCTGTATTTCTTTAGTCAGTCTAGCCAATGGTTTATCAATTTTGTTAATTTTTTCAAAGAACCAGCTTTTGGCTTTGTTAATTCTTTCAATTGTTTTTCTGTTCTCTAATTCATTTAGTTCAGCTCTAATTTTTATTATTTGTTTTCTTCTGGTGCCTGATGGATTCTTTTGTTGCTCACTTTCTATTTGTTCAAGTTGTAGGGACAGTTCTCTGATTTTGGCTCTTTCTTCTTTTTGTATGTGTGCATTTATTGATATAAATTGACCTCTGAGCACTGCTTTTGCTGTGTCCCAGAGGTTTTGATAGGAAGTATTTTCATTCTCGTTGCTTTCTATGAATTTCCTTATTCCCTCCTTGATGTCTTCTATAACCCAGTCTTTTTTCAGGAGGGTATTGTTCATTTTCCAAGTATTTGATTTCTTTTCCCTCGTTTTTCTGTTATTGATCTCTAGTTTTATTGCCTTGTGGTCTGAGAAGATGCTTTGTAATATTTCGATGTTTTGGACTCTGCAAAGGTTTGTTTTATGACCTAATATGTGGTCTATTCTAGAGAATGTTCCATGTGCACTAGAAAAAAAAGTATATTTTGCAGCAGTTGGGTGGAGAGTTCTGTATAAGTCAATGAGGTCAAGTTGGTTGATTGTTGTAATTAGATCTTCCGTGTCTCTGTTGAGCTTCTTACTGGATGTCCTGTCCTTCTCCGAAAGTGGTGTGTTGAAGTCTCCTACTATAATTGTGGAGGTATCTATCTCGCTTTTCAGTTCTGTTAAAATTTGATTTGTATATCTTGCAGCCCTGTCATTGGGTGCGTAAATATTTAATATGGTTATGTCTTCCTGATCAATTGTCCCTTTTATCATTATATAGTGTCCTTCTTTATCCTTTGTGGTGGATTTAAGTCTAAAGTCTATTTTGTCAGAAATTAATATTGCTACTCCTCTTCTTTTTTGCTTATTGTTTGCTTGATATACTTTTTTCCATCCTTTGAGTTTTAGTTTGTTTGTGTCTCTAAGTCTAAGGTGTGTCTCTTGTAGGCAGCATATAGATGGATCGTGTTTCTTTATCCAGTCTGTGACTCTCTGTCTCTTTATTGGTGCATTTAGTCCATTTACATTCAGGGTAATTATAGATAAATAAGTTTTTAGTGCTGTCATTTTGATGCCTTTTTATGTGTGTTGTTGACAATTTCATTTTTCCACATACTTTTTTGTGCTGAGGCGTTTTTCTTAGTAAATTGTGAGATCCTCACTTTCATAGTGTTTGACTTTATGTTAGTTGAGTCGTTACGTTTTTCTTGGTTTTTGTCTTGAGTTATAGAGTTGTTATACCTTTTTGTGGTTACCTCATTATATACCCCTATTTTTCTAAGTAAAAACCTAATTGTATTGTTCTATATCGCCTTGTATCACTCTCCATACGGCAGTTCAATGCCTCCTGTATTTAGTCCCTCTTTTTGATTATTGTGATCTTTTACCTATTGACTTCCATGATTCCCTGTTATGTGTATTTTTTTTTTTAATTAATCTTAATTTGTTTGTTTTTGTGATTTCCCTATTTGAGTTGATATCAGGACGTTCTGTTTTGTGACCTTGTGTTGTGCTGATATCTGATATTATTGGTTCTCTGACCAAACAATATCCTTTAGTATTTCTTGTAGCTTTGGTTTGGTTTTTGCAAATTCTCTAAACTTGTGTTTGTCTGTAAATATCTTAATTTCGCCTTCATATTTCAGAGAGAGTTTTGCTGGATATATGATCCTTGGTTGGCAGTTTTTCTCCTTCAGTGTTCTGTATATGTCGTCCCATTCCCTTCTTGCCTGCATGGTTTCTGCTGAGTAGTCAGAACATATTCTTACTGATTCTCCCTTGAAGGAAACCTTTCTTTTCTCCCTGGCTGCTTTTAAAATTTTCTGTTTATCTTTGGTTTTGGTGAGTTTGATGATAATATGTCTTGGTGTTTTTCTTTTTGTATCAATCTTAAATGGGGTTCGATGAGCATCTTGGATAGATATCCTTTCGTCTTTCATGATGTCAGGGAAGTTTTCTGTCAGAAGTTCTTCAACTATTTTCTCTGTGTTTTCTGTCCCCCCTCCCTGTTCTGGGACTCCAATCACCCGCAGGTTATCCTTCTTGATAGAGTCCCACATAATTCTTAGGGTTTCTTCATTTTTTTAAATTCTTTTATCTGATTTTTTTTCAGCTATGTTGGTGTTGATTCCCTGGTCCTCCAGATGTCCCAGTCTGCATTCTAATTGCTCGAGTCTGCTCCTCTGACTTCCTAGTGTGTTGTCTAATTCTGTTATTTTATTGTTAATCTTTTGGATTTCTACATGTTGTCTCTCTATGGATTCTTGCAACTTATTAATTTTTCCAGTATGTTCTTGAATAATCTTTTTGAGTTCTTCAACAGTTTTATCAGTGTGTTCCTTGGCTTTTTCTGCAGATATCCTAATTTCATTTGTGATATCATTAAGCATTCTGTAAATTAGTTTTTTATATTCTGTATCTGATAATTCCAAAATTGTATCTTCATTTGGGAAAGATTTTGATTCTTTTGTTTGGGGGGTTGGAGAAGCTGTCACGGTCTGCTTCTTTAAGTGGTTTGATATGGATTGTTGTCTCCGAGCCATCACTGGGAAACTAGTTTTTCCAGAAAATCCGCTAAAAAAAAAATGCAGTCAGATCCCTATCAGAGTTCTCCCTCTGGCTCAGGCTATTCAGATGTTAATGAAGCCGCCTGGGGAGGGTGGGGGAGGGAACAGAGAGATAGGAGAGTAGCACCTCAGAATATAGCCAGAGTTGCTTGTCTTGCTGTGTTTGATTTTTATATAATAGTTAGCTCAAAATCAGGATGTGAAAACCAAGGGGAAAGGAGAGAATAGGACTGAAGCTGGAACTTTCTTTTTAGTGGGTCCCAAGTGCAAATTCATTATGGGTGGCGGTTTTCCTACCTTTAATGTGTGAGATCAAGGAAAAGTTAAAAAGAAAATATCTCTGGGTTTTAATTCACATTTTTCAAGAAATAAAGATTTTGTAAGAATCCATATCTCTTGATCAAGTCTTTTTCGGATGGTTTATTTATTTATTTTTTCTGCATGGTAATAAAACTCATTTGGGATAGCCCACTCTGAGAAGTCAGCAGGCGCCTCCCTAACTTCAGCTGCAATCACCAAACTGCCATAGACCGTAATCAAGCTTGCGAAAACCATGTGCTCCACGCTGCGGGAGAGCAAGAGTGAAGTGCTTAATGTGCCACTCCACTGATGTGAAAGGGGAGCCAATGCTGAAAACGGGGCTTCTGAATTGTAATCATCATTTGGCATCTCTATTACCTACAGCTGCTCAAAGAAGTTTCTAACATGGAACACTTCTTGCAACTCTTAACATTTGCAGTGATAAAGCCTCTGATGTTGACACTCTGTTTATGCCTTTGGTTGGTTGAAACCTCCATAGTTTGTTAGGAAAGGAAAACAGTCCGGTTGGTCAGACCACATCTAAAATACCATGTTCCTTTTTGGACAGAGCACTGATAAACCAAAGGCTGACAAGTCAGCAAATCATGGTGCCTAGGAGGATCCATTAAAATCATGTGATGGTTTTTTTTTCAGGAGGATCCATTAAAGGAAGAGTGAATGGTTAGTGAATTGGTAGAAAAAAAGATTTACATAAATTATTTCTTGCAGTAGCTACCTAGGAGAGAGATAAACATTTGCCTGCATGACTTCAAGGGATAGGACCAGGACCAATGTACAGAATTCTATAAGGAGGCAGCATTCAAATGACTAGAAGGAAAAAACAAACAAACAAAAGCTTCTAATGATTCAAGCTGTATAAAAATTAAGGTATTAAGTTCACTGTCATTGAAAATGTTTTAAGAGCTTTTTCTTAGCCTGGGTTCCCTCAAAAGTGGAACCTTAGACAAAGGCTCATTTGTAGATAATTTACCTGGGATGTGATTTCAGAAAACATGAGTGAGGAATGGAGACTTCAGCAAGGAAGGAGGGAATGGCAGTGCAAGGATGCATTACTGAGTTGGGCATTGCTGTGGGCAACTTGTTATCAATTTCCTGGGACCTTCTAAGGAGCTTACTGAAGTGCATCCCAGAGCTGTCTGCCTGGGTAATGAAAGGGGAAAGGATTTACCCATTGGCTTCTAACCCTATTAGTCAAGGGTGGCCTCACAGGTATTAATACCCTGGCATTTTGGGGTTACACATATATAAGTGTCAAGCAGGTTCATGCAGGCATCCCATGCTGTAGTGTCAGAGAAACCCCAGGATAGGAGTGGAGAAATACCCAGTGCAGGCCCAGGTGAAGGCTGTCTGATAGCATTTGTGTGAAGTTGGTTGAAAACTGTGTGGAACTCAATAGAGAATCCCTGATGGAGTGGGAGAACAGTGGGATGCAGACCTCAAATTCTTGTAAAAAGACCAGACTTAATGGTCTGACTGAGACTGGAGGGACCCCAAAGATCATGGCCTTGGAACCTCTGTTAGCCCAAGACTGGAACCATTCCCAAAGCCAACTCTTCAGACAAGGATTGGACTGTACTATAAGACAGAAAATGATACTGGTGAGGAGTGTGCTTCTTAGTTCAAGTAGATACATGAGACTATGTGGGCCACTCCTGTCTGGAGGCAGGAGGAGAAGGCAAAGGGGGACAGGAGCTGGTTGAATGGACACGGGGAATGCAAGGTGGAGAGGAGGAGTGTGCTGTCATATTAGGGGGAGAGCAGCTAGGGTTACATAGCAAGGTGTGTATAAGTTTTGTATGAGAGACCGATGATTTGTAAACTTTCACTTAAAGCACAATAAAAAGAAAACTGCGTGGAACTGGTTGCTGTAACAGTAGCTGCAGTAAGATGGCGCTGGGAGAATGTGAAGTGTTGTGAAGCAGGTGCACAATGCAGTCCACCTCTTGAATCATTACTCAGACATCTTGTGTACAGTACAGGATCTCCTTAAAGGTTTAAAAGCTGTGTGTCAGGAATATAAGTCAGCTCCAGTTTATGATTAATCCTAGGGCTTTAACTTTTAAACAGGAATTACTTTCTGTTATTGACGCTACCCAGATAAATAGCACTCATTCAACAAGTCATTCTTTTAGCAAATAATTATCGAGTGCCTACTGTATACCCTGCACTGTTCTGGGACCTGGGGATACAGCAGCAAATGAGATGTTCTTCTACCTGTGGAGCTTACATTCTTATGGAGCATGATTTTCAGAAACAGTTGTTCTTCTGTTTTGTTTTTATCACTTATTAGGAGCCAAGTGGGGGACTGCCTGCTTTCTAATGACAGAGGAGCTGCCTTGACCAAGTGAGTTCCCAGACACAGAGGAGTTTAAGCATAGACTCAGTGTCTGCTTGTTGAGGATGCTGTAGAAGCAATTTGAATGCCGGATAGGGCTTTGGATTTGTAATGGTTAAGATTACATTCTAGCGATGAGATGATGTGATTGCACAGATGGACTTGTTCTGGGACTCTGTTTTGTCAAGTATACAATACTTGACTCTGTTTATCTTTCAAAGGAACAAACAAAATGTTTTCACAGCTTTCTGCTTGACAAAACAAAACAAAAATCAAGCCACTGGTTTTTAACCTTTTTTTGCATCCTGTATTCCTTTGGGAATCTGATGGAACCTATGGCCCCTTTCCACAAGGGAAAAATAAATGTAGTCAAAACTAGGCATTTGTGTATAATTTTTTGGGAGGGAAGAAAGGTAGTACATGGACACTAGATTAAAAATTTTGATACTTTTCAAGAATTATGTTAATAGCAGCTAAATACATGCATTTGCTTAGAGCTCCTCTAAGAATGGATAGGCAGCTCCTCTGTCTATCCATTCATAAAAGTTTGTTGAGTTGAATAGGATTAGAAATTATGTGTAGAAATGTTTCTGTTAACTTTTTATTATACTGGTTATTTTTCTGATAGAAATTTACCAGCATATAATTAAAAAGTATTATTGATTTCACAGTTACCCTTTGCTAAACAATGGAAATTTCCTAAATAACTGGCAGGTAATAATAATAAAAAAAAAGTTACTGACAGCCTGTCATAGTTGAATCTAAAACCTAGGGGCAAAATACATATATTCTATGTAGTTTCCATTTCTAGACCCTGAATTTCTGAATTCTTCTTATAAAATTTTAAATTTTTTTCTTTTTTTTTTTTGATAAATTGGGCCCCTTAATTATTAATTTCCTTCTTTTGTATAGTTCCTTAACAGACTTGATTTTTATACTGGAAGTAACTATTAAGATGCCTTTTTTGATGGCCAATAAGTGTAATTAATTTAAGAGAAGTAGGAGGATTTGGCATTAAAGTTTGATGAGCATGGGAGACTTGACATTCAGTGTCTTACTCATGGAAGGTGCATGGGAAATGTTTATGGAATTGAATTCAGGCTTTGCAAGACTTTCAACAGCTTTTAAAAGTGAAATAGTTACTGCCTCTGTGAAAATAGAAATTACTCAGATATTACGTGATGAAAAACTAATGTTAGTTTACTTAAAACAAAACTGTGTAGCAGTGTGTTATAGCCACAAGGACTCCTCAGCCAAATGTTAAGTAAATGCAATGAAAACATTTGTAAAAACATTATCACGCTGCAAAAGAGCTAGTAATGCCAGCTACCCTGTAGTAGCTGGGTGTTCAGACACTTGGTTGTCAGTCTCAAAATTATATCCGGGGTAGCTTGCTGGCCATTTACCTCGGATGTGATTGCTTACCTTTGCTCAAGTGTTGCATGTACACCTTTGAATGAAGTCATGGTTATGAGTGAATAACTTTAAATGGACCCATTTCCTTGATATACAATATTGTGCTACTTCCCACAGAAAGATGGAGTCAATACTGTTAACTATAATGGAGGTTTGCATTTTTCTAATTTCTTATTTAGGCTGATCTGAGCAAAGATGTTCAAATTTCCATTTATTTAAGCAAGATGGAGTTCTTGCTACACTGAAGGAATATTTTTAGGTTAGTAATTTACTTAGAAACTGCCTTATTCAATATTTGATGTTAAATTTGAACTAAAACACATAGCATCATATGACATGGATTCTTACATCAACATTTTGTTGGATTGGAAACAGAATAAACACATTAGTCATCTTAATTCATTTAAGTTGGCTTTCTCTAGAATTCTGGAATCCAAAAACAACACATTTGTCAGTTTTACACACAAAGGGAGAGGCAGGATGTAGTTTATAGTTAAAACATCCAGCTTTGCAATGAAAAGCCAATGCAGTTATAGTAAGCTGAATGAAGTTCAGGGTGAAACACACAGTGTAATAAGATTTTGATGGAAATTGAATACTTAAAATATTTGTTGTGTATTTGTTTTAACGAGATTCTCTTTATATATGCTTTCATAGGCTCTTGTAAATTATTTAAAATTAAATTTCCTGGTGTTACTGTTCACATGGGTACTGAACTTGGCTGTTGTAATTAATGAAGTTTTCTTTTGTATAAAATCTGCAGGTCAGGGTCACCTTTATATCTTTCCATGCTTTGTTCTTGTTTTACTTCAGGTCAGCTTAGAATTGAATGTTAAAAGTGCATCGTTTATTCAAGGTGTCAGCAAGCTATAGTGTGTGGGGGGCAGGGACATAGGCCAAATTGGGCCCCCAACTATTTTTGTAAATAAAGTTCTGTTGGAATACAACCATGCTATCTATTTATGTATTGTCTATGGCTGCTTTCACATTATGAAGGCAGAGTTGAGAAGTTGCTACAGAGACCGTTTGCCCTACAAAACCTACAATATTTACTGTCTGGCCTTTATAGAAAAAGTTGGTTGACCCATAGTCTGTTCTACTAGTACATGTTTCTCATGTAAGGATTTTGTTGTTAAGAAAACAAACCTTAGGTGGGCCCAAAATGGCAGAGTAGTCAGATGCTTCTTGTGGTTCCTCTTACAACAAAGACCAGAAAAAACAAGGGAATCAGTTATGTATGACAGTCTAGGAGCCCTGAACATCAAAGACAAAGGTGAGTCGAACTGAGTGACTGGGGAGGGAGAGACAGTTCAGAAGCAGTGAGGATTTGCCAGACCTGACCTAGCTGGCTGGATTGGCTGTTGTCCATGGGCAGAGGCAAGCAATAGCGCTCAGGATGCATTTTCCCCACCGGGAGAAACCAGTGGTGGAGAGTCTGTTCAAGCCTCTGGAACCAGGGAGAAGTGGCACTAAATCTGCGAAAGTTAAGTCCAAGCATCTAATCTACCGCATGGGATTAAAAAAACCCTTCCCCTCTCTGGGAAGTACCTCTCTGCCGTCTACCCATCCCCTCTCCACTCTGCTCCAGTTCCAGTCTGGCTTCAACGGTTGCCATGGCCCCTGGGCCGGAAGTGGGACCTGTTGGACACTCTAAGCCATTCTCCCAGCTTTGGAGAGGGAACAAATTAACAAACAGGAAAATATAATCTGCCAATTCCCCTAAGCTGGGAACTTAAGGCAGGCACAGCCCCTTTGCCTAGGCACAGGCATAAGGGGTCCATGGACTTTGAATGCCTTTCACCCCTGCCTAGACCTATGTGGGCCCATTTCAACAGCATAGGCCCTCATTAGCACAGTACAACAGGGTATATACCTGAAGCCTATTTTCAACTGCAACAGCTGAGGGGGAGTGGTAGGTTCATGACATTTGACACTGTCCTGCCCATTAAACAGGGTTCTTACCTACCCACATCAGGGGCCTGAGGACTGGTGGCTCCACCTCCTCCACTTAGCCACCTGCAACAGGGGTCCAAGAATAAGTGATGCCTCCCAGTCTTTACAGCCAACAACATTGGGTGCCCAAAGTCTGGCTGCAAAGTGCACCCATCTATGTGCTCTAGGGAACAGGGACACACATTTCACCCAGGCACTTGGGCAGTGGTTAGCCCCTTACCTTGCTCAGCACATAACCCTTTACTGCAGCCAGATACTTGTGTCTACTCCAAACATCCCTACATAGCCCTGCCTGTCTAGGACTGTAGGTGAGAGCCTGTACCACATACTCAGTGACTGGTGACACCTGAGCTGAATCCACACAAGAAAAATAAATGGACTCCTGGGCTCACATACTTAGTAACAGCTCTAACCACCTGGTGACAGGGGATGAGAGCTTCAAAGATGTCAATAATCAAAGTAGCTCACCACAACCAGCCTATTTGGGCATATCAAAATAAAGAAGCTAGGACACAGTAAATGAATATAAAATAAATAAAAATAATAACTTATTGATGGCTCAGAGACAACAGTCAATATCAAATCATGTAAAGAGGTGGACCATGATGGCTTCATTAAGCAACCAACACAAAGAACAAAGAAATCTCCCAGAGGAAGAGAAGGTATTAGAGTTATTGTAGGTAGAATTCCAAAGATTGATGTACAGAGCTTTTCAAGAGATCAAGAAGGAGATCAGGCAAAATGCAGATTAAGCCAAGAAACAGAGCAACAGAGGTGTTTTAAGAAGGTTATACAAGAGCATAATGACAAATTTAACAGGCTGCAAGAATCCATAGGGAGACGCAAACAGAAATCCAAAAGGTTAATAATAAAATATCAGAATTAGAGAACTTAGTAGAAAGTCATGGGAGCAGAAATGAGGCAATGGAAGTCAAAATTAGTGAGGTTGATGATAAAGCACTTGACACCAATTTATTTTAGGAAAACTCAGATAAAAGAATTTAAAAAATGAAGAAACCCTAAGAATTATGTGGAACTGTATCAAGAGGAATAACTTACGAGTGACTGGAGTACCAGAATGGGGGGATAACAGAAAATAGAGAGAGAATTATTGAACATATGTTGGCAGAAAACTTCCCTGATATCATGAAAGACAAGCAGATATCTATCCAAGAAACTCATTGAACCCCACACAGGGTAGATCCCAAAAGAAAGTCACTAAGACGTATTATAATCAAACTTGCCAAAAACAAAGATAAAGAATTTTAAGACCGGCTAGCGATAAACGAAAAGTCATCTACAAAGGAGAGTCACTAAGACTAAGCTCTGACTACTCAGCAGAAACCATGCAGGCAAGAAGGCAATGGGATGACATGTATAAAATCTTGAAGGAAAAAATTGCCAGCTGAGAATTATATATCCAGCAAAACTGTCTCTCAAATATGATGACAAAATTAGGGCATTTCCAGATAGACAGAAGTTAAGGGAATTTGTAAGAACCAAACCAGAACTACAAGAAATACTAAAGGGAGTCCTCTGGTTAGAAAATCAATAACATCAGATAACAGCCCAAGACTAGAACACAGGATGAAACAACCAAATATCAACCCGGATAAGGAAGTCACAAAAATAAATCAAAGCTAAAACACTAAAAATAGGGAAACAGAGATGTCAATATGTAAAAGATGACAATATTAAAACAAAAAAAAGGGACTAAATAATGTAGTTATAAAACTTTAATATGGAGAGGAAGTTGAGGCAATATCAAGAAATAAAAGATGGGTTTAAACTTGGAAAAATAAAGGTAACTATTAGGGTAACCACAAAGGAAACTAACCATCATACACTTCAAAATAAACAAAAACATGAAGACTCAGCAAATACAAAATCAACAATGAAAAAAAGAAAAGAAAATACATAAAGAAAATGACTCAGCACAGAAAACTAAGTGGAACAAAGAAACTGTCAACAACACACAAAAAAGTACATCAAAATGACAGCACTAAACTCATCAAAAAAAAAAAAAATTTTTTTTTTTTTTTACCTATCAATAATTTAGCTGAATGTGAATAGACTAAATGCCCCAATAAAGAGACAGAGAGTGGTGGAATGAATAAAAAAAAGAAAACGATCCATTTATATACTGCCTACAAGAGACATACCTTAGACTTAGAGACACAAACAAACTAAAACACAAAGGATGAAAAAAATATATCAAGCAAAAAACAAAAAGAACAGGAGTGGCAATATCGATCTCTGGCAAAATAGACTTTAAAGCAAAATCCACCACAAAGGATAAGGAAGGACACTATATAATGATTAAAACGTCAGTACACCAGGAGGACATAACCATAATAAATACTTACACACCCAACGTCAGGGCTCCAAAATACATAAATTTTAACAGCATTGAAAAGACAAATAGATAGCTCCACAATAATAGTAGGAGACCTCAACACACCACTTTTGGTGAAGGACAGAACATCTAGAAAGAAGCTCAGTAAAGACACGGAATATCTAAATGCCACAATCAACCAATTTGATCTCGTAGACATATACACAACACTCCATCCAAAAGCAGCCAAGTATACTTTCTTTTCCAATGCACATGGAACATTCTCCACATAATAGGCCACAAAGTAAGCCTTACCAGAATCCAAAACACCAAACTATTACAAAGCATCTTTTCTGACCATAAAGCCATAAAAGTAGAAATCAGTAACAGAAAAAGCAAGGAAAAAAAAATCTGATACATGGAAACTGAGGAACACCTTGCTCAAAAACTACTGGGTTATAGAAGAAATCAAGTACGGAATAAAGAAATTCACAGAATCAAGTGAGAATGAAAAACACATCCTACCAGAACCTTTGGGACATAGCAAAAGCAGTGCTCAGAGGTCTACTTATAGCAATAAATGCCCACATCCAAAAAGAAGAAAGGGCCAAAATCAAAACATAATCCCTACAACTTAAACAAATAGAGAGCAGCAAAAGAAGCCCACAGGCACCAGGAGAAAGGAAATAATAAAAATTAGAGCAGATATAAATGAAATGGAGAGTAGAAAAACAGTTGCAAGAGTTAACAAGACCAAAAGCTGGTTCTTTGAAAAGGTCAACAAAATCGATAAGCCATTGGCCAAACTGACAAAAGAAAAACAGGAGAGGAAGCAAATAACCTGAATAAGAAGTGATATCACAACAGACCTAACTGAAATTAAAAGAGTAATAACGGAATACTATGAAAAATTGTACTCCAACAAATTTGAAAACCTAGAGGAAATGGACAAATTTCTAGAAACACACTACTTACCTAAACTAACACAGAGATACAACAATTAAATAAACCTGTAACAAAAGAAGAGATTAAAGAGGTGATTTAAAAACTCCCAACAAAAAAAAGCCCTGGCCCTGATGGCTTCACTGGAGAATTTCTACCAAACCTTCAGAGAAGAGTTAACACCAGTGCCGCTAGAAGTATTTCAGAGCATAGAAAAGGATGGAGTATTCCTGAACTCATTCATAGACCAATGGAACAGAATTGAGAATCCAGACGTAAATTCATCCACCTGTGAGCAGCTGATATTTGAGAAAGGCCCAAAGTCCATTAAATGAGGGAAAGAGACTGTCTTTGTCTTTTTAACAAATGGTGCTGGTGTAACTGGATATCCAACTGCAAAAAAAAAAAAGGAAACAAGACCCATACCTCACACCCTGTACAAAAACTAACTCAAAATGGATCAAATACCTAAATATAAAATCTGAAATGATAAAGATTGTAGAAAAAAAAAATAGGGACAATGCTAGGAGCCCTAATACATGGCATAAAGAGAATACAAAACATTACTAACAATGCACAAACACCAGAAGAGAAACTAGATAACTGGTGGTGGTGGTGGTGGTGTTAGGTGCCGTTGAGTCGGTTCCGACTCATGGTGACTCTGTGCACAACAGAACGAAACACTGCCCGGTCCTGCGCCATCCTTACAATCGTTGTTACGCTTGAGCTCCTTGTTGCAGCCACTGTGTCAATTCACCTCACTGAGGGTCTTCCTCTTTTCTGCTGACCCTGTACTCTGCCAAGCATGATATCCTTCTCCAGCGACTAATCTCTCCTGACAACATGTCCAAAGTATGTAAGACGCAGTCTCGCCATCCTTGTTTATAAGGAGCATTCCGGCTGTACTTCTTCCAAGACAGATTTGTTCATTCTTTTGGCAGTCCGTGGTATATTCAATATTCTTCGCCAACACCACAATTCAAAGGTGTCAACTCTTCTTCGGTCTTCCTTATTCATTGTCCAGCTTTCACATGCATATGATGTGATTGAAAATACCATGGCTTGGGTCAGGCTCACCTTAGTCTTCAGGGTGACACCTTTGCTTTTCAACACTTTGAAGAGGTCCTTTGCAGCAGATGTGCCCAATGCAATGCGTCTTTTGATTTCTTGACTGCTGCTTCCATGGCTGTTGATTGTGGATCCAAGTAAAATGAAATCCTTGACAACTTCAGTCTTTTCTCCGTTTATTGTGATGTTGCTCATTGGTCCAGTTGTGAGGATTTTAGTTTTCTTTATGTTGAGGTGTAATCCATACTGAAGGCTGTGGTCTTTGATCTTCATTAGTAAGTGCTTCAAGTCCTCTTCACTTTCAGCAAGCCAGGTTGTGTCATGTGCATAACGCAGGTTAATGAGTCTTCCTCCAATCCTGATGCCCCGTTCTTCTTCGTATATTCCAGCTTCTCGGATTATTTGTTCAGCATAGAGATTGAATAGGTATGGTGAAAGAATACAACCCTGACACACACCTTTCCTGACTTTAAATCAATCAGTATCCCCTTGTTCTGTCCAAACAACTGCCTCTTGATCTATGTAAAGGTTCCTCATGAGCACAATTAAGTGTTCTGGAATTCCCATTCTTTGCAGTGTTATCCATAGTTTGTTATGATCCACACAGTCGAATGCCTTTGCATAGTCAATAAAACACAGGTAAACATCCTTCTGGTATTCTCTGCTTTCAGCCAGGATCCATCTGACATCAGCAATGATATCCCTGGTTTCACGTCCTTTTCTGAAACCAGCCTGAATTTCTGGCAGTTCCCTGTTGATATACTGCTGCAGCCGTTTTTGAATGATCTTCAGCAGAATTTTGCTTGTGTGTGATATTAATGATATTGTTCTATAATTTCCACATTTGGTTGGATCACCTTTCTTGGGATAGGCATAAATATGGATCTCTTCCAGTCAGTTGGCCAGGACGCTGTCTTCCGTATTTCTTGGCATAGGCGAGTGAGCACGTCCAGCACTGCATCCGTTTGTTGAAACATCTCAATTGATATTCCATCAATCCCTGGAGCCTTGTTTTTCAGAGCACCTTGGACTTCTTCTTTCAGTATCATTGGTTCCTGATCATATGCCACCTCTTGAAATGGTTGAATATCGATTAATTCTTTTTGGTATAATGATTCTGTGTATTCCTTCCATCTTCTTTTGAATCTTCCTGCGTCATTTAATATTTTCCCCATGGAATCCTTCACTATTGCAACTCGAGGCTTGAATTTTTTCTTCAGTTCTTTCAGCTTGAGAAATGCCGAGCGTGTTCTTCCCTTTTGGTTTTCCATCTCCAGCTCTTTGCACATGTCATTATAATACTTTACTTTGTCTTCTCGAGAGGCCCTTTGAAATCTTCTGTTCAATTCTTTTACTTCATCAATTCTTACTTTTGCTTTAGCTGCTTGACGCTCAAGAGCAAGTTTCAGAGTCTCCTCTGACATCCATCTTGGTCTTTTTTTTCTTTCCTGTCTTTTCAGTGACCTCTTGCTTTCTTCATGGATGATGTCCTTGATGTCATTCCACAGCTTGTCTGGTCTTCAGTCACTAGAGTTCAGTGTGTCAAATTTATTCTTGAGATGGTCTCTAAATTCAGGTGGAATATAGTCAAGGTCATATTTTGGCTCTCATGGACTCTAAAAATCAAACAATTATGCTCATCAAAAAACTTCACCAAAAGACTAAGAAGACAACCTACAGGCTGGGAAAAAATTTTTGGCTATGACATATCCTATCAGGGTCTAATCTCTAAAATCTACAATATACTGCAAAACCTCAACAACAAAAAGGCAAATAACCCATATAAAAAATGGGCAAAGGATATGAACAGGCACTTCACCAAAGAAGACATTCAGGTGGCTAACAGATACATGAGGAATGCTCACGATCGTTAGCCATTAGGGAAATGTGAATCAAAACTATAATGAGATACCCATCTCACCCCAACAAGCTAGCATTAATCCAAAAAACCCCACAAAATAATAAATGTTGGAGAGGCTGTGTAGAGACATACTAAAATGGTGCAACCACTTTGGAAATTGATTTGGTGCTTCCTTAAAAAGCTAGAAATAGAAGTACCATACCACCTACCAATCCCACTCCTTGGAATATATCCTAGAGAAATGAGAGCCTTCACATGAATAAATAGATATACGCACATTCATGTTCATTGCAGCACTGTTTACAATAGCAAAAAGATGGAAACAACCTAGGTGCCCATCAACGGACGAATGCATAAACAAATTATGGTATATACATACAGTGGAATACTATGCAACGATAGTAGATAAGAATTATTTTAGGTGAAGGGAAGGACAACCCACAATACAGGGGAAGTCAGCATAACTGGACTGAATGAAAAGCTAAGAAGTTTCCTGAATACAACCAAACACTTGGAGGGACAGAGTAGCAGGGGTGGGGGTCTGGGGACCATGGTTTCAGGGGACATCTAGGTCATAACAAAGTTTATTAAGAAAATGTTCTGCATCCTGCGTTGGTGTTTTGTTCTGGGGCCTGGAACTTGTTAGAAATGCAAAATTCTCAACTGGGAGTGGGTGGCAGGTGGGTAGAACCAGACTGCACTGGCCAGTCTGAGCTCAAAGCCTCAGGTCCCTGAATTCAGCCTTTGATTTGCCACTTCTAGCTGCGTGACCTTGGCTTTTCTGAGCCTCAGTGTGTATATTTGTAAAATTGGTATAATACCATCATATATGCCTGGTATTGAGAGTCAAATGGGATTATGATACGAAAATCGTGTATAAACCTGAAGCGTGTTGTTGTTAGAGTAGGTGAGTTCTGGGCATTAACAAGAGCAGAGGTTCTCCACTTCTGAATCTGCTGGAGGGCTTATTAGAGCTCAGCTTGCTGGACTCGAACCCCAGAGTTTCTGATTCAGTAGGTTTGTGCTGGGGCCTGTGAACCTGCATTTCTGATAAGTTTCTAGGTAACACAGATGCTGCTGTTCCAGGTTCCATACTTTGTGAAGCAAGGAACAAGATCTCATTCATTTACAGAGCTGTTTTCCAATTTTCTTAAAAGAGAAACTCTAAGGAGAGGTTAAATTTTACACAGAAGTCCCATCTACTCCAACCCAGTTATTTGCCCAGTTTAGTTATCAAGTAAATATTTTGACCTTACTTGCCCAGTGGTTGGGGCCAGGAAGCTTAGGGGACTGGTATTCATGGGACATTGCCTTTTCTCCTGTTAGAGCAGACCTGGTTCCCTGAGCTTTGATTTCATGTTTATTTCATTTCCTTTTCCATTTCTCTTTCAAAGCGCTGAAGAAAATCTAGTACACACCTTGCCTTAATAGAGCCTTTAAAATATTGTGTGCTTGAGGAGCAGGCTGCATATTGAGCCAAATAAAAATCTAGTTAAACATGCTTCCCCAAGCTATCTCATCTAGGAAGGAAAATCTCCATTGGAATCTTCTGTGGCTGCTCCCAAATTGCATAGGCTCCCACTGCTGGGAGATGAGACCCCTCCAGGCACACAGCTTGAACAGAAGCTCCTTGCAAGTCACAATCCTCTAGAAGGGCTCTAATGCCTTAACCAACTGCAAACTCTCTCTCTCCTTTTTGAATTGAAGCTAAGCATAATCCCTAATCGTGCACGTTGCCCAAGTTGGGACTCCTATGGGGACCCTCTTGGCCCAGAGGCAGCAGCTGGAGGAGGGGAGCCAAACAAGAATTTACAGCTGGCCGAACCTCTAGGAGACAGGCAAAATCAGCCTCAGCTGGAAGACACTCTGTTGCTCTGTGCCTGTCTTACATCCATGCCAAGCAGGTGCCTGATCACGGCTGATGGTTGGATTATACTTTCCCTAAGAGGTATAGGTTTTAAAATGGAATGTTGTACCAATCCTTCATCATGGTGTTCCAAAACAATGTTACCAAAGTAAAAAGTAAACTCCTTGCCCTCTCCCCCTCCCAAATGAGTCTCATTTTAAGTGGGTCTTCTCCAAAAGCCAAAAACCAAACCTGTTGCCATTCAGTTGATTCTGACTCATAGCGACCCTACAGGACAGAGTAGAACTGCCCCATACGGTTTCCAAGGAGCGCCCGGTGGATTTGAAAAGCCGATCTTTTGGTTAGCAGCCGTAGCTCTTAACCACTATGCTACCAGGGTTTCCGTGGGTCTTCTCAGCTTAAAAAGTGGTGGAGAATTTCTTTTACAAATTGTATGTCCTGTGGGGGTGCAGGCAGTATAATTACTGAGTGTGTTATATCAAAAAGGTAAGAATCAAGCTAGTAATGAGTCTTTGTGCTTTGTTCTGTGCGTCTGGGCTCGTGAAAGGAAGTGAAGTGAAGAGTTTAATTTACTTCCTCATTTGAAAGCCAGTGATGCTGGCACCTTTCACTTTTGCAAGAGAGCTCACCAGAATTGACATGGTGTCAGTTTGTATTGAAAAAAAGCAAGCAAACAAACAAAAAAACCCCACAGCAACAAACACATAGCTAAGCCATTGTTAGATTTTACAAAATTTAAAAAAGCAGTTATATTAAAATTTTAATATTTTAGATTTATATTATTACAATAATTTTAGATAATAAAATAAAAGTAAGCTTTTTTTATTGTAGTAATTATTTAATATTTAAAATATTTTACCCTGAAATATTTACAATATTTTAGATGGTAATGTGGTTTAAAAGATTATCAATGACACTTGTTTTTTAATGACTACAAGCGAGAATTGTCCCTTGATTAATTTTTTTGCATTCAACTCAATTTGCTTTGAAATCTTACATTTTGCCTCCTGTTGTACATTTTCGGAGCCCTGGTGGCACAGTGGTTAAAGAGCTCAGCGGCTAACCAAAAGGGTCAGCTGTTCAAATCCACCAGCTGCTCCTTGGAAACCCTATGGGGCGATTCCGCTCTGTCCTGTAGGGTCACTATGAGTCGGAATTGACTCAATGATGACAGGTTTAAGTTTTTTTGGTTTGTGCGTTTTGAGCAAGTTTTTCTTACTAGTAGCCATCGCTTCCTGTCTAATCATAGCCAGCGACTGGTTACATTTTGTTGTCACGTAAGAAGGAATTACAGGAGTCATTGATTTTAGAAAAGGTCATGAGGGACCCAGAGAGCACAGAGTTAATGGGACTCTTTGGCCATGTATGTAACTTCAAAGACTGAGTTTAAATCATAACTTCGAGAAGTTGCATCTTAAAAAGTTTTACACGATTGAGAATGAAAAGCCAATTTGGGATTCTTTCAAAGTGAGCTTCAAAGAAGTACTGAATTTCCCCAATGCTGTGTTTTGAGCACCTCCACATGACTTTGGGAGCATAAAGAATTTAATCTTTTCAAGAGGCAAAGTAATATACCACTTTTTTAAAGGTGAGAGCCAAGGTTGATCTGAACATAAAAAAAAAAAAAAAGTGCTTGGATTAGAAAGGTGGTTACTTTGTCCACACTGAAGATGCAGGACGGATCAGGGTTTTCATTCTAGGAGCTTTCAGTGAAGTGGCAAAGGTTTTTTTTTTTTTAAACAGTTTCTTTCTAACCACTTCTTAATTGACAGGAGTGGAAAATATGCTGGGAGACAGGCTGATCCTGGCCCCTTTGGTCGTTAAGAAAGTAGAAGAAAGGGATCTCTTTTTGGGCGAGTGCGAGTCCAGGACCCTTGTGGCAGGCCTGTCTGCTCCAAGTCATAAAGAACCCTGTCTTGAGTGAACGAAAGAGTAAGGAGGCGGTAGTCGTGAAAGGAAATCCTGGTGCAGCTGTGAAAACAATGAAACGTTCAGTAATATAATAACGACCGTGCTTGCAAATTCGGAGTTGGGTTTTCTTCTTCTCTTGAAGTGGCTATAAATTAATCCATCAAAGTAAAAAAAAAAAAAAAAAAAGACCAAACTTCAGGGTAAATCTTTCTGCTTCTAAACCCCGGAAACACTTTGGTTCACTTAGTAGATACTGCTGTGAGTGTGGGATTGTAAGAAGTGAGGCCATGAGGGTGTGTGTGTATCATTTGTTAGTTACAAAAGACTTGCCCTCTGAAGAACATAAACTTGTGCTAAGCAGCGTGTGTTGGAATTTGAAATTATGGAGTCATCAGAGTCCTGTGTTAATGCCAAGGAGTGAAAGAAGCTGTGTCTTATTGAAAGCCTTTGATAAATATAGTAGTCTCCATATCTGATAAGCTGGATTTATTTACCTTTTTTAAACCAGAGGCCCTTTGTTTTTGTTTTATTTTGTTGTTTTAATTTTCTTCCTGAAAATCTGGGCCAAGTTTACAAACGTGCTATAAACACTTGTAAAAAAATCCAGTGCTGCATTGCTTTCTCTTTATGTGGGGGCCTTTATCTTTGACTTCAGTAAAGATAGGCCTTTAATGTTTGGCACTGAAGCCTTTTAGAAATTAAACAGAAAAATGAAGTAGTAACATATACTGGCTATGGTGTTAAAATTGTCCCTTGTAAAATGATTTAGTGCTTGAAAGAGTAAAATAGAAGTGTTCTCATGATTTAGTCTCATAGAGACAGGGTTAAAGTAAAGCAGTAATTTTAAGTTGTTGACCTTGGATAAATGTTGAGAGAAACTTATTTGTGTGTATTAGTTACCCTGTCTCATAATCCTTACGTAGAGAAATGTAAAGGACAGTGTTAATTCTGAGCTGTATAATGTAATATTAAATAAGAGAAAATAATAATTTTATAATACATTGCAGTTTTGGGCTAATTTCCATAAAATAAGTATGTTTATGTAATAAAGTGGCTGAAGAGACCTAAATTCTTTGCCTTGACGTGATGACACGGAAAGGAAATAGGCTTTGGTGGGCTATTGCAGTTGAAATGAGTGGTGTATTTCTCTTTCAGAAGGAGAACTGCTTAACAAGTGTCTTAGTTACCTATTACTGTTCTAACAAAAAATACCACAAGCAGGTGACTTTTAAGAACAGGATTTTCTTTTCTCACAGCTCTGGAGTCTGAAAGTCCAAGTCAGAGTCTCAGCCATGTTGATTCCTTCTTTTGGGCTCACTCTTAGTTTCTGGTGACTGCTGGCAAAATTTGGCCTTTCTTTGCTTGTAACTGGGTCCTTATGAGGTGTCTGAGTTCCCCCTGTGGCTGTATCTTTGTCCTGGTCTTTTTATAAGACCCCATTCAGAAGTGATTAGGTTTAGGACCCATTCTACTCTGGCATGCCCTCACTAACATAACAAAAGAAAACCGTATTTCCAAATAGGGTCACATCCACAGGAACAGGGGCCAGGACTTTCACAGATCATTTTGGGGGATACAATTAAATCCATAACAACAAGTTTAAATTCTACAAATGCCAAAAATGGAAAACACCTCGTAATATCCTTGAGAATCTTCCTCTTTTTTTTGCTGACTCTCTACATTACCAAGCATAATATCCTTCTCCTGGGACTGGGCCCTCCTGATAACATGCCCAAGGTACATGAAACAAGCCTAGACATCTTCCCTTCTAAGGAGCATTCTGGCTGTGCTTCTAACACTAATTTGGTCGCTGTACTTAAAGTCCATTTTATATTCAATATTCTTCACCGGCACCATAATTCAAAGGCATCAGTTCTTCTTTGGTCTTCCTTATTCATTGTCCAGCTTTTGTATGCATGTGAGATGATTGAAAATACTATGGGTTGGGTCAGAGACACCTTGGTTCTCAAAGTGACATCTTTGCCTTTTTTTTTTTTTAACACTTTGAAGAGATCTTTTGTAGCAGATTTACCCAGTGCAGTATGTCGTTTGATTTCTTGATTGCTGCTTCCATGGGTGTTGATTGTGGATCCAAGTAAAATGATATCCTTGACAATTTCAATATTTTCTCTGTTTACCATGATGTTGCTTATTGGTCCAGTTGTGAGGATTTTTGTTTTCTTTGTGTTGAGGTGTAATCCATACTAAAAGGTGTAGCCTTTGATCTTCTTCAGTAAGTGCTTCAAGTCCTCTTTGCTTTCAGCAAGCAAAGTTTGTCAACTGTATATCACAGATTGTTAATAAGTATTCCTCCAATCCTGAATCCACATTCTTTTTCATATAGCCCAGCTTCTTGGATTATTTGCTCAGCATACAGATTAATTAAGTATGGTGAAATGATACAACCCTGATAGACACTTTTCCTGATTTCAAACAATGCAGTGTCCCCTTGCTTTGTTCGAACAACTGCCTCTTGATCTATACAGATTCCACATGAACACAATTAAGTGTTCTGGAATTCCTATTCTTCTCAGTGTTATCCATAATTTATTATGATCCACAGTTGAATGCCTTTGCATAGTCAATGAAACACAGGTAAACATCTTTCTGGTATTCTCTGCTTTCAGCCAAAGATTCATCTGACATCAGCAGTGATATCTGTTCTGCATGTCCTCTTTTGAATCTGGCATGAATGTCTAGTAGTTTTATGACAATGTACTGCTGCAACCATTTTTTAACCATCTTCAGCAAAATTTTACTTGTGTGTGATATTACTCAATAATTTCTGCATTCTGTTGGATCACCTTTCTTTGGAGTGGCCATAAATATGGATCTCTTCAAGTTGGTTGGCAAGGTAGCTGTCTTCCAAATTTCTTAGCATAGATGAGTGGGCATTTCCCCCATTGCATCCATTTGTTGAAACATTTCAATTGATATTCCATCAATTTCTGGAGCCTTGTTTTTCCCCAATGCTTCCAGTGCGGCTTGGACTTCTGCCCTCAGTGGCATCGGTTCTTGAGCATATGCTACCCCTGAAATGGTTGAACATCGACCAGTTATTTTTGGTACAGTGACTGTGTATTCCTTCCATCTTTTTTGATGCTTCCTGTGTCGTTCAATATTTTCCCCATAGAATCCTTCACTGTTGCTACTCGAGGCTTGAATGCTTTTTTCAATTCTTTCAGCTTGGGAAATGCCGAGCGTGTTCTTCCCTTTTGATTTTCTAATTCTAGGTCATTGCACATTTCATTGTAATACTTTACTTTGTTGCCTCGAACTGCTTTTTGAAATCTTATGTTCGGCTCTTTTACTTCATTGTTTCTTCTGTTCGCTTTAGCTACTCTACATTCAAGAGCAAATTTCAGAGTCTCTTCTAACATCCATTTTGGTCTTTCTTTTTAATGACCTTTTGCTTTCTTCATGTATGATGTCCTTGATTGACAAGTCATCTGGTCTTCAGTCATTAGTGTTCATTGAGTCAAATATATTCTAGAGATGGTCTCTAAATTCAGGTGAGATGTACTCAAGGTTGTCCTGTGGCTCCCATGGACTTGTTTTAATTTTCTTCAGCTTCAACTTGAACTTGCATATAAACAGTTGATGGTCTGTTCTGCAGTTGGGCCCTGACCTTGTTCTTACAGATGATATTGAGCGTCTACGTTGTCTTTTTTCACAGATGTAACCGATTTGATTCTTGTGTATTCCATCTGGCAAGGTTCATGAGTGTAGCCACCATTGATGTTGTTGAAGAAATGTATTTGCAATGAATAAATTGTTGGGTCTTGCAAAATTCCATCATGTGATCTTAGATATCATTTCTATCCCCAAGGCCATATTTTCTATACTGATCCTTCTTTGTCTCCAGCTTTCACTTTCCAATCACCAGTAATTATCAATGCATCTTGATTGCATGTTTGATCAATTTCAAGCTACATAATTTGGTACAAATCTTCAGTTTCTTCATCTTTGGCATTAGTAGTTGGTACATAAATTTGAATAATGATTGTATTAACTGGTTTTCCTTGTAGGCATATGGATATTATTATATCACTGACAGCGTTAAACTTCAGGATAGATCTTGAAATGTACTTTTTGATGATGAATACGATGCCATTCTTCTCTAATTTGTCATTTCTGGTATAGTAAACCATATGATTGTCCAATTTTAAAAGGGCCAATACCAGTCCATTTTAGCTCACTGATGCCTAGGATATGCGTGTGAAAGCTGGGCAGTGAATAAGGAAGACGGAAGAAGAATTGACACCTTTGAATTATGGTGTTAGTGAAGAATATTGAACATACCATGGACTACCCAAAAAAACAAACAATTCTGTGTTGAAAGAAGTACGGCCAGAATGCTCCTTAGAAGCAAGGGTGGCAAGAATTTGTCTCACATACTTTGGACATGTTGTCAGGAGGGATCAGTTCCTGGAGAAGGATATGATTGATGCTGGTTGAGTAGCGGGTCAGCAAAGAAGAGGAAGACCTTCAACAAGATGGATTGACACAGTGGCTACAACAATGGGCTTAAGCATAACAATGATCATGAGGATGGTTTAGGAACAGGCAGTGTTTTGTTCTGTTGTATATAGTGTCACTATGAGTTGGAATCGACTCCATGGCACCTAACAACAACAACGCCTAGGATATTGATCTTTCTTCATTCCAGTTTATTTTTGACGACTTTCAGTTTTCCTAGATTCATACTTTGTACATTTCATGTTCTGATTATTCATGGGTGTTTGCAGCTGTTTATTCTCATTTTCAGTAATGCCACATCAGCAAATGAAGGCCCTGAAAGCTTTACTCCATCCATGTCATTATAGTTGCCTCTACTTTGAGGAAGCAGCTCCTTCTCAGTTGTATTTTGAGTTCTTTCTAACCTGAGTGTGTCATCCTCTGGCACTATGTCAGATGATGTTCTGCTGCTATTAATAAGGTTTTCATTGGCCAATTTATTTTAGAAGTGGATCGCCAGGTCCTTCTTCCAAGTTTTTCTTAGTCTGGAAGCTTCACTGAAACCTGTCACTATGGGTGATCCGGTTGGTATTTGAAATACCGGAGGCATAGCTTTTAACATTACAGCAACACACAAACCACCATAGTATGACAAAATGGCAGATGAGTGATGGCCATAAATAATTGATATCAAATTTTATAGATTATGTTTAACAGACAAGATGCATCAGTTGAATGCCTGCCAGGTAAAAGGCTGGTGAGGGGCCTTCCAAGTTGGGTTTTCATGCCCTTAAGGAGTTTCCTTATAGTTTGGGCCTCTAACTACTGGTGTCATGTTCGGCATGCTGGTTTGGGGGCTGGTGGTGGGGGTGAACCTGCTTTGAACTCCGGCCACTTTGCATGTTGACACCCTCCTCATTTTGTGTCATTGTGGTCTTGTAATCTGTAGGACCACTGGCTTTTTCCTAAGTGAAATGATGATGATACTTCAGAGGGTTTCTGTGAAAAACACCTTAGAATTAAATAATGTATTTTGTAGAGCACCTGGCATGGTCCTCAGCACATAGTCACACTGCTGATTCTTTTTCTTACCTGTATATTTCAACAGTCTTATCTAAAAATCAAGATGCTCAGAAAATACGTTGTTTAGAATAGGAGTAGATTCCTCTTTTTATTTTCTCACTTTGCTAGATTGGTCCGTATTAAAATTTATAAAGACCTGTAAATTATCAATTACATGTTATTGAGTTTTTTTTTAATTAGTTTCTTATAAGAGGCATACATGTGCACCTTAAAAATTGAAGTAGCATGTTGTTGTTAGGTGCCATTGAATTGGTTTTGGACTCACAGCGACCCTATGTACAACAGAATGAAACACTACCCGATCCTGCACCATCCTCACAATTGCTGTGCTTGAGCTGATACTTGTAGCCACTGTGTCAGTCCATCTCATTGAGGATCTTCCTCTCCTTCATTGACCCTCTGCTTTACCAAGCATGATGTTCTTCTCCAGGTACTGTTTCTTGCTGATAGCATGTCCAAAGTATGTGAGACGAAGTCTTGCCATCCTTGCTTCTAAGGAGCATTCTGGCTGTACTTTTCCCAAGGCAGATTTGTTCATTCTTCTTGCAATCTGTGGTATAGTCAGTATAGCATAGACATTATAAAGTGCAAAATAAAGGAGAGATTTTAAAAAAAGCCAGCATGAGATGAAGTGAAAACCCAGTTTTCCAACCAAATTAGCACAAAATCGTTATTAAAGAATCATTTTAAATCTAAAACTAACTTACTAAAGTGCAGTAAGTTTTCCTGGCTTCTGACTGATAGTTCTTCTCCCAAAGTAACCAATTTTAATGTATATTTGAGAGCATACCTTTCCTGCCTTCGTGTTTCACAAATGGGATCAGATATGCATGTGATTCTGCATGTGGCTTTTTTTTTTTTTTTTAACATGGAGTGATTTCCTTGTCCTTCCATGCCATTCCACCTCATCTTTTTAATTACAGCACAGTATTTTGGTCTATATGTATCATACAATTTATTTAACCTGATTGGTGGATGTGTAGGTTCATTCCAGTTTTTTTGTACTTGATTGACCATTTCTTTCACATTTTTGCCTATGTGGGCAAGTATATTTGTATGGTAAATTCCTGGATGTGGAAATGTTGAGTTCAAGAGCATGTCCATTTAAAATTTGATAGGTTTTACAGCTGAATGCTTCAAAGCCAGAATAGCAGGGACGGGGGGGTCTGGGGACCATGGTTTCAGGGGACATCTAGGCCAATTGGCACAAAAAAATGTATTAAGGAAACATTCTGCATCCCACTTTGGTGAGTGGTGTCTGGGGTATTAAATGCTAGCAAGCGGCCATCTAAGATGCAGCAATTGGTCTCAACCCACCTGGAGCAAAGAAGAATGAAGAACACTGAAGATGCAAAGTAAATAAGAGCCCCTGAGACAGAAAGGGCCACATAAACCAAACTACGTCATTCTGAGACCAGATGAACTAGATGGTGCCCAGCTAAAACTGATGACTGCCCTGACAGGGAACACAACAGAGAATCCCTGATGGAGCAGGAGAACAATGGGATGCAGATCTCAAATTCTCATAGAAAGACCAGACTTAATGGTCTGACTGAGACTAGAGGGACTCCGGAAGTCACGGTTCCTGAAACCCTCTGTTAGCCCGAGACTAGAACCATTCCCAAAGCCAACTCTTCAGACAGGGATTGAACTGGACTACAAGATGGTAAGTGATACTGGTGGGGCATGAGCTTCTTGACTCAAGTAGACACATGAGACGACCTGTCTGGAGGTGAGATGAGAAGGCAGAGGGGGTTAAGAGCTGGTTGAATGAACATGGAGAATACAGGGTGGAGAGGAGGAGTGTGCTGTCTCATTAGAGGGAAAGCAACTAGGAGTACATAGCAAGGTGTTTTTGTACGAGAGACTGACTTGATTTGTAAACTTTCACTTAAAGTACAATAAAAAAAAAAAAAACTTGGATAGGTTTGATTCAATTGCCCCTAAAGAAGTTGAGCCACTTTATATACACACCCCATTAATATATGAGGTTGCTTGGCTCTCCACACCTTAACCAACATGGGCTTTGCCCAATTTAGATCCTCTTACAGAATCTGTTTTCATTGGGCCTGCTTAGGACCATGTTAATTGTACTCTTTGGGCACTTTTCTCACTGTCGTTCGTAACCAGCATTGTCGCTGGTGGGTCAGATTAGAACTTATTCGACCAGAGCAGTAATAGGGCTGGTAGCCAGCCTGGGGTCAGTCTAGCCTCTTGCTCCTGGTCAGTCACTTGGAATTTATCGTATAGCTTTACAAAACATTATGGCCTCAGCATTGCACTGCCCAAAGCATGTAAATGCATCCTGATGATATTTCAAAAAGATACGCCATGTAAACAGACCGGTTTGTGCTTCTGTATTCTCATCTCTTGGACTGGTGTCTTTCTCTTAAGTAACTTTTGTAAATATTAATACTTGAGGTTTAATTATGTTAGAAGTGGCATTGAGAAACTTCTTTATGGTACTTGTTTCTAGCCATATATAATGTAGTAATTTAAAGACAGGGGTGGTTATGACTTATGTTTCTTGGAGAGATCTTTGTAGTCTTTAACTTCTTAAGAGTTGGCAACTGTGGGTAGACATGTAGAGAGAGCTATTTCTCACTGGAACTGAGAACTATGTAATTGAAATAATGTGGAAGGAAAATGTGATCATTCAGTGAATATAGTAACTACAAAAACAGGAGTATGGGTCATCTGGCCACTGCAGATGTGGCATTGGCCTTGCAGACTGGTGACTATATATCTTAGAGCTTCCTCTGAAATGCCCTAGAAGAGTTTTGATTTCAATATTATGGTCAATATCATGTCACCAATAGAGCCCTAGTGGTGCAGTTGTTAAGTGTTTGACTGGTAACTGAAAGTTCAGTGGTTCAAACTCACCAGCTCCTCCCTGGGAGAAAGATATGGCAGTCTGCTTCTATAAAAGTTACAGCCGTGGAGACTGTATGGGGCAGCTCTGCTCTGTCCTGGAGGGTTGCTGTGAGCCAGAATCAACTTATCGGCAGTAGGTTTGGTTTTGGGTTTATCGTGTCACTGAAATTTCATTTACTTTATTCAGATCATGTTGGAAAATATGGTCCTTAGACTTGTAGGTGGGCCTAGGAGAAGCTCACATCCTTAGAGTTAATAGTTTATGAATACATTGCCAGATATTTGAATTGTCCCACATCTAACTTACAAGGAAAGACATTAGGCCTGTCTTCTTGTTCTGTACATGATGGTAGCATTCCAGGGAGGGAGACAACTTGTGCTAGAAGATTCTGCAACTTGTTGATTGGTTGCTAGAGATTGCTTTACTGGTATGTTGTGGGGAAGAAAAAATTACCATCTCTGTGGCCTTTTAATTGTGTACAGTTACAATAACATTTGTCTCCAGTGTTTCACAATTATAAATTAATAATAACAACCCATTAGAAATTATGGGTGTTGTAAGCCCCTACTCCTTTGGGCATCTTAATAAAAATGATAATTAAAACCATAATTTACAGTAAATGGGGACACTGTCCGAGTAAATCCACAATATGGAGAAAATTAAAAAACTCAAACCGGAAGGAACCTTCCTAGCTCTGAAGTAAGAAATGGCCTTACTTTTTTGCTTCAGTGGGAGCTTTGTAGGTATTTGGGGGCACTGGCTTCCCACATGGCCTTTTTGCCTGAGAGATCTGTGGGTCACTGTATCTCCACTTATCCAACCTACCCATGAGTTTCCCTAAGCATGGCTGCTTGCTCCGTCCCCCTACACCATCACGTACAGACCTGCTCCTTCCCTTGTATTCCCTTCTGGGTGAATGAATCGCCAGCCTCATCTATGGCATGACTGGCAGCCTTGTGTATCTACTGGATACGTTCTCAAACCTAGACTCAGGCTCTGTTGGTCTTTCCTTCCTAAATAGTTTTCTAATTTATCTCCTTACCTGCTTAGCATAAGAGGAGGGCTCATCCTCCCCTGGCTAGTCCCCAGGCTTCTGTGTCTCCAGCCAGTCTGTCCTCTACATGACCACCAAAAGGATCTTAAATGAAAAGAAAAATAATAACAATAATCATAATTGTTATTGTTATTATAATTGGTGGTGTTTCTCCCTGCCCAGATTTTTTCAAAGGCTCCTTGCTGCCTACAGAAGAATCCCATGGTTTTAGCTTGGGGTACAGGGTGTCATCTCCCATTGTATTGCCTTTAGTCGTATGGGACCCCTTAGCAGTCCTTGATCTTATTTTGCCATGCACTGTGTCTTTTTGATTGTCTGGTTCATTTTTATGTCCTTCGGTCCCAGTGTAGTTCTTGGCCAGGAGTTTCTGCTGTCACTCAATGACATTTGGGAGCCTGAAAAGGTGGGCAACGGAGCTTGCACCACCTACCCAAATTTCTGCGGATTCCCAGGTTATTACCCTTGTGCCTCTCTGCCTGTGCAAACCCAAGTGCTATTGTCAGATTTTAAAAAGTGCAGCTAGCATCTGATTTTCTCATGCTTGACAGAATAAGATTTGACATGGCTTGAATCTCAATCAGGTCAGTGTGAAACATCTTTTGAAACTCTGCAATTTGGATGTGAACGTTCTGATTGAGATAGTTTGGTGAGGCTTTAGTCAATGTCTGTAGTGGGGATTTTCCCCAGATAATGTGCATCTGAGCGTCATATGCCTACAGTGGCTTGGCCAGTAATGTTAGCAGCGTGGGAAAGGACTGTGGGCAACAGGAGGGCCCAAAGCCCTTCTCTAGCGTGCAGCAGCTCTTTGGCCCGCCTGATTGTCACCAGGTGAGATCGTGGGTCCTGTGTAGTAAGCTTTTTCAGAGAAATTTGGATATCTAGCTTTTGATATGCAATCTCCCCAATATTATTATTATTATTATTTTTATTAACTTTTATTGAGCTTCAAGTGAACGTTTACAAATCAAGTCAGACTGTCACATATAAGTTTATATACACCTTACTCCGTGCTCCCACTTGCTCTCCCCCTAATGAGTCAGCCCTTCTGGTCTCTCCTTTCGTGACAATTTTGCCAGCTTCCAACTCTATCCTCCCATCCCCGCTCCAGACAGGAGATGCCAACACAATCTCAAGTGACCACTTGATATAATTAGCTCACACTTCATCAGCATCTCTCACCTACCCACTGTCCAGTCCCTTTCATGTCTGATGAGTTGTCTTCGGGGATGGTTCCTGTCCTGGGCCAACAGAAGGTTTGGGGACCATGACCGCCGGGATTCCTCTAGTCTCAGTCAGATCATTAAGTATGGTCTTTTTATGCGAATTTGGGGTCTGCATCCCACTGATCTCCTGCTCCCTCAGGGGTTCTCCGTTGCGCTCCCTGTCAGGGCAGTCGTCGATTGTGGCCGGACACCAACTAGTTCTTCTGGTCTCAGGATGATGTAGGTCTCTGGTTCATGTGGCCCTTTCTGTCTCTTAGGCTCTTAGTTGTCGTGTGACCTTGGTGTTCTTCTTTCTCCTTTGCTCCAGGTGGGTTGAGACCAATTGATGCATCTTAGATGGCCGCTTGTTAGCATTTAAGACCCTAGATGCCACATTTCAAAGTGGGATGCAGAATGTTTTCATAATAAAATTATTTTGCCAATTGACTTAGAAGTCCCCTTAAACCATGGTCCCAAAACCCCCGCCCTTGCTCCCCAATATTTTAATGCTGGCAACTAATTTGTGTTAGGGAGGAAGAGAGGAAAAGAGGGAGGAAAGAAGGAAGGAAAAGAGGACAAGGGAAGGGACGGAGGAGGGAAGAAAGGTGAGAAGAGTAAAGCAAAAGAGGGAGAAAGGAAGAAGGAAGGAAGGGAGGAAGGAAGGAAAGGGAAAGAAGAAGGAAGACAAAGTGTAGGCCGAACAAAGCAGGTCCGTGGACTTGATTTATCCTGTGGTCACTATTCTAGAGAATGGAAGCTAGTGTAAGAAAAGCAAAAATTTATTATTTATTTATATTTTCAATATTATGGTACTTTAATGTGTTTGTGTCCAAAGCTTAAAACCCCAAACAGTGAGATATTAAACCTCTATGGCCACTTAATTTTTCCGAATGGATTGGTTGTAACAAGTGCTAGAAAACCGATGCTGGCTATTGTTTTAAAATGCCTTCCTTCATTGTCTTTACATTATTAGCTTTAAATATTCTTCTGGACACACACTTGCCATCTCCATGCAGTTAAGCTGGTTCAATTTAAACATTGTCATCAAGTTAATTTTTTATAAGATGAATCAGGTTATTAAATTTAGTAAACCATTGCCTTCATTATTTTGCACAAACTTTGGCAGTGTGCAGAATTGGCTTAGCACTACTACATTTAGCTAATTAGACTGGTCATCAGCTGCAGTATTACAGGAGTAAGGAATGCTAGTCTCATGGGCTTTGTGCAGGACTTTAGCAGTAGGTAGCGTTATTAAACTTTTTTTTTTTTTTAAACTCCACACTCTAGAGATATGACTTCCTATAAAAGTGTTATTGTGCTTCCTGTTAAGCCATCATCTTTTGAAATATCCATGCTTTGTTTTTGCACCAAAGGCAATTGTAAAGAATAAGAAAATGGAGCTGTCTGTTGCAGCTTTTAAAAGGAGACCAGCAGTGTGTAATGCGTTGCTTAGATAAAGGAAGATGTAAGAGCCAAAGTATGATTTTACAAGACGCAGAGACAGATGGCTTAACCATGCTACAGTAAAGGATTATCTCAAGGAGAGAGGGCAGGAGCTTGTGCCTGCAGCCTGTTGCTGCCATCATGTCAGATGTGCTCTTTTTGGTAATACGAAGTCCTTTGCTGGAAGTTATTTTGTCAAGTGAGATAGCATGACTTAACACGTTTGTTTGGGAAAATAAAATTTGATAGAAAAAGGGCATGCTTTTTTCCCCACAAATTTGTAGGTAATGTCACTCAAAACTGCAGTGAGTGATAGCTATCTCTGCAGGATTTTAATATTTATTCATTATTAAAAAAGGAAGTTAGAAAGCCATCGGTATTGCTGTTTGAAATGACTGAGATTGCTTTAAAGTAGTCTAGAATGGTGGTCTGTTAGCAATCTGCCAGAACTATTTGTTCCTTTGGCAGATATTTATTGAATCCTACTGGGTGCTAGCAGAGGACATCACATGTAGTAAAGCCCAGGGTCAGTGAAAATGAGGAAAACCCTCAGTGAGATGGATTAACACAGTGGCTGCAATAATGGGCTGAAACATATCAACAGTCATGAAGCTGGCACAAGACTGGACAACCTTTCGTTCTGTTATATATACGGTCGCCATTAGTTGGAGCTTACTTGACAGCAACTAACAACAAGAACAATGGCTGGGTGTTAGTCCCCAAGGAGTATGTAGTTAACCCAACGAGTTTATGGCTTAACCTAATAAGTTAATTAAATAAACTGCGGCCTGCCTGACCTTGCATTATATTGATGCTCTCTCAAGCTATTAAAAATATGGTTGTTAAAAAATGACTAAGCATCGTATCCACCGTTTTTGCCTACTTCCCTGGATCATTTTTTCCTTTTGGTACCCTCTGATGAAAACTTGATGGAAAATATTTCTGATTATTGCTTTGACCTGGAAATTTCCAAGGGACACAGAGTCACCGTTTTCTCCAAGATCTTCTGGGTGTGTAAAGTCCTTAAAGGTAAAGTGAAGCGTTTTGGCCACTTTGAGTTACCTCCATATGGCTGTCAGCATTTCATTAGCCTGATGAACGTAGCATATCAGTCAGAAAGATTTTGTCTCATGCCTGCTTCCATTCAGTGTGGGAACAGCTGGGCTACAAAACCTGGTGTTCTACTTTTCTCTCTCTTTCCCAAATGATCTGGGTGTCTTTTGCTCACTGGTAGCAAGGGGTGAAGTTGGCATCATGGGTAAAAGTGAGTAAATTTCAGATTCTTGTCTTCTTGCTTCATGGCTAGAAGATTTGGCTTTAAACATCTTTCACTATGTGCACCAAAGACGAGGCAAACAGATTTAGCTGTTAAATATTTTAGGTTTGAAGTACCTTTGTGCATTATTATAGGAGGTCATCCTTTGGTGATGGTAAGTGTACATCTTGAATTCAGAACTTGGCATGATCTAAAAAAATAACAGGTTGTCTCAAGACTGAAGTTCAAGTATGACCTGGAGCCGGAATTCAGGCAGATGGCATGGGTGGATCCTGTAGATGGATTTCTTTGAATTCTGGTAATATCAAAGCCATTCAGCTCATGAGTTGCTGCTGGGAGCAGATCTGGGAGAGAATTTTAATTTTTCAGTCATGATGACAGTACTATATTTGGTAGATCATACAAATCAGAGAAGACATAGGATTTTACATGAAGGATTTTGAAAAGAGGAGGGAACTAACATTTATTTTCCGTGAACTGTGGTTATGTTAAGGTCTTAGTATATGTTCACCATCTACTCCCCATTTTATAGAAAAGGTAATTGAGTTTCAGATGAGTTAAAGGCATAGCCGTAGGTCCCATACCTTGTAAGTGGTTAGAGCTGGGCTCTACACAAGTGTGCTGAATTCCTGATTTTGAGTTTTCTACTGTGCTGTGCTGGCTTCCCTTGAAAGGTGGTATATATAAATAGACCAACCTCCGTGAAGATTAGCTATACGGAAGTGATATGAATGAATAAACTTTGGTAGGCTCTTTCACTTGCTGATCTCAGTAAGATAATGATACCTTAATTTTTTGTAAATATTAGCATTATCTTGGACACAATAATTTCTTGTCATTTGACCTTGATTTAGCTGAATTACATTGCTGCCTTCTCTAGTAGAATTGATTCCTTTGCTGTTTGTTGTACTATTGCCTCTATGATCTTTCATCATAGCTCATAAAATGTGATATTTTACACTTCAGAGCAGTGGTTTGATGCTCCAGCTCTGAAATTAGACTCTTTTGTTTTTTATTCAGTAATGTTCAAAATGCCAGTTGTTTCACAACGTCTCCGACATTTGGTGTGATCAGTTTTTTCTTTGAAATTTTGGCCATTGTAATAGTAGGTATGTAGTGGTTTCCCACTGTATCTTTAATTTTCATTTCCTGATGACAAATAAGGTTGACTTTTATATAGTAATTGAGAATTTTTCTTATTTTTCTATTATCTCAAAGAGTTTATATAAGTTTGGTGTTTTTTTCTTTCTTAAATGTTTGGTAAAATTCACTGTTGAAGACATATGGGTCCAGAATTTTCTTTTTGAGAACTATGAATTCTATTTCTTTGAATATATAGAAATTTTCAGGGTTTTTTTTTTTTTTTTTTGGTGGCAGTTTTTAAGTAATGTTTTTCTAGGATTTTGTCGTTTTTAACCTATATCTGAAATTTATTGGCATTAAGTTGTTCAACATACCTTTCTTAAGATTTTTTTAGTGTTTGTAGGATCTGTAGTAATGTCCTTTTACTCATTCCTGATACTGATCAATTGTACTTTTTTCTGTCTCTCCTTTCTCTCTCTCTCTGCTTCTGTCCCTTTGTCTTTCTCTCTTTTTCCCTTTTCCCCTTTTTCTATCAGGACATGTTGTCATGAGCTCAGTAAATGCTGTTTATTTGTTTTAATTTCCAGGTGTGTTTTCTCTCATTATGGGTCATGAGCTCTTTGAGGGTAGCGGCTATGTCAGTTCCTTATGTAGCCTTATCCTGTATATTTAGCTCAGGGTCTGGTCATTATTAAGTGATAGATAAATGGCTGACTGTGCCAGGAGCTCTGCTATGGTTTGACCTTCATCTTTGAAATCACTGTGTTTCTAGAGCTGGATTCCTCAACCCTGGCACTGTTAACATTTTGGGCCAGATTATTCTGTGTTGCAGGGAATTACCCTGTACGTCGTAGGATGTTTAGTAGCATCCCTGGCCTTTACCCGCTAGATACCAGTAGCACCCCACTGCCAATTGTGTCCACTGAAAATACCTCCAGAAATTGCCAAATGTTCTGTGGGGGACAAAAGTGCCCCTAGTTGAGAATCACTGACCTAGGGCAATGCATGTGGTCTTTAAAGGCCATTCGTTATAACTCAGTGTTTTGATGTTACATTTCTAACGCTGACTTTTCCTTTAAACCATAGGATTTGAAACTGCCAAGTCTTTTGCCCTCCATGGTGCACATGTGATCCTGGCCTGTAGGAATATGACAAGAGCCAATGAAGCAGTGTCACGCATTTTAGAAGAATGGGTAAGCACGTGACTTTTTTTTTTTCTCTTGTCAAATATACACACTAGGATAAACACGTGGAAATTTTACTGTGGTGTGTAAAGTTTATTGCTCTTGAAACAATGTTTTCTTTATTTTGAAAGCCATATTCACTTTGTTTACTTTTTCAATGAAAGATGAGCAAGCCCACTATTAAACACACATTTGTTTACAGTTCATTGTCAATGTCATCTGCTTTTATTACTCAGAGGCTTGAGAATGTTTATTCATTTAACTTATGTATTAAGAAAACTAAAATGTAGTAAATGCCTATGAATGTCACTAGGAGATTGTTATGCTTATGGATTTTAAGATTAGAAAGGAATAGGCTTTAACCCTTTTTCTGTTTTATACTTACCACTTTTCAGTCTGTGTAGATGTCCGTGCTGATATGTCTGTGTATATATAATTACATGTGAATTCACGCAACAAACATTTGTTGAGGGTTTGTAGTGCTCTTGGAGCTGAGGATATAGCTTCATACAAAACAAGATCCCTGCCCTCATGGGGCTTACCTTCTGGGTAGAAAAGGCAGACCATAAAGGTATGATCAAGTTAATATTTAATAGGATGTCAGGCTGTGATAAGTTCAGGGAAGGAAATAAAGCAGAGTAGGGGATGAGGAGTGACATGGGCTGGTTAGCTGAGACCTCTCTAAAGTTATAACATTTAGTCTAAGCCTTGAATGAAATAGTCAGCCATGTACATATCAGGGGAAATAGCTTTCCAAGCAGTGGCAACAGCATGTACAAAGGCACAGAGGTAGAAACATGCTTGGAGGATTCAAGAATCAGCAGGAGAGGTAATGTGGCTGGAGCCAACTGGGAGGGGAAGAGGTCGGAGAGGGACAGGCGCTGTCATGTAGAGCCTTGGAGACAATGGTTTGAGCCAGAGAGTGACACCAGCTGTTTGACGTTTTAATACGATCACTGGGCTTCTCTGTCCTATAGGGTTGCTATGAGTTGGAATCGACTCGACCGCAGTGGGGCAGTGGGTACTGGGCTTCAGCATGAAGAATAATCTGCATTCATCCATTCACTTGTCATTCGCTCACATATTTATGAAGTGCACCACTGATAGATGCTGGGGGGGTCTACTGCAAAGGTAAAATAGGTATTGCCACTGTCCTTGTACAGCTTTTAATTAAGAGTGGAAGACAGATTTAACCAAAGAAAGTAAACGTCAATGTAAACTTGAAACAATGGCAAGTGCCACTTCAGGGAAGTATGTGATGTGATGAAATTATGAACAATTCCAGGGAGGTGGGAACAAATGTCTGGAGAGGAGTCCCCAAGAAAGAAGTTATTGGGCTGAGAGCTCAGGAAAAACCAGGGGGAGGATGGGAGATGGGTAAGGCTGGGCAAAGGGAGTGTTCTGTGCAGTGGCCCTGGAAGGAGGAGGAGGGGAAGTCAGACCGGTGTGTCTCAGAACAGAGGGTGGAGGGTGTGGGATAATTCTTGCCTGGGCTGTCTTCATTTCTGAACAAGGTGAAAGAGTTCTTGCCATCTGAAAAAGAGACCCTGGTTTGTTTAAGAAAATTTCTGGTGTTCTGGACTGAAAAATTATGACAGCAAAGAAACAGAAGATTTGTTTCTGCCTTTTCAGTATATTTGAAAGGAGTCTTTGTTTTGAGCTCACTGAATCCATTATTTTGTGTTAACTAAAAAAAAAAAAAAAATGCGGGGCCCACCCAATTTTTTTTGTTATGGTTGTTTTTTTTTTTTTTTTTAAATTGTACTTTAGATGAAGGTTTACAGAACAAAGTAGTTTCTCATTAAACAATACACATATTGTTTTGTGATAGTGGTTGCCAACCCCATGACATGTCAACATTCTCCCCTTCTAGACCTTGTGTTCCCTTTTACCAACTTTCCTGTCCCCTCCTGCCTTTTTGTCCTTGCCTTTGAGCTGGTATGCCCATTTAGTCTTGTTTTGTTTTATGGGTCTGTCTATCTTTGGCTGAAGGGTGAACCTCAGGAGTGACTTCAGTACTGAGTTAAAAGGGTATCCCATGGCCATACTCTTGGAGTTTCTCCAGTCTCTGTCAGACCAGGAAGTCTGGTCTGTTTTTGCGAGATAGAATTTTTTTCTACATTTTTCTCCATCTCTGTCTGGGACTCTCTATTTTGATCCCTGTCAGAGCAGTCAGTGATGGTAGCTGGGTACCATCTAGCTGTGCTGTACTCAGTCTGATGGAGACTGTGGTAGTTGTGGTCCATTAGTCCTTTGGACTAATCTTTCCCTTATGTCTCTGGTTTTCTTCATTCTCCCTTGTTCCAGATGGGGTGGGACCAGTGGAGCATCTTAGATGGCCACTCACAAGCTTTTAAGACTCCAGATGCTGCTCACCAAAGTAGGCTGTAGAACATTTTCTTTATAAACTATGTTATGCCAGTTGAGCAAGATGTCCCCTGAAGTCATGGTCCCTAGCCCTCAGCCCAGTAATTCAGTCCTTCAGGGAGTTTGGATGTGTCTGTGAAGCTTCTATGACCTTGCCTTGGTCAAGTTGTGTTGACTTTGCTGTATTGTGTACTGTCTTACCCTTCACCAAAGTTACCACTGATCTATTGTCTAGTTAGTGTTTTTCCCTTCCCACTCCTCCCCTCCCTAGTAACTATCAAAGATTGTTTCTTTCTATGTGCAAACCATTTCATGAATTTTTACAATAGTAGTCTCATACGGTATTTGTCCTTTTGTGGTTGACATATTTCACTCAGCATAATGCCCTCCAGATTCATCCATGTTGTGAGATGTTTCCCAGATTCATCATTGTTCTTTATCATTGTGTAGTATTCTATTGTGTGTATGTACTATAGTTTGTTTATCTACCATCTGTTGATGGACACTTAAGATTGTTTCTATCCTTTTGCTATTGTGAATAATACTGCAGGGAACATGGGTGTGCATATATCTATTTGTGTGATGGCTCTTACTTCTCTAGGATATATTCCTAGGAGTGGGTTTGCTGGGTTATATGGTATTTCTATTTCTAGCTTTTTAAGGAAGCGCTGTATTGTTTTCCAAAATGGTTGTACCATTTTACATTCCTACCAGCAGTGCATAAGAGTTCTGATCTCCCCGCAGCCTTTCCAACATTTGTTATTTCCTGTTTTTTTGATTTGTGCCAGTAATTTGGGGTGAAATGGTATCTCATTGTTTTGATTTGCATTTCTCTAATGGCTGGTGATCTTGACCATTTCTTCATGTGTCTATTAGCTGCCTGAATGTCTTCTTTGGTGAAGTGCCTGCTCATATCCTTTGCCCATTTTTTAGTTGGATTATTTGTCTTTTTGTTATAGAGGTGTTTGATTTTCCTATGGATTTTAGATATTAGACCTTCGTTGGATTTGTCATAGCCAAATTTTTTTTCTGAGCCTGTACGTTTTCATTTTACTCTTTTGGTGAAGTCTTGTGATGAGATGTGTTTAATTTTTGGAAGACCCTAATTATCTAGCTTATCTTCTAGTGTTTGTGTATTGTTAGTTATAGTTTGTATGCTATTTATGCCATGTATTAGGGCCTGTAACGTTGCTCCTGTTTTTCTTCTATGATCTTTACAGTTTTTGGTTTTATATATAGGCCTGTGACCAATTTAGAACTAGTTTTTGTGTATGGTGTGAGGTATGGGTCCTGTTTCATTTTTTTACAGATGAACTTCTGGTTTTGCCAGGACTGTTTGTTGTAGACTGTCTTTTCCCTATTTAATGAACTTTGGGCCTTTGTTGAAGATCAGGTGACCATAGGTGGATGGATTTACACCTGGGTTCTTGATTCTGTTCCATTGGTCAATGTGTCTTTCATTGTACAAGTACCAGGCTGTTTTGACTACCGTAGCTGTATAGTAAGTTCTGAGGTCAGGTAGTGCGAGTCCTCCTACTTTATTCTTTTTCTTCAATAGTGCTTTACTTATCTGGGGCCTCTTTCCTTTCCATACAAAGTTAGTGATTAGTTTTTCCATCTCTTTAAAGAATGCTGTTGATATTTAGATTGGGATTGCATTGTATTTGTACATTGCTTTGCATAGAATTGACATTTTCATAATGTTGAGTCTACCTATCCATGAGCGTGGTATGTTTTTCCATTTATGTAGGTGTCCTTTGGTTTCTTTCAGTAGTGTTTTGTATAGGTCTCTTGCATCCCTGGTTTACATCCCTACTTTATTCCTAAGAATTTTATTTCTTTAGGGGCTGTTTTAAATGGTATTGCTTTCCTGATTTCCTTTTTGTAGTTCTCTTTATTGGTATATAGTAATCCAACTGATTTTTGTATGTTTTTCATGTTTCCTGCTACTCTGCTGAATCTTTCTATTAGTTCCAGTAGTTTTTTGTGAAGTCTTTAGGGTTCTCTGTATATAGTATCACATCACCTGCGAATAGCGATAGTTTTACTTCTTCCTTACCAATTTGGATGCCCTTTATTTCTTTTTCTTGCCTTATTGTTCTAGCTGGGACTTCTATGTTAAATACGAGTGGTGATAAAGGGAACCTTGTCTTGTTCCCATTCTCAGGGGGAATGCTTTCAGCTTCACTTTGTTGAGAATGATGTTGGCTATTGGTTTTGTATAGATGCACTTTATTGTCCTGAGGAATTTCCCTTCTATTTCTATTTTATTGAGAGTTTTTATCAGGAATGAGTGTTGGACTTTATCAAACACCTTTTCTGCGTTGATTGAAATGATCATGTGATTTTTTCTTTTGTTTTATTAGGTGGTGGATTATGTTGATTGATTTTCTAATGTTGAAACATCCTTGCATGCCTGGTATGAATTCCACTTGGTCATAGTGTATTATTATTATTTTTTTTGATATGATGCTGAATTCTATTGGCTAAAATTTTTTGTTGAGAATTTTTGCACCTATATTCATGGGAAATACTGGTCTATAACTTTCTTTCTTTGTGCTGTCTTTGCCTGGTTTTGGTATCAGGGTTATGCTGGCTTCATAGAATGAATTCGGAAGTATCCCTTCCTTTTCTATGTTCTGAAATAGTTTGAGAGGTACTAGCGCAAGCTCTTCTCTCAAGGTTTGGTAGAATTCTCCAGTGAAGCCATCTTGGGGGCCCAATTTTTTTCTATCTTAAAATTTGTTTCTCTGTTAAAAAATAAGAACTTTTATTAGGTGGCACAGTAGTAATCTCTAGAGATGTATAAAGAAGAGAGCAAATGGTAATATGTGCATGTGATTTGAATGTGCATGTAGAATAGGAAGGTACATGCACACAGTTTTGTACTTTGATTTTTTTCACTTAGTACTGTATCTAGAAGATCTTTTTTTTTGATCTGTCCATAATCTACCTCATTATTTTTAACTTCTGTATAATATTCCATCATGTGCTTATACTGTAATTTATTTAACCAACCTCCGTTCTGGTGGACCTTTTGGCTGTTTGCTTTGCTTTACTATTCCAAGCATTTGCTCTCTTAAAAGTTCAGTCTCTCTTGTATTTTCAGCCATAATTAGGTCTAAACTATGCTTCAGTGAGCATCCTTGATAACACATATTTGTGAATATATCATTAGGGCAGAATTTTAGCTGGGGATTCGTTGATTCAAAGGACATGCATTTAAAATTTTGATAGCAGTTTTCCAATTGTCATCAAATAGTGTTATACCAGATTCCACTTCCACTAACAATGTACCTGATGCCTCTCAGGGGATACAGTCAGGCTTGTAAAATTTTGCCCATGTGATATGCTATATTAAACTAGAAAAATAAGATTCTGGTGGCCCTAGTAATACTGTAATAGCCGTATTTATTGCATAATGAAAGTAATGTTTAAGCCAGTTCTGGAAGATAATGCAAAAACTCAATTGTTTATGTGTTTTAAAAATTATCCTCTTCTTATAACACCATATATATCAGAACAGAGTCCTCAGTATTTGTACTATTCTATTGTTTGAGCATAGAGGCAGAGATTTCTTAGAACTGGGGCAAATCTTTTGGTCTGTTAGGTCCCTCAGTTTCCTCATCTCTAAAGAAGAAGGGTGGGTGGGATCATTTCAAAGTCCGTCATTCAGCCTCCCTTTCTTGGATTTTAAGCCCCAATTGAGTCCCTGTAAATCAGGTTTTAGATGACCGAGTTATCATTGAATAACTTCACTCTACCTGAATAGAAAATTGAGCTACACTAGCAAACAGTGATCTCAGGGAAGGAACTATCCCCAAATATTCACTGTCAGAAACATGGGAAAAGAACGTGGGAACAAAAGCAAAACTTACGCTCACATAACATTTCAAACATTTAAGTCAGATTTTATAGATTGTAGGCTGAAGAAGGAGCCCTGGTGGCGCAGTGGTTAAGAGCTTGGCTGCTAACCAAAAGCTGCTCCTGGGAAGCCCTGTGGGGCAGTTCTACTGTGTCCTATAGGGTCACTATGAGTTGGAATCGACTTGATGGCAGTGGATAGACTGAAGAAATTCAGCCCCTTTATCATCTCTCATCTGTTTGCTTGCTCACTGTGAGTCCCATTGTACCGTGTTCCTAATTTTCGCTAGTTTATGGTTATGGAAGCTCTAATTTAGCACCAAAAGCTTTATAAATGGGAGTCCTTGGAGGATAGTGTCACTGCCCTTTCACATCTTTGCCCCACTGATATAGCCCAGAAAGTGCTTGAGGTCCCAAGCCCTGCCTTGGTGATGTATGCTGAGCTTATGCCTCCAGGTCCCCCACCCTCAAAATTTGCTGGTCTGGTTTCCTTCAGGCCCTTCTGTATTTCACATCTTTGTGCAGGGATTTTATCTGGCATATCATTAAATACCACTTTCTTGTGTTTCTCAAGGTCAATTTGATCAACTCCAGTTTTTCAAGCTAGTAGCCAGCTTGAGCTTGCTCATGCTTTATCTGGGATGCACCGTATTAGTTTCGGAGCCAGGAAGGACTTGCAACATATGGGCAGCTCATGGGAGATTCTCACAACAATCTAAAGTTTTTTGTTGTAGCAAAAGCTTATGCAGAATTCACTGGGCCTTTTGGCTCTGCCTTGGCTCTCACATGCCAAGGCTTCATGGACATTTGTTTCCAGCTCTGGAGATAGAGTTCATTCTTCCTCCGCAGCTTGCTCCTTTCCTTCCTGTTTTTGCTCTCCCTGTCTTCACTGCACATCCCAGAATTGGTGTTTTCCAGAACATTCTGTCCATTAGCTAGTTGAATGTTATTCTCACACCACAATGGGACAGCTAACAGCTACCATGTATTGACTCCCTCTTGAGTGCTCTGCCCTGGAAAAGCTGACACCGAGGCCTCACACAGTATTTTACAGTAGAGGCAGTGGAGGCTCGGAAGGTGAAGATGCTTATCCAGAGCCACACAGCTGCTGAGAACAGAGTCAGGCTCCTACCTCAGCCCATCTGGCTTACAAACCCAAAGTCTGTCCACTCTATGCCACAGCATGACTTTTCTCCCACATTCAGCATCACGCATGTTAGTTATCTTTCAGGTATGCTTTCAAAATTGCTAGGTGCTGTTTGAGTGGTGAATGTCAAGGTTAGTCATATTTCTCTGAGGAAACAACTCTGATCTATCCTCTGGTCCCAAGCAGTCTTTTTTCATTCAACATAGCCTTGGATAGAGCTCTCCAGCCACTTTTGGGAAAATCCAGCTATTTAATAAAATATAACTTAAATGAAAGTGTGTTCCATACAGAATTATATTAAGAGCCTGTATGTAATTACTACTAATAATAACTATTTCATGGGAAAATACCCTCCTGCTGAGATGTTTTGGATGCACCAAAGTTAGAAATAAGAGAAGAAAAGAAAAAAATTAAAATAAGATAACATGGTCAGGGCAGAAGTAAACCACCCTCTTAAAAGGCCAATCCGTTTAGTATGATTAAAAAAGGAGGGAGAAGGAGGTGGTCTATCAGCCCCCAATCATATGTAAATAAAGTATTTCTGGAAATGAGGTCCCTACCTGAGTAGTTAAATAGTCCACAAGCTATACGGACATGGTCTACCTCATTCACATCCTTAACTGCTGTCTGCACCACTACCTAATTTTTTCTTAGGTATTCCAAGGAGCCCATATGGCTGGCTGATTGCAGAGTTTATCTGTTCTTGCTTTCAGGATAAAGTGGACTCTGTTTCTCAGTAGCATGGTCTCCATGTTAGTTCTGTCAAGTCTGGGACACCGAGCGGCATGTCTCTGAGTCCTCTCAGTACTTTGAGTTTATTCTTCCCTTCATTCAATAAGTATTTGTTGGAGTGGGGTTTTGTTGTTCTATTTATGGAGGTCTGGCAAGTCCCACTCCCCACTCTGAGATCTAAGGACCTCAAAGTGGCATTGCATGAAAAGGACAATAGTGATTAGCTATCAAATGCACTTTAAACAGCCATGGCAAGACTTCAACTCCCCAATGTAGCACTCTTAAAAGGCCTAAGGGGTCTCTCAATTCCTCCTTCCTCTCTCCCTACTACATTTTCTACATTTTCGATTCCTAAAACTTGGGGTCTAAAAATTCTGGGTCCTCTGGAGGAGGGAAGCTGAGTAGAGATGGGGGCAGATGGCTCTGAGGCCACCCACTTGCCAACTGGTTGTATGTAAGAGAAAAAGGGGAGGAGCCGTGGCTGGGGGGTGGTCCATTAAGAGAGGGAGAGAGATGACCTTAGGAGTGGTCAGCTCCCGCAGTGTACCACGTCCTGACTAAGTCTGCTTATCAAAAGAGTGATACAGGAAGTGCAAGAGAGCTCAACCTGTGGGGGCTGCCCATTGTAAAATATGGAGCCCAATGAATTTTGTGAAACTCTAGCATCTACTAGGAATTGACTGATGGATCAGGCTGGCAAGGGAAGAGTTACTATGTGACTCACCCCTGCGTCCCCAGAATGGCTCTTGGGCCCCTTCTGGTATGGTAAAAGAGGAGTGACCAAGTATGTGCAGCTTGGTGAGGGGGCTTAGTCCCCCAGAAGCCTTCGAGCCCAAGCTTTCCTAACTTGTCTCTTGACTTAGACTTCAAATCTTCCTAGAGACTCATTAGAATGACATGCCATTGCCCAGGAGAATGCAACAGGGATCCAGCTCAGCTGCTCTTGTCTTTTTGTGGGTATTTAACCAAGATTCCCAAGATGTCTCATGGGGTGGTGTTCTTTTTGGTGAATTGGCCTTGGTCTTATCAGTGCCCTAGAGCTGGTCTAACTTCGAGCTCACTAAGACCTGAAGTATATAAACTAGAATGTCAATTTACAAAGTGAGATTTATGTATCAGGTCAGCCACATGTTTGTGTTGGCCTGATCCTTCCTTATTGAAAAACGGTAGGGAAAGCCAAATTCTAATCGGAAGGTTTGTGTGGTACAGATCAAAAGGTCTGTAGCTATAACAAATGGAGTTGGTCATGGGTCATCTGGATGCTTTGTTCTCTTTTAGAGGAAATGGCCAATTCCATACCCAATCAGGGTACCCATTCTCCTGGAGAGTTCTTAGGAGGACACCACTCCTCCTCTTCTAAGCTTTTGTGAACTACTCTCCCCATCCCCACCCTTAACTACATTTGTGTACACGTAATAGGCACTCAACACACTTTGGAATAAATGAATGCATGAATGAAGTATGTTAATGCTGTCAGCTGGGTTATAGCCAACGCCTAATCTGAAGGCATTCTGGTTCTCCAAGCTGGCTTCACACATCTCTGCTCTCACCTGTCAGATGATGACTTTATAGTTGAAGTCTCCGGTGTTCATTTCTGGAAAATACCTCATGGAAACAACAACTAATCAGAAGATACTGATGGCTTAGTTCCAGGCAAGCCTGCTCCTCCGTGCCCAGTCCATCATCAGGTGCTATCCCTTTCCTGATGAAGGGAGAAGTTAGCTATTTAAAACTCATTGTACTGACTGGCAGGCATTAAAAGCAGGCTGTCATTTACTCTTGTTAAACAGGGTAAAAGTAGTGGCCAATTGCTTTAAAACAAGTGGTATAGTGGTTAATTGCTTTAAAACATGGTTTCTTAACCTCAGCATTACTGACATTTTGGGTCAAATAATTCTTTATTGTGGGGAGCTCTCCTGGTGAGCAGCATCCCTGGCATGTACCCACTGGTTCGAGTAGCACGCTTCCATCGTGACAACCCAAAATGTCTGCAGACGTTGTCAGATGTTCCCTGGTGGACAAAATCAACCCTAGTTGAGAGCCACTGCTACAAAATATGCTGTACTGTAATGGCTACGGTTAGAAGCAGACATGCCCTATGACCTTGGGCAAGTTTCTTACCTTCCCTAAGCCTCAGTTTCTTCAACTGTAAAATGCAAATAATAATATCCATGCCGAAGGTAGTCGTGATTATTAGATATATTAACTGTATATGTATTGAATATCTGATATATTGCTAGGGGCAGATTAAATGCTCAATTAAATGTTCACTGCTGCTATTAGTAATGATGTTATTATTATTATTAATTTTCTGTTTATACATGAAGGTGTAAAGTGATGCTTACTTTTCTTAATCTGTCCAAGTAGCTGGAAGAGTTGCTATGGGAATGCTATTTATCAGCATGTTTCCAGTGAAGTTGCAAGGAATTCTTTTCCTGTCTTCGTATGTCTGGGCTCCTACATTTTAATAGATGGCTATTTAGTTTGTTGATTGGTATTTTCCAGTGTAGCTCATATTAGCACTCAGCTGTCTTTTGAAAAGCCATCTGAATTATTTATGTGATTGCTTTTTCTTTTGTATTTACAAATAAATACTTTGCATATATTTAGAAAAGACGATTAAGGGATTAGTCATCAGGAACGTCTAGAAACGGTTTATATCCAAATGGTTATTGGGAAAGCAGGGAGATGAAGGGTAAAAATAAAAAATTTATTAGTCAGAGGTAATGGAATATGCATGCCTTAGGGAGAGAGCACATGCTTAGTTGATTGTGGCCACACAGTTTGATGCTGGGGAGGATGAAGTCTTGTAATTATTCCAGTTTTCAGTAGAGTGGATACTGGGTCTGTTTACCTAGTTGGAGTGAAGGCACAAGGGAAGCACTGACAGCCTTATGTCATTGATAAGCATCAGAAATAATAACTTTAACATTATTTACAGATACCAAGCACTAGGTACCAACCAATGTATTAGAAATATGGGTGTGATGCTTTGCTGTGCTTTTAATAGATTCTGACACACTTGGGTTTTCATGATGATGATGATGTTAAGGAGTGTTGGACTAGGGATCTGAGTAGCAAATTGCTTGTTCTAATAAGAACTTCTACAGAAATCCAGCTACTTTTAGGGTATCTCAAATCCACTTAGTGACTTCATGAGGAGGTAAAGTTTTCTTACTTGTTGAAATTTCCCCCCAATCTTCTTTGATAATAAAAGCTTCAAACAAACCCGATGCTCTCAAGTCCATTCCAACTCTTAGCAACCCTATAGGACAGAGTAGAACTGCCCCATCGAGTTTCCAAAGAGCGGCTGGTGGATTCAAACTGCCGACCTTTTGGTTAGCAGCCGTAGCTCTTAACCACTGTACCGCCAGGGTTTACAATTAAAGCTTAAAACCCCATATTTTGCCTTTACAGATCAAACCTGGGGGCATAGTTTTTAAGAGCTACATCTGCTAACCAAGAGGTTGGCAGTTCGAATCCACCTGGTGCTCCTTGGAAACTCTATGGGGCAGTTCTGCTCTGTCCTATAGGGTCGCTATGAGTTGGAATTGACTCGATGGCAGTGAGTTTGTTTGTTTTTTAGGTGTGAGGCTTTCCTGTGTGTCATTGTGTGTGTGTGTGTGTATAGCTGGGAGGGTAGGTGTGCAGTATGCAAGTAAGTTATTTATAAGTCTCATGCTTGTCTAAACTAGTGACTTAGAAAAGATGGCCCTTATTCAACGCATCATAGCAAGTTATAGGGCTCATCCCCATTATTTTGAATGATCTTTAGACATACAAAAATATAAAAACTATTAATATTATTAATAGTTATAGATTATTGGGAAAAGCCTGTCCTAAATCAGTTGCTAGATTTGTTCCTCATTTCTTTGCTTTAAAAATTGCTTTTATGTTTAGTATTGAATTTTCAATAAATAAAATATGATATAAACAAGTCCGTGAACCATCAAGGACTATATAAACCACTTGCTTAAATCAATAAGCCCCAAATAAAAAAGGTAAAGATAAAATTCTAGAGTTCTTTCTTGGGAAACTTCTTAACACATTGTCATTTTGTCATCTGCAGGTTGCGGGGGTGGATATTTATATTTGTCTTTGTACTAGGTACTATGCTTAGGCACTTTACGATAAAATATTTGCGTTAAACCCATTTTGCAGAAGAGGCGTTAGAGCCTAGAGGAGGGAAAAAGACCTGCCTGGATTTACACAGGTGGGAGCTAAGTGGTGCATGCAGAATTGGAAGCGGTAATTGTCTGACCCTAAAGTCTTCTACTTACACAATCCAAAATTCCTGATGTTGGTGGTGCTAACAGACGGTTAACACACTCCCTGCTAACTGAAAGGGTGGAGTTTCAAGTCTACCCAGAGGTGTTTCGAAAGAAAATCCTGGAAAACTACTTCTGAAAAAGCAGCCATTGAAAACCCCATGGAGCACAGGTCTACTCTGACACACGTAGGGTCGCCAAGAGCTGGAGTTGACTCAGTGGCAACTGGTCTGGTGTTTTATTTTTTCTTTATTGTACCAGGAGATTGGCCTATCCTTTTCAAGGACTTAGCCAAATATCGTGTTCACGGAGATTTTTTTTCACACGCATGGTTGTTTTTCTGTTCATGATATGAGATAGCTGTGGTTTCCTGGGAAAGACAGTTTCCTGATTGGCCTTTTGTAACCTGATGGAGTTGATGAACCTTGCTGAAAGACACTTTCTTTCCCTTTCCTTCCCAGGCTTCCGTTTCAACTGGTGCATAGTGTATTTACTGTTCTACTTAAGTTGCTTCTTTGACCTTTCTTGTCACAGGCCCAGGGAAGATTTTTTTATCAGATAATAAATTACACATACCCCTCAGACGCGTAATTGGTTGATAAAATATTCTGAGTTTTCTCTGTCTCCGGAATTCCTAAAACTAGTGCCTGATATTTATCCTCTAGCTTTCCATTTCATTTCTCATTCCGAAAATTTACATTGACTTAGGCTGGAGTGTTATCCATTGTTCTTTGATCACCACATCTGGGGCTTCCTTTTTTTTTTTTTCCTGCCCTGTGCTCGCAGTGTTGAACTGAATCTTTCAAACTTTATATCCATGTAACCTTTGTGTGACAAAGGCTGTGATTAGCCACAGAGTTTTAAAGAGTGAAAGTCAAGCATAGGTGGCTAGCTCCAAACCATCGCTCCCAATCATGGGAAACCCAGAGCAGATGCATCCTTTCATTAATATGTGGTCCCCTGAGTTCTTATTAAGCAATTTTGACATAGTTTGAAGAGACGGATTTCATCCTCAGATGGTGTTCAGCCAATGTGTGAAGGCCTGACTCTGGCCACTAGACATTTAAAAAAAAAATTTAGGCTCTGTTATTTAAGAAGGAAAAAATATGCTTGAGTCTGTTTTTCATGTTTATTACAGGGCATTTACAGAGAGGCTCAAGCAGGTGTTAAATTAAACAGAGAGGTAAAGCAGTCCTTGTGCTGATAAAACCTCCTGCACAAGGACAAATAGAAATACAGCTTTAGGTGAGGCAGCCAGTCTTAGAATGTAGTGACATACTCTGGAATTCATTAAACAAAACTTTAAACAAATATTTAAAATAGAGCTGATTTTTGATTTGCGTAGAGGAAAACTTGCGTTTTGGAGTCAGATAGGCCTGGGATTGAATCCTGGTTGGCAGCCTTGCTCACTGGGTGTCCCTGGGTGAATTCTGCCATTCCTTTGAACCTTGGTTTATTTGTCTGCAGAATGGTGCTGATAATGGCCCTCTGGGCCATTGTGAGTTTGAAGTGAAATAATGCGCTTTCTTGCATGGAACCTGGCACATAGTAGACAGTCAATAAATGATAACTGCAGGAGAGCCTGACTTGTCCAACATGGATCGCTGAAATAGGCAGATGCTCTCAGAAATTGTATTGAAAAATGTGTTTATTTTTCTATTTTTTTCTTCTGTAGTGACACACGTAAGTAGCCAGGTCTCTCTGCATCTTCCCTTGTCAGTGAATACTGAGAGGAGCTGAGGGGTGTGTGTGTGGGGTGTCCCTTAGTCCCTAGGGGGAGGAGAGGTGACTGTTTCACATCCTCAATGCCCATGTTCCGGCAGTGGAGCTGGCTGGTCTTTCATAGAGCCTGGAGTTAGTGTAGGAGGCAACAGAGAAGCAGAGCTGGCAGAGCAGACAGTGTTCATAGGGGATTCACCTAGAACTAGTCTCTGCACTGTAGTCAACCAGGGGATACCGATGTAACTAGGTGTTGAAGGCCTTACAAAAGGAAGTCTTAAAAGTGACCGTTAATGGTGTCACTTATGCCCACAAATTCTTGGATAATCCTCGCCTCAAGAGCTGGAATCTAATTCCACTCCCCTTGAGTGTGGGCTGTTCTAAGTGATTCACTCTTAATGAATAGAATGTGACAGAAATTATGGCTTATGGCTCCTGAGAAAGGTCAGAGAAGGCATCGTACCTTCCTCCTTGCTCTTTCTTGGACCACTCACTCTGAGGAAAGCCAGCTGCCATGTTGTGAGGACACTCTAGCAGGCCTCTGGAGAGGCATGTGACAAGGAACTGAGGCCTTTAGCCAACAGCCCCCTGAGTAAGCCATCTTGGAATTAGATCCTCCAGCCTCCCCATCAAGCCTTCAGATGACTATAGCCCAAGTTGATACCTTGACAGCAACCTCTTGAGATGCCAGAAACAGAACCTTCTATCTAAAGCACTCCCCAATTCCTGACCCACAGAAATTGTGTGAGGTGACCCGCGTTTGTTGTTTTAAGCTACTACATTTGGGGAATTCTGTTACACAGCAATGGATAACTGAAACAGGGGCTGTGGCCTGAAGGGGAGAAGCCTTTCTGAGAAAGACTGGATAGTGAGTTTAGTAGTCAAGAAATGGGAACTTACCTAGCGATTTCTTCTAAAGACAACAAACCTTAAATTCTTAAAGTAGCAGTGACCTTCAAAGTCACCTCGTCTGACCTCTTTCCAGTGTGTAGATCACTTATACAACATCTCTGACCAGAGATCATCTAATACTGGTTTAAGCGCTTCCAGTAATGGACATCTCCCCGCCAGGCAGGTGTGCTATCTCTGCACACCTCTTAATTAGAAAGTTCTCCCTCATCGAAGGCAGAATCTTCTTGCAGGCGTCTTCTACCCACTGGCTCTGGTTTTGCCCTCTGAGTTGCACTTCTCATCAGAACCCAACTAATACATCTCTCAAATTCCCTAAATAATAAACCCAAAGTTATTGAAGATATTGTTACTAAAATTTGGCAGTGAGCCTGGCCCTCTCTCATTTCCTTGTAACCCCTGTCCCTCTTTTGTTACTGAGGTTTAGGATGTACATGGTAAGGCTCACAGCTGGGGAGCAAACTGCTCCAGTCTCCTTGAGCAGGCGGCAGTTGCAGGAGCCCAGACTCGCTTTGCCTTCTTCCCTGGAGTTAATGAATCAGTGCCAATGAAGAGCACAGTCTTCTTTTAAATGACTGAAGAACACTACACTTATTTACCTGACAAGTCTGATTCTAATTGTTCCGACTACAATTTGATCTGTAAACTGGGTAGCTGGGAGAAACTTCAATGCATCTTTGTAATGGCTTTGTTGTTGCTTATTGAGAGGGACTAATTAACTTTGATTATTGCACTAATATTATGGCACTTTGACAGCCCTTCAGATTTATGACTCTGGGAAAATAAACAAATGAAATGCAGGTGCTGGAGCAGAAAGAATAAGTTATTACTGAACTTTAATTACTTGGAATGTGTAACCAGGAGAGAATTAGTTGATGAATTACAGGATGCTTAAAATCTACATCAAATTGTAAGCAATATGAAGACAAAAATACAAAGAGAGAGTTGGGGAAGGTGCTATTTTTAAGGCAGAAAAGGACAGGACACATCTGTAATGGTCTCAAGAGTGTTTCATTGATTAATCCATCTGCTTTCAGATGCTGCAGAAACATACACAATGCTAGTCGAAGTGGGGCCCCCGACCCTCTGCATCGGCATCACCTGGGAATTTGTGAGAAATGCAAGTTCTTGGGCTCCACCCTGTACCTACTGGGTCAGAATCTCTGGGGGTGGACTTGCTTATTTCCTGACATTCAAAGAATGCTTTTAAATACATCCACTGAGTCCCAAAGGATAAAAACAATCATCCCTTTCATGTCTCCTGCTCTGAGAACCTTTAACAAATGATGGGGGGGAAACCTTCACCACTTGTAGAAATTCTATGAAAGAGAGAAATGTGTTACTTTTCCACGACCCTCTCTTAGTACTTGGGTGATCAATTTATTGCTCAAACCAAGAAGTGTTAGTGGAAAGAGGGCTCTCAGTAACTACACTGAGAGATCAGGCGTAAGCTGGGAAGAAAGAGCAACCTACTTAGGAGCACTTATCGTAATAATCTATCAAGGTTACGCTGGAATGGTCGGGCCTGGTTGGACTCTATACTGAGAGGGTCAGGTTTGACTTCTGGAGGATTTGAGTTTCAGGCTCACCCCTCATCCCTGCAGTTCTGATTTGCCTCCCACTTAGCACCTTTCCTTTTAAAATGCTGCAGTCTTCATTCCCACAAAAACTCGACTAGCCTTCAGCCCAAGGTTGTCTCTATTTCTTGGATGCTTGCAAACGTATTTGAGACACCCAGATCTTTTGTTGTCAAGCAGGCTGCGGAGTTTTTATTCCAGAGACCTTCTTTCACAGTATTTCCCCCACTGTCTGGAACTCCCAAATTCCCTTCTTTTATGGATGGTGATACTTGAAATAATAGGTAATAGAAATGTGTTTCAGTGTTAGACTGAGGCAGACCCTTCCGCAATGTAAATCGTCCACCCAGACTTCATATAATGACGTTGAAAAATAAATAGTAGTTGTTTTAGAATTCCTTCTGTTTGGGGTGGTTCACAGCTTGTCTAGCCTGGTAAACGTGGGTAACTGAGAGCGGGTTAAATGTTTACTTTGCGCCTGGGTAAGTGCCTCATCAGAGGAGATGCTGGCAGTGATATTAATGATTGTAATCGTATCACAGGCTTGGGTGATATGATTAAGGCAACCTCTGCAGGCCTACAAGAATGTCAACACAGAGAGATGGGTTTTGGCAAATGCAGACATCAAAGAAAAGCGGAAATAATTCTGCACTACTTTAAAGTATCCATTTAAGATAAAGTTCTTTTTAGTCATGTATGTCTTGTTAGATTTTACTGAACTGTTTTAGCCATTACTTTCAGGGAGTAAAGCAAAGATGTGAGCAAATTTATGTAAGGATAATTTGAAAAATTTGGGTATGAATTAGCGAGGTCATTTGTTTTTCTAAGGAAAGGTATAAATTAACAGCATTCTGTTAATTTGCAGTGTGGTACGATTATAAAATGGTAGGACTTTAGGACTAGAAAGAGCTTTCTGAGATCATCCAGTTTAATTCTCCCACTTAACAGATGGGAAGACTGAGGCCCAGAGAGTGTAACTGACCTGTTCCTTGTTATCTAGGCAATTATGCCTTCTTTTGAGACATACTATCAGGCTGTCTAATTGCCTATTGTGAATGTGTGTGTGTGTGTGTTTTAAAAGCAGAGACAACTTACTACAAAACATTTTTGGATCTATAAAACAGGAATTGTATGCTGGTGAACACTGAAGAAAGACGAACATAGCATTGCTTGCAGGACAGGAATATAGCAGCCAACACTTCATGCTCAGTGGGATGATTCCAATTGATGTAATTTTTTTCTTATTTTTGTGATATAATAATAATGGTAAGAATGACAACAATACAGGTAGCTAGAGTGGTGTGCCAATCACTTTACACACCTTCATTTAGTTCATCTTTATGATAACCATATGAGGTAGCTTATGATTCCCATTTTCTGATGAAGACCCTGAGGCACAGAGAAGTTTAGGACCTTGTCCAAGCTCACACAGCCTGTAAAGAACATATGTTGCAGGAGAGCAGAAACATCACCTGTCTTATTTGTCTTTGTCCAGCCCCAGTGTGCAGCGTAGCACCTGGTTTGTACGAGAGATTGAGTCAATATTTGTGGAATGGCTGGCTGAGGATAAAACCAAGTTGAGAGTTGAGCTGTGGCAGTTATAGCCTGAGCAGTAGTATCCTGCCACTACAGGTAAGGACAGTGTGTTCATTTATTGTTTTTGGACACTAGACAAGCAGAAAGTACCAGTAACCAGTTTTTTTTCTTAAGTACCGAGCTGTGTAAATTGATTTTCATTCTGACATACTGACATTTCACTGAATCTTCAACTTTCTGACTTCTTAAAGAAAGGTTCACTATTTATAGTATGCTAAAAAAAAAAAAAATTTATATATATATATATTTTCTTATGTTCAGTGTGTTACGCTCCAATTTTTTTTTGACGATTTCTAGTCCTGATTTTGGAAATCCCAGTTAACCAGCTTCCCTAGCTGTTCTGGGGAATGGGAGTTGGCTATAAAGAGGAGTGGACTCACAAAGCATCTAGGTTTTAAAGGACAGAAATGTGGATCATTTATGCAGAGAGATGAGTTCCAAAGGCAGAACAAGATAGTAGGGGGGAAAATAAGAAAGAGCTAGTGGACGGATCCAGGAGACTTTGGGTCTTTACAGAGATGGTGTGATGGAGGCAGACAAGGTAGATCAGAAATCAGTAATTACCTGTCTTAGTTTTTTTTAGTTATCTAGCGCTGCTCTAATAGAAATACCGCAAATGGGTGGCTTTAACAAACAGGAATTTGTTTTCTCACAGTTTAGGAGACTATAATTCAGAGTGCAGGCTCTAGGGGAAGTCTTTCTCTGGCTGCTCTGGAGGAAGGTCCTTGTCTCTTCACCTGTTGCTTCCTGGTTCCTTGGAGATCTCCACGTGTCTTGGCATCTGCCTTACTCCATCTCTCCTCTGCTGGCTTGTTTAATCTCTTTTATATCTCAAAAGAGATTGACTCAAGATACCCCTATGCTAATCCTGCCTCATTAGCATGACAAAGACAGCTCATTCCCAAATGGGATTATGACCACAGGCATAGAGGTTAGGATTTACAACACATATTTTGGGGAGACTTAATTCAATCCATAACATTGCACTATTTGGCCCTCTAAAATTCCTATCCTTGCCCCATGCGAAACACATTAACCCCATCACATCATCCTAAAAATCTTAAATCAACTCCAAATCCAATATCGAATCATCTGAATCAAATATGGGTGAGACTTTTAGCGTATTTCATCTTGGGGCAAAATTCCTCTTCATCTGTGAACCTGTGAAATCTAGGATACAAATTATCTGCTTCCGAAGTACAATGATGGAATAGGCACAAGGTAGACATTTTCCTTACAAATGGGAGAAATTGGAGGGAAAGCAGGGATGGATAGCAGGCCTCAAATAAACCCAAAACTCAGAAGAACAAATTACATTAGCTCTGAAGCCTTAAAAATAATCCTCCCTTCTCTGAGACCATCTGGGCAATGGCCCTGCCCTCCAGATTCTTGGTGTTGGCCATGCCTTCTTATTCTGGGTGGAGGCCTCTCATCCCTGAGTTTCACCTTCGCTTTTCAGGCTCCCCAAGATGGCAACTTTGTTCCCTCTGCTTTAGGCAGCCACATTCTCCTACTCCCATCTGAGTGGTGACCCCACTCCCGTGGCCCTGGTAAACCTCATTCTTCTGTCCCATGGGCATGGCAGCCCACCCCCTTAGCTTTGGGAGAGAGAGAGGCAGACTGAAGTAGAGAGACAGAGAGAGGTAGAGAGAGACACAGATGGAGGCAGAGAGACAGACAGAGATAGAGACAGACAGACAGGTAGAGAGAGGCAGACAGAGAGTGCAAACCTCTGGAGTAACATTTTCTTGAAGCTTTTTGGTGCTTCCACATGATGGAATTTGATCACTGTTTTCAGCATTCTCTGATCATTTCTTGCTTAGAAAGGAGGAAATTAGAATTGTTGAGCTATGATTTGTTTTAATCAGAAAGAAATTGTCTAACATAAATCTCTTTGTGAGTGCTGGAAAAGCCCTAAAGCGGCCAGGAGAGAAATATCAATACTTGGCAAAGGAGGAATGATGGTTTCAATTCGTGGCCTAATTGACTCTAAGCCTTAATGAAACGCAGGCCAGGGCGGGCGCACACTCTGTGGCTGGATCAACAGTGAGCTCAGCGCTGGGAGGGGAGGAATTCAGGGCGGTTATCTGCTTCTTTGCTATTGAGGCAATTTTCTAATTGAGTGGGGCTACCTTTTTTTTTTTACCTAATACCAGATAATAATTTTTTCTTCCCATGAAGAAAGTAAAAAAAATTTTTTCTGACTAACACAGTAATTTACTTTAAATTACAGCTTTTTCTCTTGGAAGCATTCATTTATGTTAGATTATTGTTCCCCAAGTGAAATTTCACTGATGCTGTGTAATTAAATATAGATTTTTGAAAAGATAGTATATATTTTAAATTTATAAGTGGACAAACGGGGGGTATATAAAGACCTTATTTAACAAGAGTAAGTAGCCCACCCAGTTGACATGATGACTGTTGGAAAGGATCCATTTGGCATCTCTGGTTCACTGTTCCATGCTAGGCACCATCTTGGGAAAGGGCTACTAAAACTTGCTTGTTCATCAACCTAAAAGGATTGAAGCTGTAAAATGTTAGGTGGGAATTTTGCAAGAGGCGGTAAATACAGCACAGCAGTTAAACAGCAGTCTTGGGATCTGGCCTGCCTGAGTTAGAGTGCTATTTCTGCCACTTATGAACCGGGTGACCTTGGTTGAGTTACTTCACCTCTCTGTGCCTCAATTTCCTCATCTGTAAAATGGAGATGATAATAGTACCAGCCTCACAGGATTGTTGTGTGGATTAACTGAAGTACTGTATGTAAAGTGTGTTGAATGGCATCTGGGTACTTAGAATGATACCTGGAACCTAGCGTGTGCTGTGTAAGTGCTAGCAAAGATAAGAAAACAGTTGTTTAAGGCCCATGTGTGCTCTGTCCCCTGCATGGTCTAGCCCCTGCTTATGTATGCAGGCTCATCTCTGACCTTTCTCTTCCTTGTTCCAGCTGTATCAAACACATTGCTGTTCCAAGCCCTCCAGTCTCTCTGCATCTTGGGATGGGATATTCCCTCTGCTTGGGAGGATCTTAGCCACCTTGTCCACCCAACCAGTGCCTCCGCATCCTGCGAGGCTCTGTTCATGGATATCTTTCCCACAAAGCTTTCCTGGTCTGCTCTTGCCTCTCTCCTACCTTCCTTCCCTCTCTTCCTTCAGCAGATAGCTACAACCCTTTTCTCTGAGTCAGGTTCTGCACTAGGCAGTGGTGATATGGCACTTACTGAGAAGGCAAAGGTCCCTGTGTCCAAGCAGGTTACACTCCACGTTTTGGTTTTTTAATATGCCTCCATTGAAACACCGATCACATTACTTATTAATGGTTTTCCCAATGGGCTCTTCATTTAATCAGCAAATATGTATTGACTCTATTATATATCAGCCATCCCACTAGATTCTGAACATATATAGGTACATAGACATTGTCCTTGCCCTCATGGAGTCCTAGTGGAGACAGACACATAAATAAATAATTGTGGTGGTAATAATAATACCAACAACAGTCCTTGGTGTGTGCACATATATGGGCGTGTGTGCACAGTGAGGAGGGACAAGAACTGGCTTATGGCCTGAGCTCAGTAGATACTTGGCAAGGAGCAGACACAATGCTTTGTGCTCCTCATCACTTTTATATGGTATAGGACAAGTTGGTTGGGAGGATGAAGGTTTTTCTTTGACTTCCAGCAGTCTAGCTAGTGGTTGAACACACAGATGTTGGAATCAGGGAGATCTTGGTTGGAATCCTGGCTCTGCCATTCCCCAGCAGTGTTGTGATCTTAGACAAGGTGTGCCTTTGGGTGCCTCTTGATCTTCCCATGTAAAGTGGGAATGTTGCATCCCTGCTTCATAGGATGCTTGTCAGAATTAAATGAGGTGGCAGTGCCAGGCTCATGGCACACGCTCACTAAACCTGGCCAAGTGCCCCACACTGTGCTGGAAGCTTCTGAATGTTAACTCTTCGTGCCTTGCACATCTTGGCTTCTAACCCATCATGGCATGCTGACCTCCCCCTCTTTCCTGTCAACAACTCTTCTGGCTACTTGGGGCTGGCCTCCTCAGAGTCAGATAGAACCCCTTCTGGGTAGATTTGCTTTATGTTCAAACAAAGCTTCCTTACTGTGGTATTGGATTTTGTAGGAGAGTGACAGTTTCCAGAAACCTCTGGTCCGTGAGCCAATTTGGAGAAAATGGAATCATTCCCTGTGCCTTTCAGCTCGCATCCTAAAAGCCTGTACAAACACTTTGGGCAGGCTTCAGCAACTTCACATCAAGGACTCAATCACGGCTTCGAAATAAAAACATCCCCCGTCGCTCTCTGTGCGTGAAGCTGGAGTCTGTGCTTGGCACAGCCCTTCGTGATAACGCAAACACATCCTCCCACCGTATCAGAGGGCTCTACAGAAGGAACAATCCACTTAACATGCTCAGTGCTTCTCCATATGAGGATTTAAAAAAAAAGTTGAGACTGTCAAGATCCCAAATGTTTAGCTGCACTCCCAGCTAGAGGTAGGGTAGGTCTTTTGAAGTCTTCTGAGAAGTGGTTTCATATTCAAATTCGTTGAGCCTGGCTGGGATAGGCAGCAGTGGTAATGTAGCGATTCGCTCCGTGGTTTCTCATCTTGCCAGAGAAGCTGACCTCATTATTACCATGTTCACATTTTCACATTTTCCTCAGCAAGTACTCTTCTGTAGAAATAGTCATGTATTCGGTAACTGATAGTCATAAGTGTTCTATGATATGTGGCAAATTTATGTGTGAAAGAAAATAGATGAATTAAAAACACTAAGCAGCGTAACCGGCACCCACATGGATAAATTGTCGAGATCTATTTTTTCCCCTTATACTATAAACATACGGCATGAATTTTCTGCTCTCATTACAGATGCTGAGAGAAGGCAAAGACAAATATTTATATTACATTCATGTTTTACAGTAAGAACACTGTTCAGTTTGTTTATACAGTTTCACCGTTACAGTTTTTATGGTTGGTAATGAAACCCCTGTAAAACTGAGCTTGGGTTGTGTAGCAGATGTGATAGGTCCTGATGTGCAGGGAGATGTCTGGGATGGAATAGTGGATGTCACATGTGCAGGGAGATGTCCGGGATGGAATAGTGGATGTCACATGTGCAGGGAGATGTCTGGGATGGAATAGTGGATGTCACATGTGCAGGGAGATGTCCGGGATGGAATAGTGGATGTCACATGTGCAGGGAGATGTCTGGGGTGGAATACTGGATGTCACATGTGCAGGGAGATGTCTGGGGTGGAATAGTGGATGTCACATGTGCAGGGAGATGTCTGGGATGGAATAGTGGATGTCACATGTGCAGGGAGATGTCTGGGATGGAATAGTGGATGTCACATGTGCAGGGAGATGTCTGGGATGGAATAGTGGATGTCACATGTGCAGGGAGCTGTCTGGGGTGGAATAGTGGATGTCACATGTGCAGGGAGATGTCTGGGGTGGAATAGTGGATGTCACATGTGCAGGGAGATGTCTGGGGTGGAATAGTGGATGTCACATGTGCAGAATTGACAGTTGAGTTATGTGTTAGGACAGGCAAAGTCATGCTGCAATAACAAACAACCTCAAAATCTTCGTGGCTTAAAACAACAAAGGTTTCTCATTCCAACTGCATTTCTATCTTGAGTTACATGGAGGGTTCTGTCGTGTGGTGGCCTCACTCCTCTGGATGTTGTGACAGAGGAAAAGGAGGGCACGCTGAACAGTGCTTGGCTCTTAAGGCTTCTGTGTGGAAATAACACATGCCACTCTGTTCCCATTCCATTGGCCAAAGCAAGGCTCACGGCCATGCCTACCATCAAGGGGACAGAGAGATACAAGCCCACCGTGTTCATGGAAGGTGGCGGGGAATTGGAACATCAGAGAACAGCCCTAAAGACTTCCTCCCCCAGTTGCTTTAAACCATTTTGTAGTTATATAATTGACATTCTATTTTTAATGTAACTTTGGATCAGGAACAGAAAAGGCATCATGGACTGACAGTATGCCCACCATACCCAAACTCTTAAAATTGATGAAACTTTGCCTTCGTTTTAAGATGGTCTGGATGGAAGGGATTGGGTACAATACTATTAGCTAAACTATAGATCTTATTTGGATTACATCAGTATTCATCTGCACTTATTTGTGTGTGTGCCTGCGTTTCTATGAAATGTTACAACACACGTATAGCTTTGTGTAACCACCACCACAGTCAGGAAAAATAAATGTTTTATCACCCCAAAGAAACACTTTCTACCTTACTTTTTATTTTTTGAGTAAAGTCTTATCCAGGGCTGTTACTGACACTAAAGTTTCAGGGCAATTTGATAGCTAAAGACCCTCTTGTCACCTCTGTCTGTTCATTGTCTGTTCATCCCACCCTTCACACATGGCTGAGTTATGCCATGCTTTGTGATAGGTGCTGGGCAGACGCAAAGAAGAGACTGCGCTCAAGTTGCTCGCAGTCTTTGGCAGTTACGTAAATAGTTTCAGTAGAAGGTGAGGAATGGTAGAATAGGAATTGGTGTCTTGAACTGCCAAGGAGAAGACAATGACACAGGATCTTTTTTCCCAGTCTCAGATCCTAATAGTCTTTCTTCACCTGACTTAAGCAGAGTAAGAATGGTTCAAATCACATTAGAAAGCAATAATTTTCTCCCCTACTTTTAAGGGAGAAAGGAATGCCCTCCCCCTCAACAGATATTTTGTGTGATCAGTACAGACCACCTGTTCTATACTGATGGATTTTTCTTTTTTTTTTTTTCTTCAAGGAAGAGCCTCACAGATAGCTTGTGAAAATTTTAGAAATAGTTCATATTCTTTCTATAGGAAAGTTTTTTAAACAGCAAGGTTAACTAACGTATTTGTATGCCTATTTAAAGTGGTCCTTCTTGACATGGAAACCCTGGTGGTGTAATGGTTAGAGCTATGGCTACTAATTAAAAAGTCGGCAGTTCGAATCAACCACTCTTTGGAAACTCTATGGGGCAGTTTTACTCTGTCCTATAGGGTTGCTGAGTTGGAATTGACTCCGTGGCAGTGGGTTTTTTTTTTTGTTTGTTTGTTTTTCTGACATAGATATTTACGTCATAAGACTTCTACCCATTTTTTCTTGTTGAGGTGAAGGATGGTTCATCGTAATTTTTAACATGCCAGGAGACCACGGAGACCTCCGTCTTCATTTTCTCCAGGCTAAACAGCCCAGGGACCAGAACCTTATGAGATCAGTCTCCCCCATGACCCTTTCTGTTTTTTCAAATTCCTTCTAACATGTTACCCAGATGTAGGCACAGTATTCCTTGTTTTAACATTTCTTGAAGAAAATAAGGAGGGTTTCATATGTATAGCATGTACTACATTTTATGAATCCAGGAGCATGTTTTCCTTTTCTCTCCTGGAAGAACAGAGCCTTACTTGTGATATTTGTTTTTCCCCTTAGGAGTTGTCGTAACTCTGGAAATCTTAAAAACAAACACACATACAAACAAAAAGTAGTTTTGGATATAAAATCTGTGCCCATTAGAGTTCTATGCAACGGTGGCCAAGAAACCTAATTTCTTTGAGCCTCAGTTTCTACATGTGTGGAAGTGAAGTGAGTGATAATGTCTAACACATTATTTGTTGTGTTGATGTTCAAACACCTGATATTTAGTGTCATATGAAACATACAGATGACACTTAATAAGCTTGATTTTTATTCACATGATGGGTGTGGAATCGCTATGAAGATAGCTAAAGGCTGCAAGCAAGGACCTGGAACATGATGGGGTCACTATGAATCGGAATCAACTTGATGGCAGTGGGTTTGGTTTTTGGTTTGGTTATGAATGAAGATATTTTAGTTCCTTTTCCCTGTGTGTTGAAAGAATGAGTAAATGCATGGATTTGCATTTTCCAGTCTGAATTAGTTTTCTGCTCAGAGGTCGAAAGAAACTCTAACTGTAATAATTATGTAGAACTAAATCAGAAAAAACAAACAAGACAGCAAAAACAATGTGTAGAGCCTAGGTGAATTTTTATTGGTTAATTATCTTCCTAGTCCATTTTTTCTCCAGGCCTTTATTTTTATATAATATAAATTCTTGGATTTAAACAGATTCCTACGTAGATGTGGATAAGTTCATGGGATTTAAATGATATGATAGGTGTTTCCCAGGCATTTAAGACCTCCTTTTTTTTTTTTTTTTTAAGTCTTCTATTTCCATAAAGCATTATGGATGCATTCCACGGATTTAATTAATATAATATCATTTCATTCATTGTAATTCCTCACCAGGGTTATGAGAACTTGGGAATGTTTAGTTTCTTATTCAGTTGATTAAAAGGTACTTTCTATGGTTTTCCAGCTAGCTATTTTCCATGGAATTTAGTACTTGTCGATGTATATTAAATCAATACAGCTGAACGATCAAAGTGGTGAGAAGAACATTCATCTGAACAAGGAAGAGTAGTTCTCTTAACTCAGTTTGGAAAAATAAAGTTATAAGGCTACAGATTGAAGTAATAGGGTCTTATTTGAAAAATCTAGCAATAGTGAGATCGTGATTTGGAAATTTTGAGAATCTAATGTTAGAAAGAAATAACAGCAAACATTACTTTATAGGGAGTTCCTGAGTGGTGCAAATGATTTAACACACTCAGCTGCTAACTGAAATGTTGGCTACTTGAGTCCACTCAGAGGCTTCTCGGAAGAAAGGCCTGGTGATCTACTTCTGAAAAATCAGGCACTTAAAACCCTGTGGAGTATAGTTCTACTCTGACACACATGGGGTCCCCATGAGTTGGAGTCAACTGAATGGCAACTGCAGTTACTGTATAGAATGGGCATAAACTGTGGGCCATTGTGGGATGGTCCAGGCTGAGAAATCATTGACTTACGTAAAGGTGTTAACAGATGTCCAGGTGTTAAGGCCCTTAGTGGATGTTGGGAGGAGAGAACGCACTTTTTGAAATCATATAAATGATTTTCCTTGGGACCACTGGAGAAAATAGAATCCATATTTGACAAGGTGTGGCACATTTTCTATTTTGATTCCATGCTTGACTATCAGGTAAGGATAGTAAAGATTTGATTAGATCCTTCTATAAAACTATTAAAGAGAGATGGAGAGGAGAGGTAGGGGCTGAGGAGGAGAGTGGGGTGAGGTGGCAGGAAGACAGAATTTGGAGGGGCATGCAGAGGCGAGGTCAGTACCAGAGTTCCTGACCTCCCCACAGAAGCTGGTGTTCGACTCAGGCTATGGCTGAGGGGGTAGCAGATCATCTGGAGAATGAAGTTGTCTTTAAGACACAGGTTTGGGGCTGGGCCAAGCTAGAGACAGAAGGAAACTTGAGTCTTAGGAGTAGATAGGGTCCAGAGGTAGAGTCAGGTGGGGCGAATTAAGACAAGGTGATGGGCAAGATCTTTAGGGATTCAGCTCCCTTCTATAGTGGTAGCCTCCCAGGAGCTCCTTCCTCTTACAAATTTGGTCTTCATCACTGCTTGTTGCTAGTCATTGACACTTTGTGCTGCTTCCTCTTAGCTCATTTGTCCATGTTCAGAGCCAAGTGAAGTGTGTCATAAAGCAGAACTATATACAGGGCATGTAAAACTTGACAGCAGCCCTTAAGTCTATTCTGGGGGACAGAAAAGGAGACGAGGAGTCAACTGACAGTTGGAGATGGTCAATAATGGCAGTAATGGCAACTAAACCCTTCTTACATTTCTTCAAGAGCTCACTTTCACCCATGCTCTTCCTGTATTGTGGCAGCTGCTGTCTTTGTCCAGCACCGTTTTAGTTAGCAGGTTGCGTCCCTAGGACTACAGAAGTGGAAGTGGTGGTGGTAGTTTGCATGAACAGTTATGGTCTGTCACACCCTAGCCAAAGTGGTTGGTGCCAAAATGGGCACTTGACTTAGGCCAGACCAGCCATCTGTCAGTAGAGAAGATGCTCTCTTGTTTGCTGGATTGGGAGCTAGAAGGAAGTTTGTATGGGCTGCTAGCAACAGTGCTTTCTGCTACAAGGAGACAGAGTAAGAAAGGTGAAGATAAGCTGAGATGAGAGAGAGAGAGTGCCTTTGGCCAACTTCAGTCCTGCCTTTGCCATATTATGGAACTGGTAAACCCACTTTTGGCTGTATTTCTGTCACTTGCAAACAAATCAGTCCTACCTAATACGCCTGGTGACTGTTTGGCCTCCAGAGGCTATGCTTGGTGGGTACTCTCTCCTACTCAACAACGCCCCTGCCACCCAGTTACAGCTGCAGCTCATATTCATTCCAGTCAGATTCCATCGTACAAGCATGCTAGGAAGGGGTGTAGGCCTCACTTAGAATGGTTTGGCTTAGGTCCTGCATTCTTGTAAGGGATGACTATGGTCACATTGGCACAATAGAGGAAAGCACATTGGATCCTGGAGTCAAAACTATTTGGTTTGAATCTAAGCTCGGTCTCTAAGTAGATGTCCAACCTGAGCCAGGTAACTAATCTCTGAGATGACACTGCATACTCCATAGAGTTGTGAAGTTGAAACGTGATAATGAGCGGGGAGTGCTGGATAGAGTGTCTGCCACACTGTGGGTTCAGTATGCTTTAGTTTCCTTTATATCAGCCCCCTAAGCCCCATTTTTTGGTGTTTATTTGTGACCTGGGCCTCCAGTAATCTGATAACCCACGTGACTTTCTCAGGGGCCTTCTCTTGAGTCCGGAGTCTCTGGTCTTAAGTGTTCAAAGCCTAAAGGTGATATATCCTTTAAGGTTGCTTGTTTTATTCTCAATTCCTTTTTTAAGATAAAACCATGGAATAAAATATATTTTATGGGCCCCTTTCTAACCCTGGTGATGAGAACTGGGTCAGGCAAGACAGCAGGTGCTGCAGGACCACCAGATTGTCACCCATCACGGAACGCCTGGAGCCTGCCAAGCCACATGGCATTTTTGTGGGAATTAGGAAAAGGCTTCTTTTGCTAGGATGAAGACAGTGCCATCTTGCCCTTTGAGCCACTGAGCTGTTGAGTTGAACTTACTAGCCTCGATAGTCTTCCTATGATCTCAGGTAGGGGACGTAGAAAAGCATACACCTGCTAATAGAAAATACCATCATTATGAGTTTCTAATACATTTATTTGGGCGTTGAGCAAAATTCTCCAAAATATATACACCTACCCCTGACATATCAATTAACCTTGTTGTCTGACGTTCCACATTTACAACAGTAAAGAAATTTATCCGACTATTCAGTGCATCAGCGTGCCTGGCAGTAACAAATGCTGAGGTCCCTGACAGAGTCCCTGACTGGCAGACCCCATGTGCACGTAGAAAGGAAGTTCATATTGCATAGTATTTCACTGCCTGAAAAGGGGAGATGGGGCGGAGATTGGGGGGTGCTGGAGTGGGGCTGATGGGGATGGGATGCTGCCTGGTGGGTCATGGGTGCCCACAGGGGGCTAAGGCTGGGACAGCAGCAGCCGGTGTCCTGAAAGCGGGCCACCCTTAGGGCCCAGGAGGAAGCGGGATTCCAGGGTCTGGCCCTAGCTCTCAGCCCCAAGGGGTGGCAGGAATGGGCTGGGCTGTGGTCAGGAGCCTTGAGACGGGACACTCGGGTGCCTGGGGCTGTAGGACCCACGTTCGCTGACTAGCGTCTGTGCAGCCCCTTCTACTTCCTTGATGCCCCCTCCTGGGTGGGCACAGGTGAGGGTAATGTAGGCTACCTGGATGGGAGTGAGGTCAGCGGATGAGTGGCTAGCAGCAACTGCAGTTTTAGGTCAAGGGCAGAAGCTGAGTGTGGCTATCATGGCCTCAGAGGAAGCTCTGGATAATTGATTCTTGTGAGGACATAGGGGTGGCAGGGGGCAGGGCCACCCAGTGAGAGTAGGGTGAGGGGCTTGGGTACGGGGCTGGTGAGGGAACCCAGTGAGCAGCATGTACCTCCTCCCTGTGGCACCCAGGCCCCCTGCCCTTGGGCAGGGAGCCCCCTGCCCCCAACAAAACCACCAAGGGTGTTTTGGGGTCATTGAGGAGATCAGCCGAGGTCACCCGTCCTGAAAATACAGTGAGGGCAGGAGAGGTAGGTGACCCTGGGGAAGGGAGGGGTGGTGGCATTTGGGGCACTCTGGCTCTGGAAGACTGGACAACCCTCCCCTGCAGGTGGCGTGGGGGCGGAGCCCTCCTGAGGCAACTGAGGGAGGAGGAGGCGGTGGTAGCCTCAGCTGGTGGCCTCAGCAGGGGCGCGGCGGAATGTTCACAGTACAGGTGAGGAGGTGAGGTAAAATGGTCATTTGCCATTTTTGCATAATGCTGATTTTTGCATAACGACCTGATCTTTGGAACCTAATGATAAGTGAGGAGTGGGTGTATCAATATGATCTCAGCATTTGATAAGGTTGCATTTTAAGAACCTTGAATACCTGTTTTGTACACATTATATATGATATCCTGTTTTGTACATATTATATGTAATATCCCACATGAATATGTTAATTCCATTTTATTAGTTTCCCGTCTTTTTTTTTCCCCCTATACATGACTTGGTAGAATTAACAAAGATTTCCCACATGGGGAAGGGCTTGGATAAGGATTTAGAGCAAGGCAGTTTCCCGATCCCTGGAAGAGATTCTTATCTGAGGAGGGATTTGAGAACAGCATTTTAGAGTGATACAAGGAATACTGGAGGTACAGCTTTGTGGAAGAAATGAATTGGAATAATCATTAGAATGGTTCTTAAAATTTATAGGATATTTGGTAAGAGGAGTGACTTTCCTAAGGAGTGATGAAATGCCTGTATTTGGAATATTTTTAATTAATTTGTTTGGTTATATTGAAAGTATGATGCACAAAGTATCCTAAAAATTAATAAGGAATAAGCTGGAGTTATATGGAGAATGACTAAGATGAGGTTATCCATTTCTTTTTTAGGACACATTAGTTAACCTCCCCGTGGTTCTACATACATAAAAGGGGGACAAAAATAGGACTGAGTTGTGAGAAAATGTGTAAGTGTATGTAACACATTTAGAGCAGTGCGTGGCACACAGTAAGCACTTTTTTAAAAATTGTGCTTCAAGTGAAAGTTTACAAATCAAGTCTTCTCTCATACAAAAATTCATATACACCTTGCTATGTACTGCTAGTTGCTCTCCCCCTAATGAGACAGCACACTCCTTCTCTCCACCCTGTATTCCCATGTCCATTCAGCCAGCTCCTGTCCCCCTCTGCCTGCTCATCTCCCCTCCAAACAGGAGCTGCCCACATAATCTCATGTGTCTGCTTGATCCAAGAAGCTCACTCCTCACCGGTATCATTTTCTATCTTGTGGTCCAGTCCAGTCCCTCTCTGAAGAGTTGGCTTTGGGAATGGTTCCAGTCTTGGGCTAACAGAAGGTCTGGGGACCATGACCACTGGGGTCCTTCCAGTCTCAGTCAGACCATTAAGTCTGGTCTTTTTATGAGAATTCGAGGTCTATATCCCACTGCTCTCCTGCTCCATCAGGGATTCTCTGTTGTGTTTCCTGTCGGGGCAGTCATCGGTTGTAGCCAGGCACCATCAGTAAGCACTTTTTAATGTTACTGGTTTCTTGTTGCTGTTCACCTGGTGACCATTTGATACTTTGAAGCTCCTATTACAGATAATGGTTGATGTATTATTCCCTTCCTTGTCCATTCTATGACTGTATATATATGTGTGTGTGTGTATATATATATATGCATGTATATATATATACGTATGTATGTGTGTATACACACACATATATACACATAAATTTATACATATACCCACATCCACACCCACACGTGTGTGTGTGTGTATAAAACTTCAACGCATTGGGTGAGAATTTGTTATATATGGGTCTAGTGATGCTGTATTTGAGTGTTTTGAATTTTGTATCTTATGTGAGGGAAAGGACAAGAGCCATAACTTGTATGGTAAAAATCTTCCCAGTTAACTAGCAAGGATGGTATATATTAGTCAGCTTTTGCTGAAGTACAGGCAACCTCAAACCCTGTTTCTTTGTTCATGATACTTGGGGACTGAAGATTGGCTGTGGTTCTGCAGTCTTGGCTGAGCTTCCCTGGGTCCTGCTGGGCTCTGCTTCTCATGTCTTCTCACTGCAGGACCCAGGCTGCAGGTGAAGTCACTAGGGGCGTGCTGTTCTCATGACGGAGTGCAAAACCTCAAGGGGTTTCTGCTGAGGCATTGATGTGCCTTGTGCTCATATTCCAATGGTCATACTTAGTGGGATAGCCAAGAGATCGGTAGTGAAGGTAAGCATATTCCATCTACACAAAAGCATGGCAAAGGCAGGGAGGGAGTAATAATTGTGAACAAATAATGCAGTCTACTACAGATGACTTTCTTTAATAACTAAAAAAAAAAAAAAAAAAAAACTAGTGCCATCGAAAATAGGTACCATTTATCTTTCTATAAAATACCACCTCACAAATTTGTTTAACCTTTTCTTACAAGCCCCTATAAGCCGTTAAAAGCACAAAATACACAAATCAAAACAACAGAAAGAAAGGTGTATCGAAAAAATTCAGGAAAATACTGACAAGTCTCATTTCTGAAAATCCATCCAGTGATGTTTGCAGTGACCAGTCACCCATTAACCCAGCGTACTGACACCAGCAGGAAATACCAGCTGAGAGCCCTCAAAAGAGGCGTCCAGATTTATGGCCTATCCCAGGCTTCTCTCATCAAGGCTGTTTTCCTTCTAGATGACTTAGTCAATCAGTAATTAATTTGAAACCCAAAGTTTCATTAAGTGTTATAAGTTCTCTCACGCTGACATTTGTAATGCTATATTTCTTTAAAATCACAAACCGTTTTTCTTACTGTCGTTTGCATATTTTAACAGAAAGGATTGCAGTTCTGGTGTAAATGACCCAGTTTTCTGGATATATTTACTTGGATGTCATAAACTTATTATCCTTCTCTTCCAATTCATTGCTTTTCTGCTTTTATCAAGTATTTTGAAATCATATTTAAAACATCATTACAGCTTCTGAATTTTATCTAAGGTATAAATAAATTTTACCAAGTGAATATTTTCGAAACAATAGCTGGTCTTATTTAGATCTGATCTTATATAGCTGTAGCACCATTATGCAGCCTATGAAAAATAGTTTTGGGGATGTTTAGAGGATGCTAGGGGCTGGAAGTGACAATGTATCACACCGTATGGAATTTGTACATATATAAATGCTTAAATGAAGAGAGATAGACTTAGCCAAAAATAATTTGAGATGGGTGGGTAGGTTTATTTGTTTGTTCGTAGTTATTGGAGTGCCAGGTTAATTGGAGTAAAGATATATCTTATTCAAGGTAAGGAGCTTTGTTATGTGAGGACACATATTGGTGTTCTACACACAGCTTTATTGGAACTGCTTAGTGGGTTGTTTGCATTTTTTTTAAAATAATTTTTATTGTGCTTTAAGTGAAAGTTTACAAATCAAGTCAGTCTCTCACACAAAAACCCATATACACCTTGCTACACACTCCCAATTACTCTCCCCCTAATGAGACAGCCCGCTCTCTCCGTCCACTCTCTCTTTTCGTGTCCATTTTGCCAGCTTCTAACCCCCTCCACCCTCTCATCTCCCCTCCAGGCAGGAGATGCCAACATAGTCTCAAGTGTCCACCTGATCCAAGAAGCTCACTCCTCACCAGCATCCCTCTCCAACCCACTGTCCAGTCCAATCCATGTCTGAAGAGTTGGCTTCGGGAATGGTTCCTGTCCTGGGGCAACAGAAGGCCGGGGGGCCATGACCACCGGGGTCCTTCTAGTCTCAGTCAGACCATTAAGTCTGGTCTTATGAGAATTTGGGGTCTGCATCCCACTGCTCTCCTGCTCCCTCAGGGGTTCTCTGTTGTGTTCCCTGTCAGGGCAGTCATGGGTTGTAGCCTGGCACCATCTAGTTCTTCTGGTCTCAGGATGATGTAGTCTCTGGCTCATGTGGCCCTTTCTGTCTCTTAGGCTTGTAATTGCCTTGTGTCCTTGGTGTTCTTCATTCTCCTTTGATCCAGGTGGGTTGAGACTCATTGATGCATCTTAGATGGCTGCTTGCTAGCGTTTAAGACCCCAGACGCCACTCTTCAAAGTGGACTGCAGAATGTTTTCTTAACAGATTTTATTATGCCAATTGACTTAGGTGTCCCCTGAAACCATGGTCCCCAGACCCCTGCCTCTGCTACGCTGGTCTTTGAAGCATTCAGTTTATTGAGGAAACTTCTTTGCTTTTGGTTTAGTCCAATTGTGCTGACCTCCCCTGTATTGTGTGCTGTCTTTCCCTTCACTTAAAGTAGTTCTTATCTACTATCTAATTAGTGAATGTCCCTCTGCCACCCTCCCTCCCCCCTCTCGTAACCACCAAAGAATGTTTTCTTCTCAGTTTAAAGTATTTCTTAAGTTCTTATAATAGTGGTCTTATACCATATTTGTCCTTTTGCAGCTGACTAATTTCACTCAGCATAATGCCTTCCAGGTTCCTCCGTGTTATGAAATGTTTCACAGATTCCTCACTGTTCTTTATCGATGCGTAGTATTCTATTGTGTGAATATACCATAATTTATTTATCCATTCATCCATTGATGGGCACATTGGTTACTTCCATCTTTTTGCTATTGTAAACAGTGCTGCAGTAAACATGGGTATGCATATATCTGTTCGTGTAAAGGCTCTTATTTCCCTAGGATATGTTCCAAGGAGTGGGATTGCTGGGTCTTATGGAAGTCCTATTTCTAGCTTTTTAAGGAAGTGCCAAATCAATTTCCAAAGTGGTTGTACCATTTTACATTCCCACCAGCAGTGTATAAGTGTTCCAATCTCTCCACAGCCTCTCCAGCATTTAGTATTTTGTGTGTTTTGGATTAATGTCAGCCTTGTTGGAGTTGTTTGCATTTTTTCTTTCTTTTTAGTTTAAAAAAAATCAAATTTCACCTAGAAATTCAGATTTTTAGCTTCTCTTGAAAAGACTGGAAGACATGGCAACAATTCCCTGGGACTGAGTAGTAGCTGCTTCTTTGAGTCAGGCCAGATACTCCATGCCAGCTCTCCCACTCTGCCTAGTTTAGCCATCAACCCTCATCACTCCCGATTCTGGGCAGGGCAAACAGTTACATACTCAGCTGCTAATCAGAAGGTTGGAGGTTTTAGTCCACTCAGACGTGCCTTGGAAGAAAGTCCTGGCGATCTAGTTTAGAAAAATCAGCCATCGAAAACCCCATGGAGCATAGTTTCACTCTGACATACTTTCGGGGCCACCATGATTTGGATTTGACTCTGTGGCAGCTGGTACTAATACCCTTTTATCCTTAGCACTTATAACCTGATAACATGTTATATAATTTTTTATGTATTGTCTTTATTAAGGAAACCCTGGTGGCGTAGTGGTTAAGTGCTGTGGCTGCTAACCAAAGGGTCGGCAGTTCAAATCCGCCAGGCGCTCCTTGGAAACTCTATGGGGCAGTTCTACTCTGTTCTATAGGGTCGCTATGAGTTGGAATTGACTCGATGGCACTGGGTTTGGTTTTGGTTTGGATTGTCTTTATTGTGTTTTTTGACTATCTCTCCCCAGTAGAATGTGTGTTATGATGTAGAACACAGTTGAGCACGTTACGGACCCTTCATAAGTAGTTGTTGAAGGATAAATGAATCAATTTGTGACTTGCCTGACATTTGTGTTTGCAACTTCTTTTCTGCCTTCTGGTAACTAAGATCCCACTGAGCTTTCTCCCATGTAGTTCCCCAGGCCCACCATGCTCCTCCACGCCCTGGACCTTGGTATATGCTGGCACTTCACCTGCAGAGCCCCACCCTTCCAGGCTTAGACTCAGTCTCTTTCTCCTCTTAGAGAAGTCTGCTTGAGCGTCATGCTGTATAAAACTTTCCCCGTGGCCACAGAGCTGGACAATGAATAAGGAAGACCAAAGAAGACTTGATGCCTTTGAATTGTGGTGTTTTGCTGAAGAATATTAATTATACCACGGACTGCCAAAAGAACGAACGAATCTGTCTTGGAAGAAATATAACCAAAATGCTCCTTAGAAGCAAGGATGGTGAGACTGCGTCTTACATACTTTGGATACGGTGTTAGGAGGGACCAGTCCCTGGAGAAGGACATCGTGCTTGGTAATGTAGAGGGTCAGTGAAAAAGAGGAAGACCCTCAACGATATGGATTGACACAGTGGCTGCAACAATGGGCTCAAGCATAACAGGGATTGTAAGGATGGCACAGGACCGGGCAGTGTTTTGTTCTGTGGTACATAGGGTCACTATGAGTCGGAACCAACTGGATGGCGCCTAACAACAACAGCATGGCCACAGACTGAGTGGAACCTGCTCTTTCATTAGCCCTGGCTGGCACCCCCATAGGTGTGCCACAGTGGTCCACAAGACAGTCTGCCGCCTGCACTGTGACCTCCTTGAGGGATGGAGATGCACTTCTTACCTCTGTGTTCCAGCTGCCGGCTCAGCACCCACTGGCTAGTAGGTGATTAAATGGCCTCTGAATGAATTCTGGTGTTCCGACTATTGTTGGTGCTGACACCATGGCCACCTTCTCGTAATTTGCACATGTTATGCTCAGGAGAGAAATGAGAAACGTTGTTACTTTTTGAGTTTGTTTACTCCCTTTGTTTCTTGAACCCAGGAATGCAAGGTATAAGCTAAGAAGAGATAGAATTATTGCTCTTACATTTTGGTTTCCTTTTTTTTAATTTTTAAAAATTCCCTTTAAATTTAAATATCCACATTATGGTAAAGAGTAGCTACCATATTGGACATACTGGTTTCCTTCCGAAAGCCCACTTTTTGGGTTCAGAGAACATAGATCTTTCTCAGTGACGGGTCGCCACACTTAACCCTTTGTCTTTGAGGGCACTTTTCAGCAGGAGGTGAGTAAGCATTGACATTTACTGTAAGGACATTTGAAATCATATACCTTTCAAAAAAAAGTTTAGCTAGATGATTGTACCTTTTAGCCAGATCTACAGTTAATTTGAATGTATTGTAAGCTGTTTAAAATATTCAGTTAATGAAGAAGGTAGACCTAAAAAAAAAAGACCTAGCTTGTGGTAAATACACTACTAAGTGTTTATAGTACATTTCATATTTTACATGATTTCCTTTATAATTCTGCTTATCTTTTCATTCTAATTCCCTGAAGGACATATAAAAGAACCCCTAAAGAGAGTAATTACTGCTGTACTCTTTAACCAAGGCTCCTTTTGCAAAGAGAAATCTGAGCTGCTTTTTAAGAAGGCCGTTTTTAAATAAAAATGCAAATAAGCTACTTTGTAACCACATTAATTACCCACCTAGCCTCTTATTACCATGTTTGTATTGGTTGCAAATACTATTTACAGTCGTGTGGAAATTAACATTACTGGTCCTGAGGAAAGATTGTGGTGGGGAGGTTGTGCTTTGGAACCAATTAGGGCGAACCTTGTCTCTACAGAGACTCGAGGGAAAAAACACAGCGTTGCAATGTCAAATAATAGCATTAGCTCTGACTGCATAGGCAGAGCGCTGTAATTATATTATTGGCCCTATTTTGCTTCTGCAATGAATTTCATTGCCTGCATTGTAAAATCAGCAGGCAGTGAAGTTTCTGCTAATGATTTAATGTACTCTGTGATCATTTTGGACAAAAGTCATGGTAAGATCCACAAGGCAATTTTATCACCCCCACTGAGTACTGCCTGGTTTGAGCATTTTAAGTGAGAGTGAAACATGATTTGGATCTCATTGTTTCCTAGCGAAATCCTTCCCAAGCAGAAACAGAAATTACTCGTGCAATATGTAATTTTGAACGTAGGAAAAGGTGGTATCGTATGGCAAATAATAGCAGTTAGCATGAATTGAGGGCCAGCCCTGTGCCAGGTGCCATCCCAGGCATTCAACATATATTATTTCTCATGCCTTATTACATCTGTGCCATCTTTGATATCATTTCCTTTGTACAGAAAGGAAACTGAGGCTCTGAGATATGAAGAAACTCAGCCAGGGTAAAGCAGCTGTTAAGTGGTGAACCTGGGACCCGGTTCAGGGCCATCTGCCTCCAAAGCTAGCTGAGTCTTTCCCCTATATCACACAGTTCCTAATGGGACATGATAACCAGCTTCAAATAAGCATACATCATGGATGCTGCCATAAACGATGATTAAATTATTCAGGTGTAATATATGTGACACGATATATATATTTTTAAATCCAGCTAGTTACTTACTGAGCTTTATATTTTGTGACTTTTTGATTTCAAATCAAAATGTTGTTTTGGATTTAAAAAATATTTTTCATATCCTTTGAAGTCAGTTATTATCTGAGCTTAATAAAATTACCGTCAAGTATTTGTCACATCCTTTGAGGAAGTATCTGTGAACTAAACTCCCTCTGAGGTGGAGAGTTATGTATTCTACCAGCATTCATCCCAAGGACAGAGCAGAATAAGGGAAATAACATTTTAGTCCATATCATGTGCCAAATATTTACAGACATTATTTAATCTTTTACCAATCCTATGAAATGGATGTTACCGTCTCCATTTGACAAATGGCAAAGCAACTTGCCGAGGCTACACAGCTAAGTCTTTGACAGAAGCAGAATTTGAAAACAAAGCCCATATATTTTAACAACACATAGCAAACTGACACAGTCATGCACTTCTTCTCCTTCTCTGTACTAGTAATTTTTCTTTAATTTCTTCCTTTTCTTTTTACAGCAAATTTGTAAAAACTGTGGGACCAAAGGCAGTTTTCACTACTCTTGCCTAAAACTGTGGTTCATTAAACAAAAAGCTGGTTCTCTGAAGATGCCAATGGTCCAGGCCATCTGCTGCCACCATTTTGAGGCTGCCTTCTCCACCCTGGTCCCACCACCTTTCGGTTACTGCCCAGGCTGACCAGGCAGAGAGCTACTTTGAGATTGATTCCTGCATCTTGCAGTTTCAAGCAAGAAATTGTGACCATTTTAAGGTTACCCTCCAGAGCCTGGGGAACCAGATTCTTACCAGAAAAATTAAAACAAAAACAACCTTCCCGTCTGGCCAACAAGCAAAAGTAATATTTGCAAACATTAAGAAAAAATCAAATAGTTCCAAAGGACTGAGAATACCAAACAGTAGCCTCCTACCCTGCCCTTCTCACTCTCTACTTTTGTCTACTCATTCAATTCATTCAGCAAATATTGGTTGAGAATAGACCGTGTCAGGTGATTTTCTAAATGTTGGCTTACAGTGTCAAAGGCAACCGCTTTCAACGATTTGTTTTTGAAGTTTCTGGTGGTTGCCTTCTGTCTCTTAATATTATGTTTAAACCACCATTTCTTGTTTTATTAAACATACACACGCATACACACACGTGTGTATTTTTGCTTTTGCTCAAACCATTCTGGACAATGTCATTGACTCTGCCTTGTAAGATGAGGCGACTGGCGCCCCTGTGAATCCCTCCAACACTCCCTTTCCCCTTCACTCCCTAACTTCTGCCAGTTAGACTTTTACTTTGGTGTGGTTAATAACATTTACCTTCCATTCTATAACTTTAATGAAATCTCCTGTGCATCATCTGTGGATTTGTTCTAAAGGTGAGAAAAAAAAATATTTACATCATTATGGCCATATAAGTATTTCTTACCCAAGGGCTAAACAGTGCGCCTCAGTGACATTTCCGTCTCTTGGGGTCCAGTGTCACAACTCTCACAACACCCAATGAAGACTGTTCAAATGCATTCTCTTTTCCTGTGCTTCACCCGTTGCTATCGTTATGTCCTGCCATTAGTTCATTAGAGACATAAGGGGCCTGGGTTCTGAATCTCCTTTGTGCAACTCACGTGATATTGCTGAGCCTGATGAGCTGGACTTCTGTTACTCAAATGTCTGACTCATGTGTACTCATATTTCCCCTTTACATACCCCCCACCCACCCTCACACACAGTTAACTCTTAGAGCATTTTGCTTGGGTTGAGTTCTAGACTTAGATCTTCCTTCTCTCTTGTACAAACCAAGCAGGTAACGGCATTTGTGCAGATTTCACAGTAAATGAATCACTTACAGATGAAAAAACCTATTCGGTGGAGTAATCAGTGGTGTGACGGAAAACACCAATTTGTGTGTCTTAGGCTAGCTTCTCTAGAGAAGCAAAACCAGTAAAGCGTATAAATATACCTGTATAGAGAGATTTATATCAAGGAAATGGCTCACGTGGTTGGAGACGCAGTAACATCTCAAGTCTGTGGGTCAGGAAAGAGGCTTCTCCTGATTCACGTAGCCGCAGGGGCTGGCAAACCTCAGATCGGCAGGCTAGAGAGCAGGGCTGTTGCTCACAGGCTGTGAAGGTCAACAAATCCCAAGATAGGCAGCAAGACTGCAGGTAAGCTGCTAGCTCAAGTCCCAAGAACTGAAAATTAGACAAACAGGAGCCAGCTGCGGGATCCAGAATTATCAAAAGCCCTCGAGCCCTACTTAAATGTCCGCCAACACTCAAGGCAGGCTACACACCCGAGGAAACTCCCCTTCAACTTATTGACCACTCACAGCAAATCCCATCATAGGGGTGACCACGTATCAAATCTCAACATGGAAGTGGTCACATTACTCGACTGCCAAAACACTGAGAATCATGGCACACCCAAGTTGATGCACAATCTTAACCATCACAGTATGCAAGAAGAGCCATTTCGTAGTAGGAAAAGGAATTATTTATGGACCTACAAAGGTCGTGGCTTCAAAAGAAGTCACCAACGACCTGATGGCCAGTGTGCAACCTGATATTTTTTTTAAGCCTGTTGGGATGGCAAGGAAGGAAATAAATTATGCATTTCTTAATATCTCCCCTTTTAAGTTACTGAGTGTCGCCAAGAGATTTCTAAGGTTAGACAGTGAGTCACTGATAGAACTAGAAAGGTGAAACAGCAATATTTGCTGATGGTAGTATCATTCTCTGACTTTGCTACCTCTGCACACATTCTTGTTAGCTGCTGTCAAGTTGGTCCCTGACTCATGGTGACCCCATGCACAATGGAACAAAATGCTGCCCAGTCCTTTGCCATCCCCATGATGGGTTACAAATTGGACTGTTGTGATCCGTAGGGTTTTCATTATCTGATTTTTGGAAGTAGGTTGCCAGGCCTTTCTTCCTCGTCTGTCTTAGTCTGGAGGCTCTGTTGAGATCGGTTCAGCATCACAGCAATGCACTGCTGCCACTGATGGATGGGTGGGGGCTGGTCATAAGGTGCATTGGCTGGGAATCGAACTGGGTATCCAGCACAGAAAGTGATAGTTTTACCACTGAGTCAACACTGCCTCACCCTCTACACATAGTAGGCGTTTAAAAAAATTCCTCCCCAGCCTTTTAATTTCCTCATTTTCTTTGTTTCACATGACTTACTGCTAAATTGGATCAGTTTGTGTCCATTTGTTTCACCTTGCTGAAACTCCTTTAACTGACTGTCTATACAGGTTTTAGCCCTTCTCTAGCAACAATAACCAAGAAGAAAAAAAAAGGACAGGAATTAAAAACAAAGGTTTGGTCAAGCCACTTGACCTATCTGTGCCTCAGTTTCCCACTGTGTGAAATGCAATATTAATACCTGCCTTGCAGGATTGTTGTAGGACCTCGAGGAGGTATTGTTGAAGTGCTTAGTAGAGTGCCTGTTCCATTGTACGTTGTCACAAATTTTGTACTTATTACTGTGTTCACACTCTGTGGACACTCAGTTTCTCAGGTGACTGCGTTCGGTTTGCCCTCATGTGGTGTTTCCTTATAGTTAATCCACGTACTGGGAGGTCCGGCTTCAGTGTTTAAAGCCCGAGGGAATCTTTGTTGTCTATAAGGGCTGGATTAATCTTAGAGTGCAGTGGTCTTTGCCCAAGGTAAGCCTGCCAGCTTCTGTAAAGCATCACTGTGTTCTGTCTCTGGGCAGCCCTCTCTGGTTGTGTAGGATGTATTGTGGATGGGAGCAGTTTGCATGTGTGTACTGCTGATGGGCTGTGCTGGAGGAGAAACCAGGCATCACTCCCGAATTCAATTCACACTATTAAAAACTCCTTCCGTTTCTATTTGTAAGTGGGTAGGAGTGCACAGCGGACTGCAGACAGAAGAAAGGCTTACCATTAAAAGGCAAATATTTACTTTGGCCTTCCAAACGGAGACAGCAATTCTTCACTCTCAGGGAAGCAGTTACAAGGAAAATTGGACGGAAAACAGTATGATTGTTTCTGCTTTTTAATTAAGTCCTTATAAGGTCACCACAAGTCAGAGCTGTCTGGATGGCAAATAATAACAACAAAATCCACCCTAGATAGAGGGGACTATATTATTACAAAACACCCAAATAAAACGTTTGTGTCGTAAGATGTTAGTGCGCCCATTAGTTTGGCAGCATGTTTCCTTTCCTTGTTGATTAGTGTAAGTAGAAAAAAAATTTCAGCTAAAAGCCAAAATGTTTGTCCATTAAGACGATTATTTTTTCAAAAGACAAATTAAGTAGCATCATTATATGGGTAACATGTAAAAGGTTCAGTGTGTAAGGAGAACTTACTAAGCTTACAAGAATATTGAAAGCATGAGAAGGTATGATGAAACTGTATTAATAATTTGTGCTTGATTATTCTAAGACTGTATTCTGAGTCCATAATGTTGGTAGCCAAGAGATAAAATGAGAAATATCTGGCAAAGCTGAAACACTTATTATGGGGAGTTCGTGGGTAACAAGTTGATATCTATACTCTCCTTTATTGTGAATGTGTGGCACTTTTGTTTGCCACCATCTCAATTTTGGGACAGGAGTGGCGAGAAGAGAAGGGAGAGGAGCAAGTGACAAAGACACCATTGGCCGGGAAGGAAGATAACTCATACTACCTGTAGCAAGAGCATTTCTTTTGAGTCAGAGTAATTGAAGGAGGCAGAAGGGTGAAAAGCAATTCATTACCATCTATGGAAAGACCCCCCACCCCCTACCCCTGGCTCCAGCCTTTTTTGTTTTTTTAAACCCTAATTTGAACCAACATAATGTTAGGCTTACATAGTGGCTGCTTATGTGAAAGTCATCCGTTTAGCCCTCCTCTGTTCTCATGTGAATCAAGGGACTGTAGAATGGGTGAGGTGGGAAGGACCTGAAAAATCACCTGATTCCATACCTTGAGACTGTGCATGCGCAGCACGAGGGAGAAGAAAAGAGGTTTGCCTCAGCTGGCACCACAAGTCCAAGACGGAAGCAAAGCTGGACCTTGATTGTGCTTATGTGAGTTTAGGTTACTAATTTCCTAAGATTGGAGAAGGGAGGATTTTAAATTCTAGGTCTTTACCTTTTGGAAGTAAAAAGATTTTTAAAATTTTTTATTTTGAATACTCAGCCAGTTGATGGATGATTGTTAGTTAATAAGTGGTTTTGTTGGAGATACTGTGCTGGGTGCTGTGGAGGAGATGAATCAGTCCTGCCTTCCAGGAGCTCAAGTCTAGGAGTCAGGGACATCCTTTACACAAAGAACTCTGACACGGTAGACAGGATAAATGACATTAAAAACTGTGGAAGTTCTTTTTTAGTTATGAGAGTGGATGGTAGTGTCATAAGAGGCTTGGAGGAAGAGCTGGGCCTGGAAGGATATCTGTTGAATAGAAATGGGAATGTGGGCAGGCATTCAAGGCAGGAAAAAAGGACAGGAAACAACAGGCCAGGATAGGAAAACACCATCTCCCCATCCATCCACCAACCTGTCCACCCACTCATACATCCACCCATCCACCCATCCTTCCTTATGGGTATGGGATTTTGTTTTGGTTGGTAAAAATATTCTAAAATTGATTGTGATGATGGTTGCATAACACTGTGAGTACACTAGAAACTTTTGAGCTGTACATTTTAAATGGGTGGATTAGGTGACATATGAATAATCTCTCAATAAAGCTGTTATTAAAAAAATTTATGTGAATTTTCTTAGCGCCCACCCTTGCCCCCTTTTCCCAAGCAGTGATTGCCAGTATGGTACCAGGTGTAAACCAAAAAACCAAACCCATTGCTGTCAAGTCAATTCTGACTCATAGTGATCCTAAAGGGCAGAATAGAACTGCCCCACCAGTTTCCAAGGAGTGGCTGGTGGATTTGAACTGCCAACCTTCTGGTTAACAGCCAAGCTCTTAACTATTGTGCCACCAGGGCTCCTGCCTGGTCTGGCCTCTTGAAATATTAAAAAAAAAAAAATAATGTGGATATATAACAATGCCTCCACGCTTCTTTCTAGCTTGAACAAGTATTGATTATAACTGGTTATGTTACCATAGCATTATACCACTGCATCCTTATATAACAAGTGCTAGATTTTTTAGAATATTATTTGTACGTTATCTCCAGTCCTCATTGTGCCGGCACATTTGCTCATAAATTCACTGATTTAGCCATCTATCCATGGGTCCCTCAAGTGTATTCAGTGCCAGGTACTGTGCTGGGGACTTGAGAGAGAGGGAAGTACAGGATACTGTAGAAGCATACAGGGAGGGTACCTGCGTAACAAATTACCCCGGAAGTCAGTGGTTTAAAACAGTAAACACATATTATCTTACAGAGTTTCTGTGGATCGGGAATTCAGGTATGACTTTTCTGGGTGTCTTTTGCTCAGTATATCTCACAACACATGTTGGCTGAGCCTGCAGGTATCTGAAAGGTTGATTAGGGCTGAAAGATCCACCTGCAAGATGGCTCACTCACATGGCTGTTGGCTGGAAGTCTCAGTTCCTCCCTGGCTCAGTAGAGGCTGTAATTCTTCACCACACAGACCTCTCTATGAAACTACTTGAAGGTCTTAACAATGTAGCGGCTGGATTTTTCCAGATCAAGTGATCCCAGAATGAGACCAATGCAGGAACCATGGTGCCGTTTGTGCCCTGGTCTCAGAGGTCATCCACTTTCACTTTTTCCACATTCACTTCATTAGAAGTGGGTCATTAAGTCCAACCCACACCAAAGGGAAGGGGAAGTAGGCTGTACTTCATGAGGGGAGGATTGTCAATTATTTGTGGACCTATTTTGAAACCACCACAGCATCTAACCCCATTGGTCAGTGGGATGGGTAGTCAGAAAGGACTTCCTAGAGGAGCTGAGTTTGGATTTGAATGTTGGAGAATTACTTTGATGTTTTTGTTAGTTGCTGTCGAGTCGGTTCCGACTCATAGCGACCCTATGCACAACAGAACGAAACATTGCCTGGTCCTGTGCCATCCTTACAATCGTTGTTATGCTTGAGCTCATTGTTGCAGCCGCTGTGTCAATCCACCTCATTGAGGGTCTTCCTCTTTTCTGCTGACCCTGTACTCTGCCAAGTGTGGTGTCCTTCTCCAGGGACTGATCCCTCCTGACAACATGTCCAAAGTATATAAGACGCAGTCTCGCCATCCTTGCCTCTAAGGAGCATTCTGGCCGCACTTCTTCCAAGACAGATTTGTTTGTTCTTTTGGCAGTCCATGGTATATTCAATATTCTTCACCAACACCACAATTCAAAGGCGTCAACTCTTCTTCGGTCTTCCTTATTCATTGTCCAGCTTTCACGTACATATGATGTGATTGAAAATACCATGGCTTGGGTCAGGCTCACTTTAGTCTTCAGGGTGACATCTTTGCTCTTCAACACTTTGAGGAGCTCCTTGCAGCAGATTTGCCCAATGCAATGCGTCTTTTGATTTCTTGACTCCTGCTTCCATGGCTGTTGGTTGTGGATCCAAGTAAAATGAAATCCTTGACAACTTCAGTCTTTTCTCCGTTTATCATGATGTTGCTCATTGGTCCAGTTGTGAGGATTTTTGTTTTCTTTATGTTGAGGTGTAATCCATACTGAAGGCTGTGGTCTTTGATCTTCATTAGTAAGTGCTTCAAGTCCTTTTCACTTTCAGCAAACAAGGTTGTGTCATCTGCATAATGCAGGTTGTTAATGAGTCTTCCTCCAATCCTGATGCCCCATTCTTTTTCATATAGTCTGGCTTCTCGTATTATTTGTTCAGCATACAGGTGAAAGAATACAACCCTGACGCACACCTTTCCTGACTTTAAACCAATCAATATCGCCTTGTTCTGTCCAAACAACTGCCTCTTGATCTATGTAAAGGTTCCTCATGAGCACGATTAAGTGTTCTGGAATTCCCATTCTTCGCAGTGTTATCCATAGTTTGTTATGATCCACACAGTCGAATGCCTTTGCATAGTCAATAAAACACAGGTAAACATCCTTCTGGTATTCTCTGCTTTCAGCCAGGATCCATCTGACATCAGCAATGATATCCCTGGTTCCACATCCTTTTCTGACACAGGCCTGAATTTCTGGCAGTTCCCTGTCGGTATACTGCTGCAGCTGTTTTTGAATGATCTTCAGCAAAATTACTAGGAGTTGGCAAATAGAAGAAAAGGAAAGAAGGGCATTACAGTCAGAGAATACTCCCTGGGCAGAGGTCTGGAGAGAGGAGGGAGCCAGGGTACTTTTGGGAAGACCATGGACCTTCCTATGGCTGGAGTACAGGGAGAGAATGGAGGCACAGTGAGAGATGAAGCTAGGTAGGACAGTCAGGGCAAACCACAAAGGCCCTTTGCTAACTTGCTGAGGTGTTTGGGCTTCATATTGAGGGCAAAGGGGAGGGTGGTTACAATTAAAGCAAGGCCTTTCCTTGCTCAGATGAGAATATGAGAATGAGCTGTGGGATTTTGGAGCCTGTTGAGGTTTGGTGCAGGAAGCATGGGTTTGTGTGAAGACAGTGGCAGCAGGATGGCCAGAACAGGATGAATTGGAGAGAGGTGAAAGAGGGAGATGCTGAGGTGGGCAGTGGGGTGGGTGGAAGAGGGAAGGGAAGGGCTCTAGGATGCCTTCTGTGGTGATGGCTTGAGCTCCTGTGCCTCTCACTGAGATAGGGCGCACAGGAGGGGCAGGAAGAGGAGGCACGTGTGAGTGGTGAGGCGGGGCAGGGGGTGGGGGATGCTTGGGTTGGGTCCTGTTGAGTTGGAGGCGCCTGTGCAGGAGCCACAGGGAGCAGTAAAGTTGTAAGGCTGTGAACTAGGCTGCAAGGAGCCTCCTCCTTCCACTGTTTCAGGTTCCAGTGTGCCTCCAGGAGAGACTCCTGAATTATAAAGATGAAGTCAGGCCCTTTTGTTTAAGATAGGCTGTTTGTCACCTCGTGGGTTGATATGAGGAACTCTGCATTCTTATTTATTCTGGGGAGGGCCTCCCTTTTAACTCCAGCAAGCAAGGGCAGGTAAGGTAGGGAGCCTGGGGCATTGTCTGACCCACTGAAGTGGTCCATGACCTGAAGAATCTCATTTGTTTCCCAGGAGTGGGAATGGGAACACAACATCAATGCTGTACTCCTAACCACAGCTCTTAACCAGCTGACAGCGTGTGCACACAAACACACTCCTGGTAGCCCTGCCTGGACCTAGGAATCTCAAAAGCCTATGTAAATGATCCTGTTAGGAATATGCACTGATCGGGGGCGAGGAGAGAGTTTCTCATTCCACATCTCTTTATTTTTACCTTTTTTCAAAATTAGACTATTTCCTTTCAGCATTTTCCAAGCAAGAAAATAATATTCTGAACAATAATGATATGAAATTATATTATTTACTTCAAATATAATAGGAAGGTGTGGGTTCTGACTTTTGTATTAAGTCAGAACCAGTATATTATGTCTGTTTCTGACCATGTTCTTCTAACTTGAATCATGTATCAGTATTCGATTCCTGCTTGAAACAAAGACTAAGCTTGTTTTGTTTAGTTATTTGTATCGTCTTTTTTTTTTATTTTGCTTTTGATGAAAATATACACAGCAAAAAGTGCTCCCCTTCCACAGTTTCTAGACATAATGATCAGTGACATTGGTTACATTCTTCACATTGTGTCAACATTCTCGCTGTTGCTGTTTTAATTGTTTCACTTCCATTTACTCAATCTCCCTGCCCTCCCCCCCACCCAGACTTCTCACTTGTGCCTTAAAATAGCTGTTGACCCTTTGGTTGTATATAAAAACCAAAAAAACAAACCCACTGCCATCGAGTCAATTCTGACTCGTAGCGACCCTATAGGACAGAATGGAACTGCCCCATAGAGTTTCCAAGGAGCCCCTGGTGGATTTGAACTGCCAACCTTTTGGTAAGCAGCCATAGCACTTAACCACTACACCACCAGGGTTGTATATAATTTTTTTTAGGTAATGCAATACTCAAGGGTGACAAGCTTTACTCCTCGGGCCAAACTGTCACTTAGTTTAAAGGTGACTTGAGGGCATTAGTTTCAGTTCAGGATTTGAAGAGCGACTCGGGAGTGAGCTTGTTTCAATGGATGTTTCCTGTGATAATCTAGGTGGAGGCAAATCACGTAATTTTGTATGTGTACTGCTCTAACTTGAAACCCTGGTGGCATAGTGGTTAAGTACTACGGCTGCTAACCAAGAGGTCTGCAGTTCGAATCCACCAGGTGCTCCTTGGAAACTCTATGGGGCAGTCCTACTTTCTCCTATAGGGTCGCTATGAGTTGGAATCGACTTGACTGCAGTGGGCTAGGTTTTTTTTTTGGTTTACTGCTCTAATTACTAAAAAAGCTGTCTGATAACAGTGTAAGAGATAAGCTAGATAGAAATAACATTTGAGTAATTTTTTGCCCTTCGCCTCTAGATCTTAAAATAAATGCTGTTGAATTTAAACATTCTGAGTCCTTTAAAACCATAAAAACATACACTTACATATATATATATATATATATGCATGAAATGGCTAGAAACTGCATATTTATTAAGAATCATGACCCTTAGGACTAGATAAGTCAAATTAAATCTCGTAAAAATCTGTTAGGGAAAATGAATACCTGGCACTGTTTTTCTTTTAGGGTCTACTTATGAATTTTGTCATGTTTAATATGTTGCAGTTGCAAACAAAGACATAAATGTATGTGTTCATTCCTAATTAATTTATGTAATTAGGTTTTATAAATTTAGGTGTTTTGGAAGCTGTGCATAACATACCCCATTTACTGTGTTCTGTAGCCAATAAAAGCATAATAGAAAGAAATATAGTTTGAAGCTCACTTGAGTGGTAAATATAGATTGGTTATAAATGATATCTTTGTAATGTTTATTTTAAATTTTGCAGTGCTGCAGATTTTCTGAACATACCAATTAATGTTCTTATTTGAAATAATGACTAGTTAATTACTATGAATTCCAAGTGCTCTATCTCTGACAATTAAAAAGTCTCTTACAGCTTTTGTTTTGTTCCCTCCAAGCCATGTAAGTAGCAGCACAACATATGGGGAAGAAACATGTGGATGGAGCCGGGGTGGGGTATTTAAAATATGGGTAGTTGTGTCCGTTCCTATTTTGAATGGTTGTACTTGTGTGTGTGTGTATTTATGCACATTTATGTGTATGTTCTATCTCATGCTAAGTAGGCAGTGAATGTGTGGAAAAATATGAAATGCATTTTGAATTTTTAAAGTAGGTTATAAATTATAACGTGAAAATTAAATGCATTGGTATACAATAAGTAAATCTTAGATAACTCCATTGTCACCATGATGTGACGATGATGGTCCCCAAGAACTCTTTCTCTGCAGCTGGAAAAGACCAAGTGGAGCAATTTTGTCAGAAGGGACTAGGTTTCAGCCTGTCTCTTCTAAACTTTTATTCACGTATGGAGGGAGGGCCCTGCTCCTCCCTCACCTATTTCATGCAAACTGTTGGAAAACCACATCAGGGCTATAGCACTTTCAACCCAAGGCATGAAGTGTTGTCATATCTGTTTTTATGAATCTGAACAGAGGACACTGTCCCTGGTCCAGAGCGAAACATCTGCCTCTGACAAACAGTAGGCACATGGAGCTATATGAACACTGCATCGTATACCTTCGAGAAATCACTTGCTTCACAGTACTCTTTGTTAATATAATACCTTCCACCCAGGGAGAACGTGTCTGCATTGGGTCAATTGGGAGTACTTTTCGTACATTCTGTTTTGTGCCTTATAGGTTAAAGGAGAATGTTGGCTTGCTTATGAAAGTGCCGGCTTGCCGAGATATAAATATATATATATTCAAGGTTTTTTAAATATAAATACTGTATGTGGAGTAAATGTTATGGATCCTATTTATGATGAAATATGAATGTGTTTCCAAGGGTAAGACCTTCATGATTCATTTATAAGTTACATGCCTTACCTTACATGTAAGTAGCAGAATAGTAATTTCCCTGGTTCCTTCTGAAGAGTTGTCACACAGGGAAGAAAAAAAAAAGGATAAACTTTTCTCCAACAGCAGAATACCATTTAGAAAGCTGGAAAAAGTATTAGAGAAAAGCCTAAAAAAAAAAAAGGAAAAAATCTCTAGGTTCTGGTGATGTTGGAAAAATGACGTGCGAGCCGAAGTGCCAGACGCTGAGTCTCATCTATTTTGTCATGTTATGACAGAAATCATTACAAGTGTGATAGGTTTATTTATAAAGACTTGCTTCAATATTCAAAGTACATCTATTCCAGCATTCCTCATTTTGAGCCGGGCTGTGGATCAAGATGAAAGAAAAATTAAATTGTGTATTGAAGAGCTGTTAATTGAGCTGTGCTGTATTTAACGGGGAAGCGTTGGCTCCAGGCAGTCGATACCGCTGAGGATTTTTAATGTAGTGTGTCATGTGACTGTCAGTTTGCTTTGGAGAATGCAAACAGGGCTAAAGACAAAGCGTGGCAAACTTTTGTTGTTGCTACTGGTTTCTTTGGAAGGCAAGTGTTAATTTTCTTTGTTAATTGCTGGGCTACTGGCTCCGAATCATGTCACCCTGTGTACAATGGAATGAAACCTTGCCCAGTCCAATGTCATCTTCACAATTGTAGATATGCTCGAGTCCATTGTGGTCTCTGTTTGAGTGTCTTCCACCTCAGGGGGCTCATCTTCTAGCACTATATCAGGCAATACTGTTGTGATCATAAGGTTTCATTGGCTAATTTCCGCAGTAGGTTGCCAGGTTTTTCTTCCTAGTCTGTCTTAGTCTGGAAGCTCTGTAGAAACCTGCTCACCATGGATCACCCTACTGGTATTTGAAATATTGGTGGCATAGCTTCCAGTATCATAATATGTATCATGCAAGCCACGACAGTAAGCCAACTGACAGATGGCTGGTGAAAGTGTTAATTTACCCATGAATAAAACCCTGCACACACACAATCATAATGGAACTAAATACTGCATTTTCTTGCCAGAGGACTAATGGCACACTATTTAGTCACCAAAACCTATTTCATTAAGAAGTCATTTTTGGGGCTTGTTTGACGTTTTTAAAGTAAGGCACTATATAATATTAGATTTTTTCCCTTTCTTTAATCAACGTAAATTCAATTGCATTTCAGAAGGTGGACAAGCCGTATTTCATCATCTGTAATATCCATTTAAAAATGTTAGGTCTACCCAGTTATAATTCTCAAAAGTAGCCTATCAGTGGTTTAATATGTTATCGCCATTCTCTAAGGCAGTGTTAATTTCCTTTTGTACTTAATCTATCCTACTACCAAATTTAGTATATTTATAGTTAAAGATTCTGTTAAGAGCTAAGTGATTTAAGTACATCTGGGATAAAGTGGCCGTGGCTTTAACTATGAAACAAATTTTCTTTATTTCATTCTCTTCACTGATAAATCCATAGTAACTGGAGGCATTTCTAGAATTGTGGGCAATTTGAGCCTCTAAAGTTTTATTAAAGATACTTCAGATATTCCTGGTGAGAGGCTGGAGGGCTGAGAGGAATTATTTTTGGTTCTGGCCCTGGCATGGCTCAAGGGAAGAGGGTGGGTACTGTGGGCTGAGTTTTTGCACTGCTGATTTCCTGGGCATCTAGGGTGGGCTCTGCTTCTCAGGAAAGTGGTTATGGGACCAGCCAAGCCATTGCATGGGACTCATGCTTTGCAAGGTGTCCACAGGCATGATTCTGAAGGGCTTATTTCTTTCATTTATTCATTCACTTATCATATATATTGTGAGCCTACTGGGTGTCAAGTTCTGCCCTCTTCAGGGTTCTTAGGCAAGGCTTTTTTGACAGGATGATAGTTGAATGAAAGAGAGAGTCAAGCAGATAGGAGATGATACATGTGAGCTGCTTCATGAAGCACCTGGCTTCTAGAAAGCACTGTGAATGTTGTCAGTTGCTGCCTGAGAAACTTAGAAAAAATAGGCACCTAGACTGTGTGCCTAGAAATGCACTAATTCTGTTACTGACACTGTGGAAAAGACATTCTAGAAGGAAGAGCTCAGGTTAGTATTGCTCATGGTGGAAACAGGAAGATGTCTTTGCTGTACAGATACGATTGGAGAGGATTCCCTTGGCAGGAAGAAGAATAGGGTGAAATGGGGGGAGGAAGTTTGTGGAGTGGAAGTGATGTGAGCATGGCATCGGAAGAATGTGGTTCAAATCCAGGCCCTGCTGTTTAACCTCCCTGAGCTTCAGTTCGTTTTGAAAATTAGGGCTAATAAGTGTTAAGTCCCTAGCGTATAACCATGATAGATGTATTTGATCATATATTTTTTTGTTGTTTTGGTCTATTTGAGAAAGGCATGGGAAAGCAATAGGCAGGTGGCTGGCCGGCTTGGAATGCAGACTGATGAACTTCCCTCCCCAGTAAGGCACTCAGTAGGCTAGCATCTGGCCGATCCTGGGAACATTCCAGCATTCTGACTCTTATTAGATGGACAAGGTGTGGATTGGTTTCTTCTCTGAGGGCAGAATTTGATCAAACTAGGTTGGTGGGAGAAGATATAACCACAGAGGAAGCAATGGATAGAGCATTCTGGAAGGACCCAGGCCGTAGGTATAGAGACAATTTGCCAGAGGAAGATGGGAGGAAAGACCCACTGCTTTGACTACATATGTGCCTCCTGTTGTAAAAGCAAGATCGGCTTTCTTGTTCTGCAGGTCTGGATCAGGTTCAAGAAGGACAGTGTGCAACATGTATAAGAAGGAACCAAAAATAACTCAGGGGTTATGATGGACATTGAAATGTAGGGAGTCTGACTGGCCTACTCTTGATAACTCACAAGCAGTCTCAATAGTGATGGAGGTAAAACAAAACCCAACCTCATGACAAAGAGGCAGAACGAAAAGATAGAACTTCAGCCTGTTAAAATGGCTTTTTGTCAGTCAGTACGCACTAGATTCCACCACCCGTCAGTCAGTTTGTCATATTGTGGGGGCTTGAGTGTTGCTGTGAAGTTATGCCATCAGTATGTCCAATATCAGCAGTGTCACCCATGATGGACAGGTTTCACCAGGCTTCCAAACTAAGACATACTAGGAAGAAGGGTCTGGCAATCTACTTCTGAAAATTCCCCAGTGAAAACCTTATGGATCAGAACAGAATATTGTCCGATATAGTGCTGGAAAATGAGCCCCCTGGGTTGGAAGGGACTCAAAATACACAGAGGCCACAACAGCAGATATGAGCATACCAACTATTGTGAAGATGGCACAGGACTAGGCAAGGTTTCGTTCTGTTATACACGTGGTCACCATGGTTTGGAGTTGATTAGACGGCAACTAATAACATGCACTAGATTGTGTTGCAGTAACAAACACCCCTCAACATCTCAATGGCTTAACACAGTTTATTTCTCGCTCATGACAGCTGACCAAGTTAGGGTATGAAGGGGGCTCTGCTCAATAAAGTCCCTCAGGGATCCAGGCTGACCTCCTTGTACCTCTGCTATTTCTGCAGCAGAGGGGAAGATCATGGCAAATTAGTGCCTGGCTTGTAAAGCTTCCACCGGAAATAGAACCTCTACCCATAGTTCATTGGCCAAATCAAGTCCATGGCCCTGCCCAGCCTTGAAACGGACAGAGAAGTGCCATCTTACTACGTGCCCTACAGAATCACAGAACCAGAACAATTGTGAGCAGCTCTAGTGACTGCCACTGTGGCAATGGAAAATGGCATCTATTTTTAATGTGGGTTAGAAAATAATTGGTCAGGTATCGCAGGGTTTTTTTGTAGAGGATGGAAAAGAGCTTACAGATTAAAAAAGAACTGGCATATCACCTATATTTTAAACAGATGAAAAAGATGACTTTGGGGACCAGGGACACAGAAACTTAATTTCTGTGCCATGACAAATACTAGGGAGATGTAATTGCAAAATGATGTTGCAAATGTCTTAGCCAGGGAGCTAGGTAACAACCTGCTTGGCTTCATAAAGAGGGAATAATATCCAATTAGACTAAGTGTATTCGGTTCCTGAGTGACAAGCCCTGGAGACCTCAGGGCCTCTGGGGCCCCCAGGGCAGTTTCAGGAGGCTGTCTTGAGACCTGTCCAGGGTGTGAGGGGATGGGCCGCCACAGAGCTGGAGCTGATCAATGTACCATACTCCATCCTGAGCCTCTCTGGTACGGCTGCCTTGTTTCTTCTGAGCACCGAATGGAGGTCTGACTTGTGTTCTACTGTTTGCCCCTCTTGGCCACTGGGGCAGGGCACTCTGCCCATCGGACTCACCTTGCCTCCCTGCTGCCCATGGCATGTGATTGGTTGCACCTGGGCTCATTCCTGGTGCTATTGAAGTCACCTCCCACATTTCAGGTCTCAGAATCCCTGTCCCTGTCACTGGCTTGTCACCACATGTCACTGCTCTTCCTTTTGCTGGAGTATCTTCCCCGGTAGTGGAGAGCTTTCAAGGTTAGGCTGCAGTGTCCCAGTCCCAGCCCCACCAATTCCTACTTGTGTGGGCTGTGCAAAAAGTGCTGCACCTGTGTAAACTTCAGTTTTCTGATCTGTAAAATGTGGTTCACAATTTTTCCTTCTTCTAGGGCTTTTATGTGGTTAGATGACGACCCCCATAAGTCACCAACCCCAGTGCCTGCACTCAGGTTCTGTGACCTTTGTCATCATTTCCATTACCCACGCCACCATCTCTCACGCTATTCAAATATGCCCTCCTCCTGAAGCTTCTCTCTTGACCTCAGCGCTCAGGAAAACTGTTTTCCTTGCCCATCACTGGGATTTAACCTATACTGCCTAGCATTTCCTTTTCTAATACTCTGGTCCAGAGTCCCTGTTGGGGCTGCTAAGCCTACTGAACACAAGGCCAAGTCTTTATTTCTTTGTAACCTTAATGCCTAGCTGTGCCCTACCCAGTTTGACCCACAGTAAGTTTTGTAGTTGGGTTTTATGTCTTGTTTGTTTGTTTAATAAGCTGCCTTATATTTGTGAAATAAGTTGAATACCAACAATAATAGGGAATAAGGATTACTGAATATATGTTCTTTATTTAAAATTTTGGTAGTAGATTGGAACCCAGGAATACAGCTCGGTATATATTTGTTCCATTGGTATGATGATATCTGGTACTTAATCATATTCAAACAGCTTTATAGAGACTGTCGTGAGAATGCGTTTAATTAAGAGAATTGTCTGTATTGTTGAAACTGATACGGTCTCAAATTTCACCAGTTTGAGTCCTAGAAGGGTTTGGTAGTAGATGCAGGATAATGGAAGAGAGTGCTAGCAGGGGAAGGGGGGCATTGTATTTCAGTCTTTGCTATGTAACCCTGTGCTCTTTGGCAAATCACTTAAACACCGTGGATCTTTTTCTTCCTTGTATCAAGCACTTACTTTGTGTGAGGTGCTCAGCTCAGCATTTTATAAATTGCCTCTTTTAATTCTCATAAAGATCCTCTGAGAAGTCGGGACTATTAATTCCCATTTTGCAGATAAGCAAACTGAGATTTAGAGAGGCTAACTGGCTTAAGGCAGCACAGCTAATAAGGGGCATAACAGAGACAGAAACACTTGGCTAGTGGACTCTCTCATCCAAGAGGCACACTGCTGTCTCAGCAGGTGTCCTGGGTGGGCCATTCCATTGCAATACATTTCTGAAGGCTAAATGTGAGAAGTTGAAAAGTAAAATTAGCATTAAAACAATGATAAAAGTAATGATAATAAAAATAAATTTTTGTTTTTGTGATCCCTAAAGCCTGGCTTGCTTATTTAAAGTGAATCAACTCTTTATTTTGAACCTTACACATCAGAAAACCACTGGGTTGATGGATGAGTTATACCCATTGTACCACATGCATTCGCTTGTGGTACCGCATGTTGCTGCGGTAACAAATAACCACAAACTCAGCAGCTACTGAGCACAGATTTACTATCTTGCAGTTCTGTAGGATATAAGTCTGTCACAGGTCTCACTGGGCTAAAATCAAGGTGTCAGCAGGACTGTGTTCCTTTCTGGAGGCTGTAGGGGAGAATCTGTCTCCTTGCCCTTCCCAGGTTTTAGAGGATGTCCCCACATTCCTTGGCTTGTGGCCCCTTCTTCCACCTTCAGAGCCAGCAGTGCTATACCTCTGTGCCTTTCTTTCGTAGTTGCATATTCCTGACTGTCCTCCTGCCTCTCTCTTCCATCTTTAAGGGATTTTTTTTTTTTTTTTAGTTACATTGGGCCCACTCATAATCTGGGTTAATCTCTGTATTTTAGGGTTATCTAATTCTGCAGCCTTCATTCCCCTTTGCCATGTAACCTAACATACTCACAGGTTCTGAGGCTTGGGACATGGATGTCTTTGTGGGCGGCAGCATCATTCTGCCTACCACATAATATTAGCATACTGCCCTGCCTACACAGTAATAAAAATCTGGCCCCTTCCCTCTTGCTTTGTCCTAACTTCCCACTTGTTTTGCAGAATATATAGAGTATTGGACGGTACTTAACACCCCTGACCAAAGTGAAGATAATTGGTTGGACTTCTGCTTTCCAGTTGGTAGAAACAAGGGATAACCTTGGTGAAGAAAACTGCAAATGATACAAGACAAGGAGGAAATAGCTTTGTCTGAGCAGTAGAAAATGAATGTTATTGTTGTTAGGTGCCATCAAGTTGGTTCCAACTCACAGCAACCCTGTGTACAACAAAATGAAACACTGCGTGATCCTGCGCCATCCTCACAATTGTTGTTATACTTGCGCCTGATGTTGCAACCACGTGTCAGTCCATCTCATTGAAGGTCTTCCTCTTTTTCAGTGACTTCCTACTTTACCAAGCATGATGTCCTCCTCCAGGGACTGGTCCCTCCTGATAACATGAGACGAAGCCTTGCCATCCTTGCTTCTAAGCAGCATTCTGGTTGTACTTCTTCCAAGACAGATTTGTTTATTCTTTTGGCAATCCATGGTGTATTCAGTATTCTTCACCAACATCATAATTCAAAGGCTTCAATCCTCCTTCAGTCTTCCTTATTCATTGTCCAGCTTTCACATGCATATGAGGCAATTGAAAACACCATGGCGTGGGCAGAAAACAAACAAAGGGTCCCAAATCATTGAGGGGACTAGTATACTGCCTAAGATAGAGCACTGCTGTTATAAATCCCTGCTCTGTTGAGGAGCATGGTCCTCATGATGAAATTGGAGCCATACCAGACTATCCTGCCTGATTCTGGGCTTCCGACCTTAATAGAGCAAAAAGCTTCACAGGCGCCCAGAAGAGAAATCCCTTATTGAAAGTTATTATGTGCCAAGTGTCCTGCAAAGTGTTTCACACATGCTTGAAACGTTATTCATAAGATTCATTCACCCAGCAAACAGTTACTTCACCTACCGGGAAAGGGTGCTTAATATATAGGGGTACAGGGATAAATAATTCTGGAGGCCGTGGCGGCCGTGGAGACTCCTTTCCTGCAGAGGTCAGACTCTGAAGTCAGCATAGAAAATGGAAGTGTAGTCAGAATTACCCTCAAAGGTCTTTCCAAGCATGATGCCCTTGGTAACTCAAAAGCCAGTTTGGGACCCCGTAAGCCAGATTCCTCTTTGTATTCAGCAGTAGCTGCTTCTTCCATGGAAAGCAGAGACCAAGGTGACCCCTCTCGATTGCTCACCTTCATTGTCTGTTCTGTCTTTGCCTTTCTTAATTTCCTTGTCAAGTTTGTTACATGTGTGGGCAGTGTAGTCTAAAGGGCTGACTGAGGTATGTGGGGAGGCTAAGAGGTATTTTTGTTGGCAGATGTCATGATTTGAATATATTATGTAGTGTCTTAGTTGTTTAGTGCTGCTGTAACACATACCACAAGTGGGCATCTTCAAAAAAGAGCAATTTGTTTTCTCCCAGTTCAGGAGGCTGAAGGTCTAAATTCAGGGCACCAGCTCTAGGGGAAAATCCTTGTCTCTTTCAGCATCTGTAGCCCTGGTTTGCCTTACTTCCTCAGCCATCTCCATATGGTATCTATCTTCTTTCATTTATGCTTCCTCCTTTGTCTAATCAGCTCTTTTTATAACTCAGAAGTGATTAGGTTTAGGACACACCCAACACTGATAGCACCTCACTAACATAACAAGAAAACCCTGTTCCCAAACAGGATTCTGTCCACAGGTACAGCAGTTAGGATTCTAACACATATATTTTGGGAACACATTTCAGTTCATAACACATAGCAGACAATCCTTTTTCAAATTCTACTGTCAACAAATATGAAGACCTCCCTCCTTCCTTTAAGGAAAAAAAAAATGTAATGATAAAATCATTAACTCGATTACAGTCACAGAAGTTTTAATGTTTTCTCTAGATTCATGATGTCTGGAGCGTTCTCCCCACTCTGGAAAACAATGTAGGGGAGGGTGTTACTTCCAGGCCAGGGCTGTTCCTAGCTCAGAATTTTCTTAGCCTGGTTGTGTCCTGTAGCGTAGGAGCACTGTGGTGTGTCTCCAAGTTTAAGTGCTATCTATAGCGACAGTGATTTTTATTCATTAGAATTTTGGAGTCTAATTGTTTTTATGCTGCCACTTTTGTTTGTTAAAGATACAGATGTCTGGCCATAGAGGAAAGCAAGGTGAATTTATTGTTGCAATTAGATGCTTCACAATTTGAAAACTTACCACTTAAATTGATGAAGTGTCACTTTTGTGCAACTTGATGTTTAGAGCACAGGACTAAACTCATATGCAATTTAACAAGATCTTGGTGAGATGAAGGAAGTCGCACTTGGCGAGACATTGAGGCAGACTGGATGGAATTTTCTAATTCCCTCCTACATAGTAGAACAGGTGAAGGGAGATAGACCACAGATTGATTTCTGTGTAACTCTAAGTGGAGCGGAGTTAAACAATCAGTGGGTTTGAAGTTGCTCCATGTTAGATCACTCCAAAAAAAAAAAAACTCCAAAGATGTTAGTTAATATGTTAATATGAATCTAGAAAAACACGGGTTTTACTCTTTGCGTTAATTTGTGCAGCCTACTGGCCTCTGGCCAACCGAGGCCAAGGCTATATGTGTCCTATTTATGGACATTAAGCAATATCTTTAAAATGTGAAAGAAAGCCGACAAAATACACAGCCTGATAACAACAACAAAGCTAATCTAAAGTGACACGGGGAGACTCTCCCAGACGCTTTTCTCTTTAATGTAACATGACTTTAAATTGATGCAACCCCACAGTGATTGAAAAACTCTCAGAGCTTGTCTCCCATGATTACATTTCTGATCTGTACAACTTAACTTTTTAACTCGGTGAATCTTGGTTTTGCGAATGAACAGTTTTCTCTCTTTGTTTGGGAAGAGAGTTTATTTGGCAGCCGGGCAAATAAAGCTGTGGGAAATATTGGGAAATCCTGCAATAACAAAAGACCATAGGAATTCACCATAGAATATGTACCTACAGGCCTCCCTCTCCTCCTCCTGTCCTCTCCTCTTCCTTTCCCCTCCTCTCCTCCCCTTCCCCTTTCTCCTTTTCTTCCTTCTTCTCCTCCTCTCCCCTTCTCTCTTCTTGGGAATTCAGGAAGCCATATGTTATAACCTGGAATGCAGTGCATCCTGTGCTTATGTCTTAATCAGTCTGATCACAAATGATTTTTTGCACATTTTTAAAGAGATTAAATAGTGATTAAACTCTTTAACCTCAAGAAAACCACTTTAATACAAAAAAATAAAGATTATAAAATTCATTTCCTATAGTGGTCAATACAGTGCACACTAATTTTATGGGATAATTGCCAACATCTGGGGTTGCAATTAAAAGAGATTAGGGCGGAGCTGTAGGGTGCCTATTCCATTGGCTGAAATCTGGAGGCCCGGTTAGTCTCATTCGGGTTACTCCAGGTAGTTCAGTTAATTAAAACTTGATTAGCCCTTGGCTGTTATCTTTCAAGACCTAGTTGGAATTTGAGCTCTATAAAGGTGCGGTTTTTGCTCTTGTTCTCTGCCATGTTCCCCATGCCTGTCACCATGCCTGAGACATAGCAGACCCTCAGTATTTTTAAAATATGTCTTGCAATTCAAGTCAATGAGCCCATTATTTCCTACCAACAGGCAATGATGATTATAGTAAAGAAGCAATGTCATGTTTCAGATAAACCATATGCTTATTCAATTTTGATTAGTGCCTACGCTGGACCAGGCAGTTACTTCAGGGAAGAAGACTGACATGACCTCTTGTGTCACGGAGCTCGTGGTCTCATTTCAGTTTGAAGAGGTGCTAGTGAAAGTACAGAGGAAGGCAACAGTGTCTGTATTAGTGGTTCCCATTCTCCTAGTGAACTAGAGAGGAACCCTGGGTTGCTGTGACTTTTCCTCCTTTCTCATCGCCAGCATCTGTGTCTCCAAATAGTGCTTGTCTTTCTTTTGCATTGGTTCTGAGTCTCTTATTCCTCCCTTCTCGCTGTTGCCACCAACTCCAGATTCTTTTCTTACTCTCAGAGTTACCATGGCCTCATGGTGGATCCCTTTCCTGAGCTTTCAGACCTTTCCAGTCCTGCCTACATTCACACTGGGGCCAGTGCTTCTGAAACACTGTTTAGGTCATTATCCTCTTTTCTCCCCTGAAACTTCCGATAGCCCATCACTAACTTCTTAATAAAATCTTTCTCCTTCAGGCTTGTAATACAGTCAGGTCAGGCACCATCTGTCCAGCCCATCCCTCTGTGCTGCTTATAACACCCAGCCAGAGAGAACCACCTGTCACTGCCCTCTCCTTCCAGTGCAGGCATTGCTCCCTCTGGCCAAAATGCCTTTTCTCCACTTCAGACTACCGAAATCCTTCTGTGCCTTCCTTCAAGACTCCCTCCAGAAGCCTTACTTAATTACCTCGTTTGTATTTGAGCTGGGTAGAGGAGGAGAGACTTTTCCTTGTCATTAATGATACCTTTTTCCTCCTATTGTATGAGCCCCGGGTGGTTATTTTTTCTCTGTGGCATTCAACTAGGTTCATATAATGTAGAAAAAAATAGTTAAATTTCATTTGTTGTTGTTAGGTACAATCGAGTTGATTCTGATTCATAGCGACCCTGTGTACAACAGGACAAAACATTGCCTGGTCCTGCGCCATCCTCACAATCGTTGTTATGCTTGAGCCCTCTGTCAGTCCATCTCGTTGAGGGCCTTCTCTTCTTTGGTGACCCTTTACTTAACTAAGCGTGATGTCCTTCTCCGGGGCCTCATCCCTCCTGATAACATGTCAAATGTATGTGAGACGAAGTCTTGTCATCCTTGCTTCCAAGTAGCATTCTGGCTGTATTTCTTCAAAGACAGATTGGTATATTCAGTATTCTTAATCAACACCATAATTCAAAGGCATCAATTCTTCTTCAGTTTTCCTTATTCATTGCCCAGCTTTTGCATACATATGAGGTGATTGAAAACACTATGTCTTGGGTCATGCACACCTTAGTCTTCAAGGTGACATCTCTGCTTTTTAACACTTTAAAGAGGTCTCCTGCAGCAGATTTGCCCAATGCAACGCGTTGTTTAATTTCTTGACTGCTGGTTCCACGAGTATTGATTGTGGATCCAAGTAAAACGAAACCCTTGACAACTTCAACCTTTTCTCCATTTATCATGATGTTGCTTATTGGTCCAGTTGTGAGGATTTTTGTTTTCTTTATGTTGAGGGGAAACCCTGGTGATGTAGTGGTTAAGTGCTACGGCTGTTAACCAAGAGGTCGGCAGTTTGAATCCGGCAGGTGCTCCTTGGAAACTCTACGGGGCAGTTATACTGTGTCCTATAGGGTCCCTATGAGTCAAAATTGACTCGACGGCAGTGGGTTTATGTTGAGGTGTAATCCGTACTGGAGGCTGTAGTGTTTGATCTTCATCAGTAAGTGCTTTAAGTCCTCTTCATCTTCAGGAAGCAAGGTTGTTTCATCTGCATATCGCAGGTTGTTAATGAGCCTTCTTCCAATCCTCATGCTCCATTCTTCATATAATCCAGCTTCTCTAATTAATTTCATTATCAGACATTTTTTCTACCAAAGTGATTTATCAGCCAGCACCTTTTACAGCTCAAGTTGCATGTTAATCGAGGATCCTCAAAATAGCAGGAGTATCTTTCAAACAAGTAACTCAATTAAAAAACTGGCAAAGGATCTGAATAGAATATCCAAAGAAGATAAACAAACAGCCAGTAAACACAAGAAAAGATGTTTAACATCATTAGCTATTGGGGAAATGCAAATCAATACCACAATGAGATGCCACTTCACGCCTGTTAGGACGGCTGTAATCAAAAAGACATATAATAACAAGCGTTGGCGAGGATATGGAGAAATTGGAATCCTCATACACTGCTAGTGGAGAAGTGAAATAATGGCAGCCACTTTGGAAAACAGTCTGGCTGTTCCTCAAAAAGTTAAACAGAGTTACCATATGATGCAGCAATTATACTCCTGGATATTACTCAAGTGAAATGAAAACGTTTGTTCACACAAATTTTGTTCATAGCATCACTGTTCATAATTGCCAAAAAGTGGAAACATCTCAAATGCCATTGACTGATGAATGGGTAAATAAAATGTGATATATCCATACAATGAAATATTATTGAGCCATAAGAAAGGAATGAAGTGCTAATATATGCTACAACATGGATGAACTTTGAAAACATTACACTGAGTGAAAGAAGCCTGTCACAAAAGACCATACATTATATTATTTAATTTATACAAAATGTCCAGAATAGGTAAACCCACAGAGACAGATTAGCCTGCCTAGAGCAGGAAGAGCTGGAGGTGAATAGAGATTGACCGCTAATGGGTATAGGGTTTATTTCTGAGATGTTAAAAATGCCCTAAAATTGACTGGGGATGGTCGTACAACCCTGTGAACATGCTACAAAGCCATTGAATTGTGCACCTTAAATGGGTAGATTATATGGTATATTAATTATATCTTGATAAAACTAGTATTTTTTAAAAGTATCTTTGAATTATCATTATACGCTTGTAAACTATATTTTGATGAATTCAAAATTAATTAAAAATGGATAACCCATCTATGACATGTATGGAAATGCCAAATGATTGTTAATGTTTGCATAATCAGTGCACTCACTCAAATCCTTTATCCGATGGTGTCTAAAATGTGTTAGGATTTTGTTTGGTATTTTCTTGAATTTGTGGGTTGCAGTTCTTGGGTTCTATATGTGATACTGATGAATTTTAAATGGTTTAAAGTCTAGTTATGTCATAGATGCTTCAATTTAAGAAAAATTACAGTATTAACTGGTACACCGTTACTAATTGAATAACTAAAATTTAACAGATAGTACTTTTGATCATAACTGTATTACTGAAATTACTTTTACTAGGATAATCCACATAGGCCTTCTGAGTACCTTTTTTCTTTTCTTGTCTTCAGTGGTACTGAAGATCATGACTTAAAAATCAAAGGTCTGTTTCATTTTTTCATCTTTTTAACTCAGCTGTCCTTGCTTGGATATTTAGCCTTTGACATGGCTATTGGTGACTGTAAATTTTCATTTGAAATATGCTTAATATTTTCTTGTGTAAAAAACTTTAGGTGCAAGAAAACCATTTTCAAAATAATTTACGTTTTATTTAACGTAAAAAGCAATTTGCAGTTGGTGGTGTTGCATGGACACACACAACTGTTCACAGCCAGAATGTGATGATGAAGTACCACACCCACAGTTTCAGCGTAACTGGCATTGTTTTTATAGAGAAACATGCTCATTATTTCTTTCTTTCATCTGGTATTCACTCCAGTAATTCCTTTGTGAGCTCATTCTAAAGTCAAGATTAAAAATATCCACCAAGGAGCTTGGGCTTATTACTTGAAGCACGGAACCTTTATTCAAATTTTTTAACTATTCGATCCATGTATGTTTAGATTCTTTAATTTCTTTTTCTCTTATCCAAACGTACTGTATATCTTTAAGTAGTGAATCCTAGAGTAGGTTTTATTATATATCACACCACAGAGTTAAGCTTGGTTCATTTGGATTTTAAAAATCTCCAGTGCTTTGAGAATGACTTTGAAACACTCCTTACTGTCGGAGCTTAAAGAAAATAAATCTTGAATGTTCTCTATATTAATTCACCTGCTTGGAAAGTTTGAGATTAAAGGGTTTAGTGGGATTTTTATATTTTCTATAATTTCTGTTTGTATTGGAGTAAACTGTTCTCTGTATGGAATGGTTCAGCTTTCATAAGGCAGAAAGACTCCATTTCTGAGAGAAGAATATGAAAAAAGTTTAATATAAATGTATAAAACTTCCCATAGATTTTTCATATTAGACGTAAAGGAGTTAGTAAATAAATTAGATGTACTTTGAGGAGAACAAACTCCAATTTCCATTCATAGGGAACTCTGAGCGGAGACTAGGCTGTTTTCCTTTTAAAAGACCTTTGTTTTCCTTTAGAAGGCATTTTAAAGAGCAAAAAGGGGAGTAAAAGAGAAGTAGATAAGAAAACAAATCACAATACTGAGGCAGTGCCTGTGTGCTGTAGCTTTCCTCATATTCTGCTCTCTAGAACCTAGGTTACTAATTAATGACCCAAGAGCTAACTCAGTGTGATGAAACGAAAGACAGAGTGCACACGTTTGAGTTTGACTGATGCGCGATTATTACCATCCATTCATGTGTAATCCTGCATTCGGAAGGTTTGTAATTTGTTTTTGACACATTTCTTTCTGATTTCATATACTCACGCCTACAGGTATCATCATCATCCAAAATCTTATTTCCAAAGCAGACTTTGTTTATTCACTTTGGGTAATTTATTGGCCACTACTTTTTTTTTTTTTACTTATTTCCCTTAAGACATAGTCTCTTTCCTTAATGCTCTCTGTGTCTTCCAAAGCAACAACATAAAGAACTAAGGCACTGGAGCAGAACGAAAGACTTCTGCGAAGAGGGGAAAGTCAAGGCGTTTCAGCTACCAGAACATCCTGTGAACTCAATTCGAATGTCCTTCCTTTGTATCCATGTTTGGAAAATGTTTGAAAATCACCAGAAATCACTGTGTGACTTGGAACGATGTTTTTTCTCCTTGATCGCTAAGATGGCTGTCGGAAGGGAAGCCAGCTGACTCCCAGGGGGCAAAATGGGGTGAAGTTGTCTCATGGGAAGTTAAAGGGAGACCAAGTATTTTCCAGTTCATTTCCAGCATGTATTTCTTCAGGGTCAGGGGCCCAGCTGTGCCTCATTATGAGTGAGCGTTTGGCTGAGACCACTTTAAAAAAAAATAGGGGGATGGGGAGGAAGAAAAAGCCCAACCGGCTAAATGGCAGCGTAACGTGGGACAACCTGTGTTCAGAATCTTTCACATCGTATAACGAGTCTGCCAGTTGCTAGCGGTGAGAAGAAAAATGACACCGTATGCTACAGTCAACTTTTTCCTGCAGAAAGCGGGGAATATTTTGCAGTCAAGACGCTGGTGGTGCCTGTTAACTTTAGGCACAGTGCAGGTGTCAGCCCAGTGAACAGCACTTTTTACCATTTAATCAGGCTATCCTGCGTTGTATTTATAGCCCTGGCGAGGTTGGCCCATTGTTACAAGATGAAATTGTGATGTTCAGCAGTTTATACCTTGGGAGCTGGAAGCGTTTCTCCATGGTGGATTTGTAATATTAATTGGCCGTGTCAGTTCATGACAAATGTAGTGACATCTATTTCAAGTATTTCAGTTTTATGGTGCTGAAAAAGTGACACACGCTCGAGATAAGTAATCTCACAAAAGATCTTCACGTTCGCTGTGTAGCGCTTCCAGAACATGCGCTCAGAGGAGATGCAAACAGGCTCTGGGTTCAGGGGGCCTGTCCCTTCCTTTTGCTCAAGGCTGAGAAGGGAACCTGGGGAAGGAGGGAGGGATGTGCTCCCTGTCATCCCATGCAGTCTCATGAAAGTCTGGTGGCGGCTCTGGCGTGGACTTGTGTGCTGGAGACATGTGCTCAAGACCATCATTTGTTCGATTTGGGTACCTGCTGCTTATGGCCATGCCTGTTCGTAACAAGAAAACAGTGCCTTCCTCGCTGTGTGCAGTGGTTGTCAACTGAGGGTGATTTTGCCTCTTAGGGGACATTTGGCGACATCTGGAGACTATTTTGGTTGTCACAGCTTGGAGGGAAGCAGTTGCTAGTGGGTAGAGGCCAGGAATGCTGCTAAACATCCTACAATACATAGCGCAGCCCCCAACAACAAGTTGTGTGGCCCCAAATGTCAGTATTGGTGAGCCTGAGAAACCCACACTTGTGTGGGATGTTCCCCTTTTGCATTTTTCAACCTAGAAGCATTGACAGCAGGAAAAAGCACCTGCAATGTGTTGGCTGGTCCATGAGAGATTGATGTGGCCAGTGTGAGGTGTCCAGGAGTTTCTATCATATGGAAGGCTGTGCAGGTGGGGGAGGGGGAAGGGTGCACAAGGTGCTTTGATGGGTGAGGGAAGGCAGGCCACTAAATGATGTGACACAGAGCATGGGAAGTGGAAAAGCCACCTGGTAATGCAGAGTAAGAGTCATGGGGAACAAGAGGAGGGCCATCCTTCCAGCTTCCAGGTTGGACTTCCAGAAGGAGAGGATGTTTGAGTTCAGTCGCAGAGATACGGGGAAAGGGCATTTGAGCCCAGCCGAGCAGACGCACTTGTCAAATGGAGTTGAAAAATTATTTTCTGCAGTGCTAGTATGGCAACAGAGTTTCCAAAACACCACCACCACCAAAACAAAACAGTCTTTTACTTGCCTACAGAGAGTATTTTCACATAATTGCGTTCTTAGTCTTCTCCCATGTCTGAAGCATGGAAGGGGTTATTCCTATTTTACAGTTGAGGAAACTGAGGCCCAAGTGGATTAAGTGACTGCTGAAGCTCCTGTGTTTGTCAGTAGAAAGGCAGGGACCAGAGGCTGCATCGACAAAACTTTTCCTTCCCTAGTTTTTTTTTTATTAAGTGGAACAAATTATTTTTTGGTGGTTATTTAAAAGATATAATTTCTGATATTACAAAGCATAATATACTTTGCTTGTAAAACATTTAAAAATATAGGCAAGGCAAAAAAAATGTATGTAGAATTGTCCTGGAAACTGCTTTTTTGTTTTTCATGTAACAGTATTTTTATGCTATTAAATCCTTCAACAGCATCATTTTTTAATAGCTGCCAATGTCTTAATATATGGATGAATCATAATTTATTTAACCAGTCCCCTATTGTTGGATATACAAGTTATTTACAATTTTTCTCTCTTGTAATGGAATTGCAATAAAGGGCTTTGTGGCACATACTGAAAAGTGATTCTTCAGTACGCCTGGAACTGCTGATTCCAACGCAAGAGTGTTTGTAGGCTTTGAGAGAAATTGCTAAATTGCCCTCTTGAAAGGTTGAGTGGCTACTTGCCTGTATCTTCACTAAGAATAAATGTCATTTTCTAAAGCCAAGTTGTCGAGAGAAAAACAGAATCTAATTTTACCGTGCGTTTCCTTATTAGTGGAGCTAAACAGTTTTTCATGGACTTATTTTCAATTTAAGGAGCACTGGTGGCGCTGTGATTAAAGCTCTTGGCTGCCAACCTACAGGTCGGTAGTTCGAACCTACCAGCCACTCCATGGGAGAAGGATGTGGGTTCCGAGCAGCGACTGGTGAATTTGAACTGCCAGCCTTTTGGTTAGCAGCCAGGCTCTTAACTACTATGCTACCAGAGCTCGCCATAAAGACTATAGCCTTGGAAACCCTGTGCGGCAATTCTACTCTGTCCTGTTGGGTTGCTATGAGTCCAAATCAACTCGGTGGCAATGGTTTTTTTTTTTTGATTATCAGTTTATTCTTTGGAAACTTGTCTATTTATGTCCTTTCACCAATTTTCTATCCCTGTGTCTTTATCCCTCTGGATTATAAGAACTTTTTTTTTTTATGTATTCAGGTACTATTTAAATGTTAAGGATGTTAACCCTTTGTTATGGATATTGCAGGTATTTTCTCATGAACTCTGCTTTTTTTTTTTTACTTTTTAATTTTTATGTTTAATTTCAATGTAGCCAAATTGATCAGGCTGTCCTTTATGGTCTTTTAATTGTTATTATGTTTGAAATACCCATCTGCACTGTAATATCATATTCACTTATATCCCTTATTGATGAATTGCTCTTATGTTCGACCTTGAAATCATTAAATTTACTGGGAATTTGTTTTGCTATGAGGAATTGGGTAAGGATCCACCTTTTTCTTTCCCAGATGATTGATCAGTTATCCCAACACCAGTTATTGGAATAAGTTAGTGCTTCCCCACTAGATACACCTGGACTGATTAAGAAAAGTATGTTTCAGTGTAATTTTTCCATTTTTATGTGGTAAAATATTAGGTTAAAAACCCATTGCTGTCCAGTGGATTCCGATTCATACTGGCCCTATGGGACCAAATAGAACTGTCCTATAGCATTTCCAAGGCTATAATCCTTTAAGGAAGAAGACTTCAACGTCTTTCTTTCACGGAGCAGCTAGTGGGTTTGAACTGCCAGACTTTTGGTTTGTAGCCACGTGCTTAACCACTGCACTACCAGGGCTTCTTAAAATATTAGGTTAGCATGTAAAAATCCTGGCGTCCTATTTTTTAAAATTGTTATTTCCAAGAGCACATCTCTTTGAATTGTATTTTATTTTATTTTTTGTTATAATTCCACTTATTTCCATACTACATCTAAGCAGTGTGTTGCCTTTTTCTGATCTAAGACTTTAAAAAATAGTTCTAGTACTGCTACTACTTTTGCTGCTACTTCTGTATCTTAAAACAAAACAAAACAAAAAATTGAAAAACAAAAACTTCACATTTTAGCTCTCTTTGAGAATGAAGATTATATATTGCTCAATTGCCTATTCTTGAGCAACATCCAGGTATCCTTTGAGAAATGAGTGGAATGAACAGTTGAGACAAGTATTCCTGAGCTCGCAAAGATGAGCCCTAAGGGATAAAATGCTATAATTTCACCCCCTGGGATTTGAGTTTAGATTGGATTCAGCTTGCAAAAGTCACCCAGCCTGACACTTCCCAGCAATCAAGGAGAAGGGTACCTAGAATTTTTGAATCTCTGTTAATCTTATAGCCTAGACCTTGTGTTTAAAATCTCACTATTTCCAGGGGTGTGTATTCTGCCAGAAATTCTTAATAACGTGGTGCTCTGTGGAAAATGCTAGGAAAAGAATGCTTTCTTTTTTTATATCTAATGATGTTTTCTTGTATAGCTCAGGTCTCACTGCTGTGCTCCTAGTCTTATACATAATAACAGGTATCAAATGTGTGCCTCTGGTCTCATTTATTGTCACATGGACTAGGTAATGAAGGCCAGGCATGGCCATGTTGTGGTTCCTGCTGATGGGCATGCTTGTGAAAGGTGCACGTCCCATGTGTCAGACATAGGAAGTGTGTTTCCACTGACCAGGCCAATCTGTTAAGAGCTGTTCCCGGACATAAGGATTCCATATAGACAGATTCATATCACTTCCATTATGTGCACCTCTTGCCTTCTAAATATTTAAAAAGGACTTACTTTGGAACCAAAGAGGCATTCATACTGGCATATACAAACGCTTCTGCTGTATTTCTTTAGTTCACAATGCAAATGCCTTAACTTTTTGTTAGCATCCTCACTGCTATGTTCTTTTATGTATGTTTTCAGTCACAGCCAAACAGGATCTTAATATTATTATGGAGTCATTTTGTTTGTAGAACCTCTTTCCTGTCCATTATTCATTTTTAACCTCAGATTTATCAACACCCCAAGTTTACCTTTTGTGAATTGCATCCTTCAGGACTAAAAAAAATTATTTGAATAAGAACAACTTTTCATATAAATTTGATGGAATTTTTATCATCTTAGTCCAGGCTTTATTTAGGGAGCCTTGGGAGCTAGGCATGTGCTATCTCATGGTCTCCACCTATGTGCTAGAAGTTCTGCCCTTCTGCCTTTTTGTTTATTAGTCCATTGAAAGAGATGGTGATCAGTGGAAGGTAGAATCTTTTTATCTCTTTGAAAATATCTGTCATTCATTTAATCGGTGTTGCTGCTTTCTTGTGTCTCATCACCTCTGGGAAGTGCTTGCTTTGATTTGTGGTTAAATATATGTGTCCATTGGACCCCAGTGAACATGCTGTGTTGACAGCCCTGGAAAATGCTGCTCTTTACAGAAGGAGGGACAAAGTGAGATGTTGCTGGAGTAGAAAAACACGAAGTTAAATCAAGGCTCTGTTTTCACCAGAACGCAGGCATGGGTAGGATTTTAGGCTTATTCTGTTTCACCACAAGGTGTCACCAGGACACTACATCAACATGGCATATGGAACAACTCTCTGGCAAATAGGGCTAGGGCTATTCAAATAGCACCTGGCCAGGACCATGGGGTGAACGGGCTGGGAGAGTCCCATTCTAGGGAGCTGGAGAACATCGTCACAAGTGATGCCTCTCCACTCTATCAGAGGTCCATCTCATCCATCCTCTGCATGGAGCAAGAGGGCGGGTAACGGGACACAAGGCTGTCACAGAGTCCAAGGTCTTCTGTTATCCCTATAATACTGTCTTTATTGTGTGGAAAAGCAGACATCCAGGGACAGAAGATACTAGAGGCAAAACCATTTTCCCTGCACTAGACATTTGCATGAATCAATAGGAATTATATTCTCTTAGATGAAACCAATTTGTCAGATGACTTAAATTAAGGCTTTTAAAATTTGAACTTCTTGGTGAATGTAGTTAGTCAACAAACGCAGAGTTGAAGTTTCACCCTTTATCACTTTAGTGTCAGCTGGCAGATCATTTGTTTACCACTTTTTCCTCCTTTCTTGAGGTGTGGACCAATGCTTTGGCAGTGTGAGGCTGTGGTGGCTTTTGGTTCCAAGCATCCCCAACCCCCCAACTTAAGCATTTTGAGTCCATTGTGGTTCTTAGGTAAAACTCAAATCCAATAGGAGTCTCCTTGGCCACCTGATGTCTACTCGTCTTTATTCTTGTACATTCGACCATTTGTTATCCTGAATTATGCCAGGGCTAATTTATCCTAAGGTATTTGTCATTTGGCTCAATAAAATACTGTAAACCAACATGACCATTTGTATAGCACTGTCAATAGAGTCCTTCCAGTATGGGATCGCTCCTATTGGTTGAATTTAATATACCAATAAAGGAAAATATTAATTCTCCATTTAATCAATGAAGTTAAAGATCCTAGTGCTAACACTCAAAAAGATTTAGTAATATTTTTCTTTCAATAAATATTTTTGAAAAAATAAAAAGAGCGAGGACCAGAACCTAGGATTACTCATCTTGATTGAATTGCTTTTCTTTTTAACTCAAGTTAGAATTTTCTGTTTAACTTAAGAAGCAACCTTAACATTTATTATTGTTTTATGATTTAACCTATATCTGGTCCTTTAGAAATTTAGTTTTGTCTGTATTTTTTTTAAATAATGAAATGAACTTGTGATTAGCCTAAGGAAGCAGTAGTTTCTGTTCCTGGAGTCTCTGTAGGACTCAGATTCCCAGCCTCTTCCTTTTGTAGTTGAGTTAATTAAATGGATAGTTTCAGTACTTGTAGCTCATTTAAACCGTAAACATGCAGACCATGTGGAATCCCACTAGTGAAACCTAAGCAGAGTGCCTCACTCAGGGCGCCTTTCTTTCCTTGTGAAGTTCAATTAGCTGGTACTTTGTTTTTTCTCCCAGAGAACAGCATCTTAGATATTTCTTTCCCTCCCTTGTTTACAGTTCAACATCTACCAATCCGTCTGAGACGTGGTGCCAGAGAAAGCTTGGGAAAATATGTGAACCACAGAGTGACAAATTGTGGGGCTATCTGCAGTCATGTGTGGATGCTATAGTGAGCTTACAAAAGGCCCGGTCCAGTATTTTAGCTGTGTCTGTATTGTCCTTTGTGGAAATGAATGCGAAAGTGATGTGCACAAGCATTTGACCAGTACATTCTTTGACAAAGCCCTGTTCACGGCAGCAGGCCTGGGAAAGCAATTGGGAATTTTCAGGATGAGCAATTATGAGAATATAGTCCCTGGGTGGTGCACATGGTTATAACGTGCTTGGCTGCTGCCTGTAAGTTTGGAGGTCTGAGTCTACCCAGAAGCACCTCAGAAGAAAGGCCTGGCAATCTACTTCTGAAAAATTAGCCAGTGAAAACCCTATGGAGCACAGCTTTACTCTGACACACAGGGGTTACCATGAGCTAGTGTCGACTCCATGGAATTGACTCCGTTCAACTATGTTTGAATACTATTGATAAATATGTTTGCCTGATAATATATGGTTGTTGTGGCATCTTCAAGTTAACTTAAGTAATTGATAAAACTTTCCACTGAGGATACTGTCAACTATAAAGTATTTGCTGTCAGAGTAGTGGATAATTTGCACAGATTTTCAAATGGGAAAGGTGTTTTCTTCAGCTAGGAAGCATGATCTCAGATCTACTTCTAAGGTCAGTGTGAAAAGGGAATGCAAATTTACTCTTAGGCAAAGTGTGATCAGGAAGATAAATCAGCTGAGGCATAGGGTAGGAGGCCGATGGCAGGGGAAGGAGGATCAGAAGATGTGTTCTCAAACCAAACGATACATATTTTCCAGCCATTTAGATTATCCATGCCACTCCTTATCTTCTTAGTGCAGAAACGGAGAGTTGGCTCAGTGTTCTTAAAAGCCTCACATGACTATATTTAGGCAATGGGTTTAGCAGGTATCATTATCCCTTAGTTAAGCACTGATGATGGTTCACAAGTCTGTTGGTACTGAGTAGTCATTGGTGTGTCTGGATTTATTGGAAACATCCAGAGAGCAGGAAGACAGGGACGTGAACTGACAGTATTGATGATTCTGGTAGCTTGACATTACCCAACTCTTCTCTTTGTTTGGTTTTCCTTCGGACTTAGTTCTGTTTTTTTGAGAGATCGCAGGAGTGGGGGCCCTTCTCTTGCAGTCTTCCTTTCAAACTAAACTCTTTCCAAACCTTTTGCAGACCGTTTTATGAATTTCGCTCACTGGTTGAACAAGAGTCACTTATGAGATGTGGCTTAGACATTTTCACTGTGTCCGTAAAAAAATGTGTATTACTATGCATTTCACATTTGCCACTTAGAATTTCTGAATACAAATTAATCAACTTGCAGCTGTGAATAACAATAAAATACATGATAATGTACCTGCAGAAATGAGGGCATTGGAAATCCGTTCTCAGGTGGCCGTCAAAAATAGCCAGCCCAGAGTGTTGCTACCTGTTTTCCATAATTGCTTGGCTTTGGCTTTCCTTAGTTAATGTGTTTAATAAACTCCCCTGCAGAATCTAAGTGCTTAAATTTAGTTTCTTTTTGTCTTTATGGTGTTTATCATTGTTAACGTGGCATCAGAGTAGCTGAACTTCCGCATCATGATAAATTCATAACCCAAGAGAAAGCAGAAAACGTAATTATTATCAATTGCCTCTCTCCTGGAATTGCCATTGGCTGAGTGGGGCAATATATGAACTTAAGGAGTAGCTGATTCAGAGAAATACAAGATTGGAATTGGGCCTATCTTGATTGCCTTGCGATTGTTTAGAAGGACTGCCCATTGGACTCCTCTCCACAATAACTTCTGCTAGATATAAACTTTGATTTTTTTCCTGCATATATAGAATCTGACTTATTTATTCAATTATTCAGTAAATATTAATTGAGTGCCTGTTATCGCTTAGGCCCCATATTAAGTTCTAAGGCCATACCCATGATAAGACCAAGTCCTTGTTATCACTGAGTTTGCATTCTTTTAGGGGATACAGAATTTAAACTAATAGTATATATCAGGTGGTAGAAAGTGCAAATAACTGTACTTTTTTTTTTTTAAATGAATGTAGTATTCCATCCACAACCTCAAGAATCAGTTTCCTGAAAATCACCGGAGTAGGACATCTTACGAGACATTGGTGGGTCACTGATGGAATTCTTATCTTGCATGTGAGAGACCTGGGTTCAATTCCTGACCAGTGAACCTCATCGTAGCCACCTACCCATTGGTCAGCAGAGGCTTGCATGTTGCTCTGATACCAAACCGGTTTCAGTGGTGCTTGCAGACTAAGATAGCCTAGGAAGAAAGGCTTGGTGACCTGCTTCTGAAAATGCAAAAAAACCAAACCCACTGCTGTCAAGGCCATTCCGACTCATAGCGACCCTATAGGACAGAGTAGAACTGCCGGATACGAGTTTCTAAGGAGTGCCTGGCGGATTCGAACTGCCACCAACCTCTTGGTTAGCAGCCGTAGCACTTAACTACTATGCCACCAGGGTTTCGAAATGAAAACCCTGTGGATCAAAACAGTCTGATCCACATCTGATCATGGGGATGGTACAGGACTGGGCAGTATTTTGTTCCGTTCTCCGCGGAGGTGGGGGCGGGGTCTCCACAAGCTGAGGGCCGACTACATGGCAGCTAAGAACAACAGTAGGAAAACTTACAACTAAAGCATTTTAGTTCTTTATGGGGGAAAAAAAGCATCTGTGATTAAGTCAGAATCAAACGTATTTGTCCATTTATTAAATTAACCTAATAATCATGGCACTCTAAAGTGATCTATGTGAACTCATTTGTCTTAAATTTATAAACATACATATGATGTTTTTGTTGATTATAGCCTTTGCTTGATCGCAACTGATCAGGTGTTTCCTCCCCCACAGTTGTGAGCTTGTTTGTGTGAGCTTCTCCCTTCAGGGGTTCACAGCCAGGGCGTCTAGTTGTGGGAAAGTTTGCAGAGGTGAGTCTTGGTAGGTAAGAATTTCATAAAAGGGGAGCTCACTGCTAGGGCGAGATTCCTGTTCCTATAGATTTGGGGCTGTGATAAAAAACACTGATTTTTTAAATCTTGGAAACTTGGAGATTATCTCTAGGGGATATATTTTTTTTATTAAATGGAAGGTGAAAGGTTTTAAAACTGAGTTCTCTTTTTTCTAATGAAGCCTATTTTGAAGATCAAATGAGATCGATAAAAATCCTTTGAAAAATGCAAACTGCTTTGCAAATGTGATTCTAACTCTCATCTATCTAGAAACTCAAAAGAAGTGAATATCTGTATATATATATTTTTTTTCTATGGGACTTGTCTTCACTCAGTGCAGCTGTCTTAGAGGTTTGTGGAAGGAAGACCAAGAAAAAAATACTCATTACGTTGGCTAAAAGTGGTCATTTCTGGTCTTGCGGGAATCAGTTTAGGTTCAAAATCAGACGTTGGACTTATGTTTTCCTACATTTCTGTAGTTCCAAAACGTCCTCGACCTGTTGCCGTCTAATGGATTCTGACTCATAGGAACCCTATAGGACAGTAGGACTGCCCCATAGAGTTTCCAGGGAGCAGCTGGTGGATTCGAACTGCCAGCCTTTTGGTTAGCAGACATAGATAGCTCTTAACCACTACACCACCAGGGTTTCCAAAAATGTCCTTGTGTTATGGTCCATGTAACTGACAGTTCACAGTTACACAGATGTAATCATCTCTGCACGTGGGGTTGCCATAAGTTGGGATCAACTGTATGGCAACTGTTTTTTTTTGTTTCAGGATATGTCTTTCTCAATCATAACAACTGAATTGAGGGCATTTTTAATGTGCTGTGGTTGGCCTACAGGACTGATATTTGGCTTCTCCCTCCACAAATGGATTCCATTATATATTTATATAAAATTATACAAAGAACATAACATGTCAGTTTAACAAAGAATTTAAAACATTTTCCTTTGATGATTCAGTTTTCATTCCAGGATATACCTCTTTCCAACCAAAATTCAAAGGTTTTCTTCTCCTTTGGGCCCTATGCTGATTTCTTCCACTGGTCAATGGAATCCCCCTGGAGGCATTTGAGTAACTGGCCCACTCCTTGTCTTACTGTAGATCAGAGGTAGTTCCTGAACATTCTAAACCAGAGAGGAGGAGGATGGGTCCATAGGACCAGAATTTTAATTATGTTAAAAGAACTTATTGATTTTAGTCCTGAGCATGGGGAGTGGGTTAATACCCATTTTTATATCTGGATTGTATAATAAATTCACCATGTACATAACTATTCCATTTTTTAAAACCTCTGTAAATGCTAACTAATCTAATATGCAACCTTTATAAATCTGAGGTATGTTATTAAAAATGCCCTAATCCCTAATTTATCTGGTCCAGGTTATTATATTTTTAGAAGTATTAATTTTGACATAGGTCTTTTGAAATCAATCCCTCCCTGTAATTACAGTTCCGCGTTACAGTATTTGCGATATATCATAGGAGCACATTTGCGGGTCATGAGAAGTTCACATGTGTAGGGTTGGGCCACAGGCCTTTGACCAGGATGCTGGTTAGAGCTGCTGTGTGTCTGTGTATCTCTGCAGGGTTTGCAAGTTATTCAGTAGCCACATTTTCACTCCGTTATGCCCTTTAAGTTTTAAAAGCATTGAAAAGAACACTCTTTAGAACTCCAGTATTTTGTGGAGGTCTGGACTTGATATTTTTTAATTTGAAGAACTAGGAAACCATCAAATCAAAAAGCTGGTAATTCTCCCAAGTCCAAAGGTAATTTTCATTTTATTGTGCACTGACCATAATTCACGTCCTGTTGGATTGATTTCGAAAAAGAACCACAAGTCTATATTTTAAAAATAGAAGTGAAATGATAAAAAAAAACCCACACATCTCATCACCTAAGGGATTTAGAAATCAAATTTAACTTAGAAAAAAGGGGATTAAGTTGATATAGTAGGATCTTGAATATGGATTTTTTTTTTTTTTTTAACTAGGGGATTAGGATAAAACCCCAAATTCCAATTTCCTACTGGGTGGTCTTGAAGACTTACAATAGTGGGTCCTTCTGTCAAGAGAAGGGGGAGAGGAAAAGAAATCCCCCCACTTTCATTAGCTGGCTTTAAGGTTAAAAAGAAAAATTATACACACACACAAACAAAATATGATGATAATTGAGGAAAATTTTATAAATAATTTGGAATTTATTTTAAATTTTTATAAAATATATATTGTGGTTGTTATTGTGGGGAAAGGGCCTTGTCATGCCTCATTTTTTCAAATGGTGCAATGCTTTACAAGAGTGTGACTGTCGGTTACAGGGTTTTCTCGTTTTAGTCTTTGGTTCGTTTTGCATTATTTTTGAGAGAATGCATCACTCTGTTTGTCTTTTGGTCCTGGCTGTCTGGTATAGTGAAACAAGCTGCCAGGTAGGTTCTACTGATCTCCTGGAGCCTCGGGATGGAGGTGCACTCCAACTGCTCTTGGTTAAGGTTAACGGAGAGCAATAGCATACTATCAATCCCTGCCCCTTTCCAGTTGCCATCAGGTTGATTCTGACTCATGGTGATCCTCTGTTGCAGAGTAGAACTGCTTCATAGGGTTTTCAAGGCTATGACCTTTTGGAAGCAGATCACCAGGCTTGTCTTCTAGGGAGGTGCCTTTTGGTGGGTTCGAACTACCAACCTTTTGGTTGCTAGTTAAGTCCTTTAACTTTCATACTGCTCAGGTTCTCCTTCCCTGCCCCTAATTAAGGAAAATTTCCTGACCAGTTCTGGACTGCAACAAAGGCTGTGACCTTCGCTGAGCAGTATGTCTAGATCCTCAAGTGTGGCTCAGCTGCTCTCTCAGCCTCTGCTTCCTGCCTTGTGTGTTTTTGCTTCTGCTTCCTGCTCTCAGCTGCCTCCTTCAACTCTCAAAGGGAGTGAATCTGATCGTCCCAGTATGGTCACCATCGTGCCTTTTTGACAAAGCCCTTGAGCCAGGCCATCTTATAGATTGGCTGCCCACACGTTGTGATCATGTGACTGAGTGGAGGGATCACAGAGCCACCTGTATCTAGGGAATGGCCCAGCTATACTGCCTCATTGGGAGCCTGTGAGTGGGGGCGCTTCACCCAGCAGAAGGTGATAGTGTGGTGGGTTACCCACAGGGACCTAGAGCAGGGGCTGATAAGCTTCTTCTCTAAAGGGCTGGATCATAAATATTTTTGGTTTTATGTGCTGTATGGTCTCGGTTGCACCTACTCAACTCTGCTTTTGTAGTCTGAAAGCAAGCACAGATGATGCATGAATAAATGGCAGTGTTCAAATAAAACTTTATTTACAAAAACAGGCAGTGGGCCAGATTTAACCCATGAGCCATAGTTTGCCAGCCCCTTACTAAAATTCATTTCTGTCAAATCAATTCTGACTCATAGTGACCCTATAAGGCAGAGTAGAACTGCCCCATAGGGTTTCCAAGAAGCAGCTGATGGACTTGAATTACCGACCTCTTGGTTAGCAGCTGAGCTCTTAACCGCTTTGGCACCAGGGCTTTAGCACCTTACTAGACTCTGGCATATGGAGCACAGGCCTTGAACCTCTTAGATCTGACTCTTCCTAACCTTGTAACTTGAGCAAGTTAATTAAAATTCCATGCCTCAGAATAGATTCTGTCAAATGGAAATAAAATCGTTTCTTTTCCTGGTTGTTGAAAGTGTTTGATGAAGTAATGTATGCGAAGCGTACTAAGCTTGTAGTAAGAGCTCAGTAAATGCTAAGTTTGTTTCCTAACCTGCTCATATATGCTTACAAAGGATGGTAGGAGATTGTAGATCTGAGTGCCATGGAGGATAGATATTTTTTGTGAAGCTTTTGGATTTTCAGTTTGGCAATTGTCCTTGCTTTTTCAACAGACGTGTTCAGGGCCCTGAAGGTCATTTTGTGATTTTCCCTTTCCATGTTGGAAACACCTTCAATATTGTCATTTTAAGCACTGGATTTGCCTTTAAGTAGTTTACTTACATACGCTTCAGTGTAATCATTTCGAACGCTTTTTGAGGGTGGATTGCAAGTTTTAATTCAGGGTTTGTCTAATCTGTTACTACATGTTCTTGGCCCAAGAAGGATAAGAACATATACCATGAAGCTTATATAGCTATTAAAAGCATGATTAGACTCAATAATTGACATGAGATCGAGTTCACAGTGGGCACAAGAGAGGGTCCTGGTGTCTGGGAAATGGATGTACCATTTGGTAATGTCTGCGCGCCTGCCTGGCTTTCTGAGCTCCATTGAAGGCTTCAGATGCTGCAAGGATAGCCTGAAGTCTGACTGATTTATGTTCTTCTGGTATTTTGTTAATATGATTTAGATTAATGGTGGCACCCACTGAAAATACAGATAAAATGTTTATAGTCTACCTCAAATAGCATGATTCAGGTTTAAGAGGGTAAAATCATTGGTTTTTTTAAATCTAATTTTTGAAAGGGAGTATTCGTTTAAGGAAAATAATTTTGCTAAATTTTGAATCATACCACATTTGATGTTTTAGGTTTTGAAAAATAGAGTAGAAAGCAGTTGCTCCCAAATGACTTATAAGTCCAAAGCAAGGAGTGTCTTGTTTGTCTAGCTCTGCTCTGGCTAAGGGCTTTCACTTGGTCCTTTGGGAGGGTCACCAGTGGATCTCACTCTGGGGCTGGACCCTGTTTGACCAGGAATGACATAGGGTAGGGGTCAGCAAACTACTGCGCACAGGCCAAATCTAGCCCATTGCCTGTTTTGGTATGACCTGCAAACAAAGAATAGTTTTTACATTTTCAAATGATTGGAAAAAAATCAAGAGGAGAATAATATTTTATGACACATGAAAATTATATGGGATTCAGATTTCAGTGTCTATAAATAAGGTTTTGAATTTCATCAATAAAAATTTTGGAAATTTGTTTTCTCTCTTGTCATGTAAGTAACTACATGATACCCTTAATTTTGTTTCTTGGCCTGCATAGCCTAAAATATTTACTGTCTGGCCCTTTACAAAAAAAGCTTGCAAATCCTTGAATAGAGCTATGATTAAAAAAGTTAATACACTTCATTTTTTAGAGCACATTTAGGTTTATAGAAAAATTCCCCAGAAAGTACAGAGAGTTCCCCTATACTCTGTCTCCTCCATGCAACAGTGTCTCCTATTAATAGCCTGACTTCCTGTGGTAAGGAGCCCTAGTGACAATGGTTAAGCACTCAGCTGCTAACCCAAAGGTCTGTGGTTCGAACCCATCAGCCGTTCTACCGAAGAAATATGTGGCAGTCTGCTTCCGTAAAGATTACAGCCTTGGAAACCGTGTGGGCTAGTTCTTCTCTGTTCTTCATGACTCAGAATCCACTTAATGGCAGTGGATTTTGTTTTGTTTTTCCTGTGGTAGATTTGTTATAATTGATGAACCAATATTGATACATTATTATTAGTTAAAGTCCATAGTTTACATTAGGTATCACTCTTTGTGTTATATAGTCCTATGTGTTTTGATAAATGCTTAATGTCATGTGTCCACCTTTACAGCATCATACAGAATAGTTTGTCCTAAAAATGTCCTTGCTCCACCCATTTATCCCTAACTCCTGCCCTTGAGTCCCTGGCAACCACTGATCCTTTCAGTGTCTCTATAGTTTTGTCTTTTCTAGGATGTCATGTTGTTGTTAGTTAGGATAGGAGCCATATGACGGGACCCTGCAGAAGCTCCTATCTCCTTGGCAAAACAGTTGAGTGAATGGATCCAGATGGTAACTCTCAGAACTTGCTGTGCAGAGCTGAGGCTGAGGGAGACTCTGAGGGTGGTGAATCCTTGTCGGGCCTGTACCCCTTTGTCTCAGGTTGGCACTTGCAATTCTGGGATCTCTTGACCTATTGACACTACAGTCGGTGGATCTGTCCTTAGCCTGGTTAACCGCTTTTACATCCCCTCATTGAACAAATGAAGATATTATGACTCAAAAATGTTAACATTAGGATACCAATGATATTTACCAAACAGGGTTATAATGCATTAGGTAAGCTTTGCGTGCTACACGCTTAGCACAGTATCAAGCACATAGTACGTGCTCAATGAATGCCAGTTGCTATTATTGTTGCTGTGTTTTTTTTTTTTTGCTTTCCCTTTCTGTGCCTTCCTTTTCTCTTTCTCTCCCTATTGTCCCCTTCCTCTTCGATTATTATCAGTGCTGTTAGGGATCCTGCTTGCCTTACCCTTGTCCCAGCCCTGATTATTATTATTGTTTTTGTTGTTGTTGTTATTAGTATTAATCATCATAGTGACATCACTTCTCAGATTCCCCCAACTCAGAGAGGGAAAAGTCAGGATTTGCACCCAGGTCCGCATGGCCGACCTTCCTGTCCCTTAAATAAACTGCCACAGGCAATAGTTTCTGAAGTGCCCCTTAATAGCCCACTCCTTCCCAGGGCTTTTTGAGGCAAACAAATGCTGTCAAAAAACCCAAAGCAAATGTTTTGGGTGAATTCTCCCTAGCTTTTTTACACTAGATTTGGGGCTGAGAAATGGAATTCCTGTCACTGTTGACTGGAAAATACAGCTTTCCTAATAGACTTTTGTTGTTAGCCCTGCTGCTGTACAGACTTGAAGAATTGCGATGTTGGCCTAACATAATTTTGGCACCTCTGTCTGCTTCTGCCTTGGGTAGAAATAATTCAGATTTCACTCTCCATTTTCTTTAATGGGCTAAACAGCCACTATGTAATACCTGTGTTTTATGAGACATAATTCTAGATATTGTTTCTGCAGCGTTTTGAAAAGACAAACCTGAGAGTGCCTGGCCATTTAACTTAAGCAATTTTAAAGTTATTTGTGAAATGATACGCTGTCTTTTGTGACCCAGTTACTTTATAAAGCGACATTCTTTGGCAAACATTAACATAACTTCTCCGTGTGTGGGCTAAATAAATATTCGAGTAACACTGATTGAGCACTGCCTTGGGTAAATAGTTCTCTTTCCACACATTTCCTAGTTTATAACGATGAGTTTTCTTCGTGGTCTGACCAAATGTAACACTCCATTGAAAATGAGACATAAATCCTGGAGGGAGTGAGACATGATTGAGGGGTCAAGGAGGTTTATTAAAAAGGTTGGGGAACAGGGTGACATGCTGAGTGCCCCATCTCTGAGTCTTCTCCCTCTGTGGGCCCCATGGAAGTTGCGTGGCAGGGGAGTGTGGAAGCAGAAATACATGCCCAGAAAGAGTAAGTGAAGTTAAAGCCCTCACTGTCTCCTCCCCAACCAACCCAAACCCTCTCCCCAAATTCCTTCTTTCATGGCAACCAAACAATGCTTTCATGCATTTTAAATTTTGGGAATGCCTGGACATGACTCAGTCTACAATATATGTTTGATTTCCTGTATGGATTGAGCCCCAGAAAGCCCAGCATGTGGCAGGAGGTCTCTAAGGTAGTTGGGACATCCTTTGCTCTGGGCATCAGGCGTGGCTTTCCCATTTGTGCAGACGGTTAACATGCTTGTCTAGTAACCGAAAGGTTAGAGGTTCAAGTCCACCTACTCTTGCCTCACAAGAAAAACCCTGGTAATCTACCTTCACAAAATCAGCCACTGAAAACTCTACAGAACACAGTTCCACTCTGACACATACTGGGGTTATTATGAGTTGTATTTTTTTTTTAATGTTGGGCAAGTTACTTATCCCCTTGGAACCTCAGCATCCTCATTGGTAGTAAGGAGATAATAACAGTGTCTTCCCTGTGGGAATTAATTAAACTAATCTCAGGAGGATTAGGTGAGACAGTGAATGTAAAGCGCTCAGCTTAGTGCTTGGTCAGTTATTATTATCAGGGATCATGGATGATGATAAATTTATGGTACTTTTCACGTATAGTTGTTCCTCAGTATACACGGGGATTTGTTCCAGGACCCCCATGGGTACAAAAATCTGGGGATGCTCAAGTCCCTTATATAAAATGGTGTAGTATTTGCATATAACTTATGCCCATCCTCCCATATACTTTATATCCTTTTTAGATGACTTATAATACCTAGTAGAGTATAAATGCCGTGTAAGTAGTTGTTAATGCTTACACTTAACACTTAATGCTTTCCCAGTCTTTGCAAGCACTTTATCGTAAACTGGAGAGACCACTTTTGCCTTTGTAGGGGCGGCACTAACACTTTCACAAATTTCAGCTTCTTTCTGCTTTATTGTGCAAATGCTTGATTTGTCCTTACCGACCTTAAGGCCTACTTTAGCAAGTGACTTGCCACTTTTCAAAAGATCTAAGATTTTTATTTTCTTGTCAAGAGATAGTGCTTTATGCCCCCTCTTAGTCTTTGAAGGATTACTTTGACCACTTAATTGCTTTTTAGGAGTCATTTTTTTTTTCACAGAAACAAAGGGTACGCAAAACACAAGTAGTGAGTGGAGGAGACGCAAAGCAAATAATGCCCAAATGAGTGCTGGAGAGAGACTGAGAATCTGCGAAATGGCAAAACGGAGGGAGGCAACAGCAGGGTATGCCTACATATCACTTCATTTGTTTGGATTCAGTGTAGTACTCAGTGTGCAGCAAATTCAAGTTTTGCTTTTTGGAACTTTCCTTTTTTTTTTTTTAAGAATATTTTCAGTCTGGGGTTGTTTGACTCCTCAGATGTAGAACCTGTGGATATGGAAGGCTGACTGTAGTGCTTCATTTAACCCTTTCTACAGTCTGAAAAAAAAAAAATTTTTTTTTACAGTCTATTATTACTGCTGTTTAAGATGAGGCAATTGAGACTCCAGGAGGTGTGGCAATATGACTAAGGTCACACAGCTGTGAGTGTCAGGAGTGGGATTCCCCTTGGCCTCAATACCACACTGTGTTTTCCCCAGATTTTCATGGTCCTGTTTAGTCACGTCAGTACTTTCTATCGGAACATTCACTGTTCCTGATCCCTTTGAGTAACTATCTCTGGAAAGGCTTAAGTGTGGTGATCAAATTCATCAGTGAACTCCTGGAAGATGCCCATTCCTTAGTAACGAAGCCTCCTCATGCCCTTTTCAGGGCTTAGCATTCTCATGTGAGTTCACAGAAAAAGAGGTATCTGACGCACTGTTGGTTCAGTGTTAGAGCTCTTGCCTTCCGTACAGGAGACCCAGGTTTGATTCCTGGGCAGTACACCTTATGTGTGACCACTACCCACCTGTCAGCGGTGGCTTGTGTGTTGTTTTGAGACGGAACAGGTTTCAACAAAGCTTCTAGACTCAGAAGGACTAGGAAGAAAGGCCTGATGATCTACTTCCAAAAATCAGCCAGTGAAAACCCAGCTGATCACAGTAGTCTGATCCCCAGCTGATCACGGGGCTGGTGCAGGACTGGGCAGCGTTGCATTACATGTGTGGTCATCACGAATCAGAGCTGACTGGACAGCAGCTCACAACAACAACAGCACTTATAGATTGATATGGAATGAAGTAGGTTAGCCTCAAACATACACATCTTAAATAATAAACACATTCTTATAGATACTAAGAGAAGCTTTTTTGCTCTTAGTTTCATTTTTTCTTGAAATTAGCAACTTCCCGTATAAATTGAGAACATGCTCATTAAAAAATTGGAAAGTACACAAAAGTTTAAAAAAAAGAAAAAAATAAGAGAAAGAAAATCATCTGGCGTCTCCACTCTTAGCATTTTGGCACATTTTCTTCCAGTGTTTTTAAACGCACAGGTTGTTCCGTAGTAATTGCAGCACTTGTGACAGGTTTCCTCATTACCTTTAAATTAATTCTGCCACCACAATCCGCAGGTGCATATTTTTAACACAGCAGTAATCACACTACACAGAGAATAGTTTCTCCTTTCACGTAAGATTTCATAACCTCACCTCCATGCCGTCCTTGACTGTCAGAAGGAGCGCTTTGAATGGCTGCACAATAGTAACCACCAGGATGAACCGTCGTTTAGTTCATCATTCTCCTGCTAACTGGATTTCTGGGTTGTTACCAGCTCTTTTCAGTTTTACTTCCGTGGACATCACTGGTTCTAAATCATTTTCCCGTTTAAGGTTATTTCTTTAGGATAGATTTGCCAGAAGTAGAATTTCTAGGTCAAAGGTACAAACACTTGAAAACTCCTGATACATATTAACTTGGCCCTGGAATCCACCATGTAATTGAGACTACCTTGGGGCTCTGCCGAAGAGCCAGGGAGAGGATGGGAGTAAGCAGGCCTTCTGATTAGAAATGTTGAGATAAGAACTTGTAGATGGGCCGAGTAGCCAGCTTATTTTACTTTAAAAGTCAAAGGAGTTTTGTGCCTCACTGATGTGCTGTTCTTCAAAGACAAGTGGAGAGGCAGTGGATATTTGTCATCCCACAGCATGCCATGACATGAAACTGATACCCAGGCCCCTGAAAGAAATTCCAAATTTGGATGCTTCCTGAGTTAGTTCTTGCAGCACAACGCAGAGGACATATTCTTCTCAGACAGTGGCTGAGGCTCACGTGCCAGGCTGCTGGAGACGTATCCGGGTCATAATCAACCTTCTTCGAAATAGGAGGGAAGAAAGCCAGGGAGAAGGCCCCTGCACTGCATGCAGAAGGAGGACAAAAAAGAGGAATGCTAGGTTCATTCTTGAAGCCTCTGCTCTTGCCTGTTCTTTATTAAGAAATATTTAAAGAATGAGATGGCTTACTGCAAAGAAATCGTTTTCCCTGAGTTGAAAGAGTCCATAGTTTAGCACAAGTCGTGCAAATCTGCCCTCTCTAGTTGTATTTTTGCCGATTATCCCTCTCCTTCTTTCTTTACCATGGTTCATTTGTGCGTCTGTGCATTATTTTAAAGACTCCACCGAAGACTGGATTTTCTCTTTGTTGCCGCTGAAACATTGCATTTGTGCAGTAGGACTACTTTATAGCCCAGTTTATTATTATGTGGAATTCAGTAAAACTCAGTTAAATCATGTACCCTGAAACCAAACAGCTGCATGTGGACAAAACCTTATATAACCCAGCTTTAGTTGTCATAACTGTCCTCACACATATACTAACATCCCAAAGGCCTTCCACTTTTCTTTTTTCTTTAGGGTAACAGTGCCCAGTTTTTTGAAAGTACTTATTCTGCTAATTTATTCTTTAAACAAGGTGGGGAGGGGGGTTTGGGGGTATCGGTCCCCTCATAAAATAGTTAACACGAAGCCTGAGGCATCTTTCAGTGCCATTTTTTGGCTGATGCTTGGAACAGCTCCATCAATCACCTCTATTCGTGTATAGCTAGTTCTTTATGTCAGTTCAGCCATCTTCCATCAAGTTGGTGAAGCAGAGTTAGGGAACAAGATGAATGGCAAAGCGCTTTCTGTGGTGTGGAAAGGACTTTGCTTTTAAATGCCCATGGTGATCTCTTAATATCCTCAACTTCCCCTTCAGAAGCCAGTTCCTCTCTTACCATCACTCACTTTTGTCTGTTCTTTTAACCTTGTTCCCAGGGTGGCAGGGGCCGTGCCCCCTGTGAGTGCAAGCTATTGATCAGCCGATGAGGGGTGTATGTTATCTGTCCTGGGCTCCTAGGAGAAGGAAATGATACCCAGGGCCCTGGGCAAATTTTCATAGTCACAGCATTACAAAATGTCATGTTTCCAGCCAGTCCGTATCAACATTGGTCTGTGCAATTGGAATCTTAGGTGGGGATGTGTTATTATTTCAAACAAAAGAATGGCTTGACTTTGCTTGACAAATGTGTTTTATATTATCTCAATGTCAGTAAGTTTGCATGTAGTTTTAACAGGCTTTCTGCCCTTCCCCAACCCTCTGTCATCAGGTTCAATCCTTCAGCCATTTGTTGAGTGACTGCATTTAGGAAGGGGGGAGTCATAAGAGTGGCCCACCCTGGGGGGAAGGAGTATTTTTTCACCAACGTTGTTCAGAATTGCTGACCGCAGTGATAATAAAAAGCAATCAGATTTTGGTCAAATTTATTATTGTTTTTAAATTCTCTAAGGACAGTGCATCCTTAGGTGGTGCAAACAGTTAACGTGCTTGGCTGCTAACCAAAATGTTGGAGGTTCAAGTCCACCTAGAGGTGCCTTGTAAGTAAGGCCTGACAACCTACTTCTGAAAAATCAGCCATTGAAAACCTTTTGGAGCACAGTTCTATTCTGACACATGTGGGGTCTCCATGAATTGAAATTGACTCGATGGCAGCTGGTACTAGTTCTAAGGACAAGGCACCATTATTACTTGCACATTGAGTAGGACTAGCTCTCCTCACCCTCTACCCCCTTTTTATGCCATCGATGCAAAATTCTGGGCGAGGTACTCCAGAGGCTTCAGAGTTGATAAGGGTGCGGCCCTGGTTGAACAGGGGAGGCAGCACGTGAGTGCAGATGATGACTGTGCCAGTGGGACGCAGACTTCAGCTGGCATTTTTATTGAGTCAGCTCAGACTCAGACCCTTGTTTTGCAGTGGTGTGAGCTCCCCAGTGGAAGCTCACGGTCTCAGGGTCACCTCTGGTACCCCCACCCCCGCGCCTGTGGCTTCGGATCAGTTCCTGGATCACCTCTCTGTCTAAGTCTGCTCTTCTGGTCCTCACCATGCCGACCTGGATGTAAATCCACTCTTGCCCTTACCTTCCACATGCCCATACTCCTCAGTCACACAAGGCATCGATGCCTAGTGCCAACTGTACTAAAGGTGTGGGGAAACAGAAGGTACTTGTGATACAGATGCTCAACTTCAAGTGGAGCCTTGGATGCCCGTACCCTACTGTAAAGTTGGATTGAAATGCCTGTCTCCTACGGCGTGGGCGTTTAATACAGGGGGTCACATACATCACATGCCAGGTATGTGATATGACAACGATTCTAATTACTGACATCTGTTGAGTATTTGCTGTGAAGTGCTGTGCTGAGTGCTTCGGGTGGGTTATGCCATTCAGTCCTCACAGCAGTCCCCTGAGGTAAGTTCTTTTATTGTGCCCAGGTCACAGATGAGAAAGTACAGAGTGGGATTTGAACCAGGAGGTCTGCCTGCAGAGCTCCAGGCATAATTGCTCTCTCATCCTTCTTCCTCCAGGGGACTCCTCTTTTGCATGTGGACCCCAGATGTTTGTACTGTTTATTCAGGACTTCCTGTGCACTGTGTCCTGTGCCAGGCATTATCCTTTATCTTAACTCTGCCCTTTTTCCAGGACCCCATCGTGACTGTAGAATAGCTGCCTCCAGTGCCTGTTGCATTAGCCTTTCAAGGGATCCTCTTCTTGCGTTTTAAGTCTAAACCCAGAGTCCCCTTATTCTTAGGGTTCCTAGGAGAGTGGGCACTTGTTCAGGAGAAGCCAGGTTGCAGTCTCTTCTGCTTTCATTCGCTGGCGAGAAGGTACCCGCAGCTCCGCCCTTCCTGCCACATTTTGTCTGATGCACCAATGGTGCAAGTGGGGGAGATCAGACTGCGGAAATGTTTTTGTATAAACTTGAGTGAACCAAAATGATTGTTTCAACATCTGGGACTCAATTTATGTGGCTCCTTTCTTTCTAAGATTTAAAAACTGCAAACCAGATCGTGGCTTTCGAATGGTGAACATTGTACAAATGTTCCACAGCAGAAATGGCTGTAGGGTGGGGGCTGGGGGAGGCCTAGGTGGGGAGAAAGGGCAGTCCAGTGGAAGGGGAAAATGGGAGTACGCAGTGAGTGAGATAAGCAGAGGGAATTCAGAAAGTAGTTTAAGTCATACGGTAGTCAGAGGGCCGAGGCCAGGTCCCCAGCGAGCCACTGCACACAGAGGGATTCCAACCCATTCCACACCCATGTTCTTAATCATTACCTTCACCTGGGGGACAGACCTGGCCTTGGGTGGACCACCCCTCTCACTGGCTCTGTGACCTTGGCAATTTATGGACCCTCTACAAGATGGATTTCCTCTTTTGTAGAACAGAGAAGTGCTCTCCAACTTTACTCTCCAACTTATAAGGCTATAGGGAGATTAAATGAGAAAACACACACAGAGTGCTTAGCACAGTGTCCTTCTGGCACTTTAGGGACTAAACCAGTTGTTGTTGAGTGGATTCTGACTCATGGTGACCCCGTGTATATCAGAGTAGAACTGTGTTCTATAGGGTTTTCCATGGCTGATTTTTTTCTTTTTTTGGAAGTAGATTGCCTGGCTTTTCTTCTAAGGCATCTTTTGGTGGGCTTCAACCTCCAACCTTTCAGTTAGCAGCCGAGCATGTTAATGATTTACACCACCTACCCAGGGACCCCAGCATATTAGGGAGAGCTCTCAAAATGCCAATGTTGTGGTTAAAAGCTTGACTCTAGATCTTGATGACCTCAGCTTGATTCTCAACTCTGCTCTTTACTAGCTGTGCAACTTTGAGCAAGTAGCTTAACTTCTCCTCGTCTGTAATACAGAAAAAACAGTAGACAACACTTTCTTGGAAAGAATAAATGAGATACTCCATGTAAAGTACCTGGCCGATTGGCAGTGCTCAACGAATATAAGCTGTTAGTATTCTAAGGATTACTTACAGGGTATCTACGCTGTGCCAAGTAGGGTGGCAGCTCAGAGATGAGCAACCAAGGCAGTTGAAGCTCAGAGGGATGGAGTCATTTGTCCAAAGCCCCACAGCTCTAGCCCTTGCAATCTGGCATGGCTGTGCCAGATGTTTTAGGAAGAAGGAAGAAGCCCAGTTTTATCCTTCGCCCAGCCTCCACCCAAGGTCTCGTTTCTTTGTGCCTCATCACAGTGCGTGGTCTGGTGCCCAGAACATAGAAGGTGCTCAGTAAATGCCAGTTTCTCTGCTCCCCTGGAGAAACCTCATGCTTAGTTTAGCTTTGCTTTGGTCAATTCATAGCTGTCTATTCTGTAGCCGTGGCCTGTTCCAATCAGCTGCTTGTTACAAGCATTGATTGTTTCACTGTATGCATGTTCTGGCCCTCTCGCTCTTCCTCCACTCCTTCTTGCCAGCCAGCTGTTTGAATAGCAGCAATAAATATGTAAGGAAAGAACCAGCAAGTCTCCGTCAAATTGGCCTCAATTTCTGCAAAACTAGTCCAGGTAACCCCACTCTAAAAGCCACCTAATATATGTTTATTTGCAGCCAAAGGATCCAAAAACATTACCATTGAACCCTGATACCTTTGGAAAATGTGGTGTCCTTGGCCACTTCCTTGCTTGTTAGCTTGTCCAGCAGATGACTGGTGTGATGCAGATGTAGAAACCAAGTAGTTCTTTTTGTTAAAGGATGCCTTAGTGTCTCTCTCTCCTTTTCCAAGGTTTAGTGAAGGAGAAGTTGGAAATTAATGGCCAAATGAAGGTTTTGGGTTATGTGTGGATTTCATTTATCAAAGTTCTCTCCTCCCCCCATTAGCATGGTTAATTAAGAGTTGTCAATACATCTTTGCTGGAGTATTTGATTATTTTTTTCAGCAGGGAAGATTAGAATGAAGTCTTCAGATCTGGCAAGTGTCATGGGACTTGTAGAGTAAATTGCAGGTTAAGCCCTCATTTTGATCTCTGGGACCAGAGCAAGCAGCGCTTCATTGACATGTCATCAGCTATGATCTGAGGGAGCACACAGAGGTGCCCTTTGGGGACAGAGGGGCTTCTTGCTCTTGTTTCCTATATTGAAAGGGTTTATTGCTCTGTGAGTGTGTGCAGGTGAACAAATAGAAGACTGGAGTTACAGTTGACTGAAGTTAGCGCTGAAAAATCCCTTGATTTATGCTTTATTAAAAAAAATTCTGTATGTGTCACACATTTATATGTATATACATATACATATATATATTTTTGTCCAAGTGGAGTATATACATACACGTGTTTATGTATATATGTGTACACGTACATATATATTTTTGTATATATATTTTTGTCTAGGTGTGTGTGTGTGTGCGCACGCGCGCATTTATAAACAGTTGACAGAAACTAGCTCTGAAAGCCCTTGATTTATGATTTATTAAATACACACACACACCCTTCCGTCTGAACAAAAAATACTCTGAATCACCCTTCTTGCCCCACAGACAAGTCCTCTAGAAAACACTTCCTACAAATGACTCCGCCCTTTGGGAACTTCATTTAGCATTTGGACGGCACTGGGTACTGGGTATTGACAATGGCCTTTACTTCTTCTTCTGCTTTAGAGTTCTCAAGGTGTAGAATAAATTTTTACCAAAAATTAATTATACCATGTGATTGCCAGGAGAGTTAGGCTAGCTTTTTTTTTATTTTAGCCACTCCATATACTCTTAGATAACACAATACATATTTACAATAACAAGTTTTGTTTTATTTATAGGGTCATAACAAATCATCAAAAACAACCCAAAAAAGCCCCTTAGACCAACATCCTTATTTCTCCTTCTGCTTCATCAATGAATTATGCATGCATTACAAATGGCAATGAGGAGTAAAGGTCGGTTTAGAACAACACAGATTGGAAAATTACACCATTTGTTTAAACAACATTTATTATTGATTACTCAGCACAAGGGCTGATAGAAACTCAAATAGTGGCAGTAATATCATCTATTTACGTAGGCCCTTTTATAAATGTCGGATCCTACCCACTGTTTAGATCAGAATAATTGTTCAAAATTTCCAGCTCTATTTTGGAAGCAGACAAGGATAAATTTGGCACCTACTTTCTCATGCCATTTAAGCCTCACAAGCACCCTCTGCTATAGGTATTCTGTTTCACAGAAGAGGGGGAATTGGAGCTCAGATGGAATAAGTAATTTGCTTTAAGGTCACACTCCTAAGGTCAGACATACTCTTTCCATCACATAATACCGTAAGCATGTGAGAAAGCAATAATGTATTAATAGTAGAAGCAATAATAATAATAATAATGTATAATACACATTAACTCTTATTTTGCCAGCCCCTATCTAGGTGCTTTACACATATTATGACTTCCGATCTTTACAACAACCCTATGAATAGGTACTATTATTACATCCATTTTATAGGTGAGGAAACTGAGGCACAAAAAAGTTAAGTAGCCTGCTCGTAGGGTCAGGAAGTGGCAGAGATGGGATTATGAAAGACATCTCTAGGTCCCAGTATCTGCCCAAAGTCTCACACTTTTGTGGTTTTGGCAGAGGATCTCCTTCTGATCCCTTACGGATACTGTAGTTTCGTGAACGTGTTTGAGCTGTGTTGGTTCAATGGTTGATTCACATTTATCTTCAGTAGATTTGCTAAAAGCCAGGAAAATAAGATATTTAATGTCATAAATGGAAAACTTTATTTTACTTTTAAATTGTCGGAGAGTAATGTGAACACTAAATCGTAGTTTAAACTAAAAGGTATTTTAAAAATAAAACCCAAGAGACTCATTGTAGAAGGTCTGTAATAGTGACTTGGGAATGAGAAATTTAAGATGGTAAATTTGGGAACACACTGTAAGTGTGCACAGTGTCTGACAGGGCTTGAAACCCACTTCCCGAGTGTCCTTTTGCTTTCCTCCTGGAACAAGTCACAGGCATTTTATTTGCCGGTGTGGATTCCATGCAGGGAGGCTCATCTAAGTAGCCATTTGCTCAGAAAATCTGGTCGACTCTTTTTACTTAGCATTTCACTCCCTTTTGCGAGATCGCATCTTCACAGTCTTTTTGTTTTTTAACAAATGTCTTCCATGAACAATTATTTTGAGCATTAAAAAAAAAAAGTCTCTCCTGTCTTCTGGCACAGAGGTGTGCTACTTCTATTCCATCACCTAGATGTCTGGTCCACATTGGGCAACTGTCCAACTCCTCTCTCTAAGCGCGCTCTTGGAAGGCAAACTGGGGTCATCAAGTGCCGCCTGTGACTTGTGCCCCACATTCCTCAGCCACAATCAGGGTATTGAAAACCCTCCATCTGCCCACTGGCCTGTTACCATAGGGCCTCTGGAGGAACTTCTAAAGGGGCCTTACTTTGCAAGAGCCGCTCATGGTGTGTTTTCAGCACAGTCGCCAACATGCTTCAAATACCACCCACAACTTCCCTTTTCATGTTCCTCGCCTTGACACTAAGCTCTCACGTTGTTATTTTTACAAGTCTTTCCCAAGGCCTCTGATTTTGTAGCCTGTTTAACATGTGCCATAACCAATAAGGGAATAACGGTCTTGGCATGTTCAGAACCCCTTCCCTCTGCCATTCCTTCGTTTTTCTGGCTCCGTGTCTTTATGAGCCTGTAGAATCCTTCCCAGGTATTCTTCCTTCCAAAACAGTGGGCAACTACACTTTAGAAGGAGGAAAAGGAAATATAAATTAACAGGCCTGAGGGATTTGAAAACTTGGAAGATGCTAAGAAACTATATTGCCAGGAGAGAAAAATGTAAATTCTTCTGGATAAATTAGCTTTTGTGGTTGCCTCTCTCTTTGCTACTTAATCAATGGAGAGACAAAGTCATATTCCTGATAGAAACACATTTACTTTTCTAGTGTCCTTTTGGGGGAAGGGGAGCGATGAGGAAGAGCAAATTCTTCCTGTACCCACATACCCACTTAAGAAAATATCTACCCTTGATATGCTCAAGACCTAACTGAGTGTCACACATCCCAAGAAGAGTAAACATAATGATACCCACAGTCTGTTGAACATCTACAATAGCCAGACATTTCTCTAGCCTCTATAAATACATAATCACACTTACTCCTCACAATAACTCTAGGAGGTTTTATTATTTCCATTTTATAGATGAGGAAATTAAGATTCAGAGAAATCAGTGACTTGCTCATGGTTACATTGTTAGCGTCATGATCTGAACCGAATTTTCCTGAGTCCTAATCCCAGGTCCCATGCCTCTCCCAAATAAAGTGAGCAAAAGACTGAAACCATCACCCCAGTCAGCCTCCAACAATGGTGTATAAACGTATTGGTGAGGATCACTTCACCTCCCTACCCTCTCCCTGCCCTGCTTTTTGGCTCCTCCCATCCGAGAATCTGACTTTATACATTCATTGCCAACTATTATGGATTGAATTGTGTCCCCCCAAAAATGTGTGTCAACTTGGCTAGTCCATCAGTCCCAGTGTTGTGTAATTGTCCACCATTTTGTCATCTTAGGTAATTTTCCTATGCGTTGTAAATCCTACCTGTATGATGTTAATGAGGTGGGATTAGTGGCAGTTACGTTAATGAGGCAGGACTCAGTCTACAAGATTAGGTTGTGTCTTAAATCAATCTCCTTTGAAATATAAAAGAGAGAAGTGAGCAGAGAGACATGGGGACCTCATACCACCAAGAAACAAGAGCCTGGAGAACAGTGTATCCTTTGGACCCAGGGTCCCTGCTCTGAGAAGCTCCTCAGGTGGGGAAGACTGATGACAGGGACCTGCCCCCAGAGCCAACAAAGAGAGAGGGCCATCCCCTGGAGCTGGCATCCTGAATTTAGACCTTTGGCCTCCTGGATTGTAAGAGAATAAATTTCTCTTTGTTAAAGCCGTCCACTTGCATTTCTGTTACAGCAACACTAGATAATGGAGACACCAAGAAAGATTTTTTTTTTACTTTCTTGGCCTTCAAAAGTATAGGAACATTTTTTATTAAAAAACAGCAACAACGAAAAAACCTAGTATAATCCCTTGACCACAGTAGACACTCTGTTATATATTGGTTTAGTAGTTGAACTGTAACTTCTAGTAAAGTGACAGGTAAGGAAAACAAGAATGTATTTATTACTGTCAAATATTATCTTGTAGCCTTTCAACTTACAAACTTTGAGAAAAGTTATCAGTGTTAGGTTTTAGGAGATTAATTCAAAATTTCTTCCCCAAAGTCCCCTGTAACATCAGGATCATCATTGTTTTGAACCCAGTCTCTTGGTTCCCAATCCACAGTACCAAATAAACATTTCTTACAAAAAAAGACATACTTGTTTTGCTGGTGCTGTCTACACATATGGAAACCCTGGTAGTGTAGTGGTTAAGTGCTATGGCTGCTAACCAAAAAAGCTTGGCAGTTCGAATCTACCAGGCGTTTCTTGGAAACTCTATGAGTTAGTTCTACTCTGTCCTGTGGGGTTGCTATGAGTCGGAATCGACTGGACAGCAGTGGATTTGGTTTTTTTTTTTTTTTTGGTCTACAGATTTGGAGCCCTGGTGCGCAGTGGTTAAGAGCTTGGCTGCTAACCAAAAGGTTGGCAGTTCGAATCCACCAGCTGCTCCTTGGAAACCCTATGCGGCAGTTCTACTCTGTCCTGTAGGATCGCTATGAGTCAGAATAGACTAGATGGCAACCTGTTTGGTTTTGGCTTAGTCTGCAGGTTTAAATAGTGGAGTTAACGTTTACACCTGTCTGAATTTTTTTTTTGTGCGTGTGTGCCCTAGGTGAAAGTTTACAGAGTAAATTCGTTTCCCATTTGATAGTTTGTACATAAAGTGTCCCGTGACAATGGTTGCACTCCCCTCAATGTGTCAGCACTCTCCCCATTTCCGCCCTGGTTTCCCTGTTTCCTTTCATCCAGATTTTCTATCCCAAGAAAAAAAATTTCGATCAAATGGACCAGGCAGCTTAGCCCAGCAGTGAAATGCACTGGGCTCAAATTTAGAAGACACCAACCAGCTTTGTGATCCTCCTAAAACCAAAAAAGCCAAAAAACCCATTGCTGTTGAGTCGATTTCGACTCATAGTGACCCTATAGGAGAGAATAGAACTGCCCCATAGGCTTTCCAAGGGGCTGCTGGTGGATTCAGACTGCCAATATTTTGGTTAGCAGCCAAGTTCTTAACCACTGGAGCCCTGGTTAAGAGTGATAGCTACTAACCAAAGGTCGTCAGTTTGAATCTACCGGCTGCTATTTGGAAACCCATGGGGCAGTTCTACTCTGTCCTCCAAGGTTACCGTTAGTTGGAATGGACTCAATGACTGTAGGTTTTTGTGACCTTCCTAGACAATTTAATTAATCCCTCAGCCTCAGTTTTCTCATTTGCTAAATGGGAAGAACAGTGCTCACCTTACTGGGTTGCAGGATTAAAGGAGATTCATGTCTTGTTTGCAACCAGGGAGTATTTGTTGAATGAATGAATGATTGATTGATGAATTCATACATAAACAGGAACATAAATAGGTGAGTGGTAAACTGGCCCACATGCCCCTCTCTACTGTCTGTGTAAAAGGTGACCCATCAAGTTACTCAGTATACAACCTGCACAACTATACTGGGCAGCCCCAGTCTCCTGCATTCTGATTCCAGGAATCAGATGAATCTAGACACATTTGCTTCAGGTGTGGTCAAAGCAAGTCCTCTCTTTGTGGAACTTGTGGTTTTGGACTTGAGTCTACTTCCTTTGTATTTCTCAGCAATCCAAAGCAATGCCAGCCCTATGAACTTCTTAAGCACACACAGGGTCTTCTGGCCTAAGGTCTTCATCTGGCTGTTGGATTGTTTAAGGAAGGATTTTTGTGATTCTTGTAGGCTGACACACTGGCTGTTATGTGTTGTTTTTCTAATCTCCCAGTAAACATTTGGAAAGTGAAGGTTTAGGTGTGTGTGTTTCTTGTACCTTGGAAGGGTAAATAAAGCCATCAGATTACACGAGTTTTCTTCCAAGTTTGCTCAGATGCTGCTGCAGGTCTGTACAATGACTGAGATATTTGCAACCTGTAGAGCAGCAGGGTATTTACTTGGCAGCAGACAGTGTTGATGGATTTGGGGAATGCCATTTGACAGTTACAGGCATGCATGAGGCAGTGCAGGCTCCTCAGAGCCCCTGATGGAAGCGGAGATTGAGCGACATAAGACTTCGGCTTTGTCTCCAACAATATAAATCACGGGCAGAGTCTCAGTCCTACGAAGAGAACCTGCCAGGAGCTTGGTGGGAGGCACTGCTGTTTACCCTCCCCTCGCCCCCTGCAACCATGCAATTAAAACAGAGGCATAGAGTCTGAAGTCAGCCTGAGAGGTTTTCTCTCACTTCCAAGTCCTTGTTCATTGGGAGGCTTTGTAATTAGATCACAGCTTCCTTCTTCTTTTGGAGAGATTTAGAGCAATCATCACACACATTCTGCTGCTTTGAGTTGAAAAGTGATTTGATGACTTTTGCAACTCTTGGAGCCCAAACGTGAGATTCTCATCTTCTTTCAGCCCCTCACTTGCTGTGTGACCTGGCACAATGAACCACTTTGTACCATAGGATTTTTTTTTTCTTTCTTTCTTAAAACAGGAATAGCATATATTTCTTTTTTTCTCCTAAAAGATCAGACACAATATATATAAAGTGTCATAAACTTAGTTTCCTAGAACAATAACTGTAATTTCAGGTCACATTGTAGACAATTCTGATGTAGGGAAAAAAAGAAAAACTGTCTTAATTGTATAAGATGAAGTCTGAATTGCTGATTTATTAAAATATCCTCATATAATTAAAATATTTTATTGTAAGTTCATGTCTTGTAACATTTAAAAATTTTCAGATACTAACCAACAATGCATTGGTTTCACATTTGCTGATGATGCCATGCGGGAGAAAGATCCGGTAGTTTGTGTCTGTAAAGATTCATGGCCTTGGAACCTCTATATGGGTCAATTCTATACTATCTTACAGGGTCACTATGAGTCGGAATTGACATGATGGCAATGGGTTTGGGTTTAGTTTTTGGTGATGATGTCATAGGAAAATAAAAAAAAATATATATTAGCTACTTGTACAGAAGGATATCAGTCAATCACAGTGTAAAAAACTGTGAGAGAAAAATTCCACTGTTAATTTGAGGTACCAGTAAATTTTACCTTGTATTTTTAGCATTCCATTTTCTGGGTTTAAGAAAAGATTTGAAAAATAGACTAGATAATCTGGATATAGTTTTACCAGAAGGTTTAATAGTGATGTGCTTTTTTTTTTTGGTATTAACTTAGAAGGGAAAATATGAAAACTAATATGCCTGCAGAGATGATCTTTCTCTTTGGAAAACTAGATTATCCTTTGATTCTATAGCCTGGTCTGCATTTGTGGTGGAATGTGCCAGGGCTCTGCTTTGGAGGACAAAACCAACCATTTTGGGGGCTTTATAGAATTCTGTGGAATTCTACTATACTACCCAGAAGGTGAGTGACACAGCCCAGTTGTTCTCCATCTAATCTTGGCAATCATGCTGGAGAAGAAAATATGCTTTATGTGCTCATATGGCTGTTAAAGAGTATTCCAGATTTTTTTTCCCCCAAAAAGGCATGTTCTCCAGCCAAAGCCCACAAGGCTTTTCTTTACTTTAAGTGCTCCTAGTATTATCTTGACCTTAAAGTTTACAGGGTAAAGGAAACATTTATGGAACAGTTAAGACCTGTTAGAACATAATGACTTGCCTCATTATCACACTCTACAAATCTCCACTTTACAGAGTTCACTTCCCTGCCTGCTTTAAACTTGTGTTTGGCCTGCAAATACTGTTACTTTTGCTCACATATGAAAACACAGAGAACTTCTCATTCCCTACCCCAAATGTGCCAAAAATAAGAATCTTTAAGAACTCATAAAGTCATTTAGCACCACATTAAAAAAGAAGCACAATTTTGAATTATTTCTGTTGTATGTGTTTGAGGTAGTAATAGGATTTTTTAAAGGTGTCTGTTCACATATTTAATCTCCTTAATAAATAAACAGTTCCTACAAATCAACAAGCTAAAAACAAACAATAGTAGGATAGTTGGCAAAAATCTAAAAAGACATACAAAAGACCAGTAAATATTTGAAGAGTTTTCAAGTTTATTAGCAGAGAAGAGACACTATTTAGAAAAAAAAAACAGTATTCTACTGTTACACATGTAAAATTATCAGAAGTTACAACTGCTACTATAAAGTGTTGAAGTAATACAGAAATGAGAATTCTCATATATTTATATAGGCAGGAAGTGTAATTTAGTGTTAGAGTTCTGAAGTATAATGTAGAGATCTTAACCAAAAGTTTGAAAATTTTTTTTCTCCTAGAGTTTTTATATCTAGGAGAATATCTTAAAGGAATAGTCAGAGATATACCCACAAATTTATATACAGTGATATTTATGCCTGTATTATTTATACAATGAAAACTAGAACAGAACAACTTAAACTATTCAACAATTGAGTTAAATTGATGATTCAAAGCATAGAATACTGTACAGTTCACAAAAATGTAAACTTTAAGTAAGAATAAAAAATTGGAAAATTTAAATTATTTTTATATGCTTTCAAGTTATATTTCTTTAAAAATATTCAAAATGAATTATTACAATGAAAGTGAAAAGTATAATGAAAACATCAGAATTTTCAAAGATTCATGAAATATTTTTTATTAAATAATGAAGATAAAACTAAATAAAAATTGTTTAGATTTGAAATTTCTTAAGTTTAATTAGATCGTATCATATATTTCTATAAAAATAATTTGCAGTTGTAGCATGGAGTGTCTATGTGATCGTCAGTGAAGAACACTGATGCTTTGATTCATGCGTGCCGTTTCTAGCCCTTCAATTATACAAGTCTAAGAGTGATGTGGATATTTTAATATCAGTTGCCATGTGTAACTGTCGTACCTGCCAATTTATACATAATTCCTGAATCATGAATTCGTACCCATGAAAACGGATATACCATATTACTGAGACAGAATATTATACGTGAATCTGTATCATTCAGGTTATCTGAAAGGAAGGATTTGACAAGTTAGTCTTTTCTGTTACCTAAAAGCTTACAAGATTCAAATCCTCTCTGCACCCAGAAGCATTTTCCATTTCTGAAGTTGGGAGCTGCACAGTAACCCACTAACCATCAGGCATCCAGATGCAGTTGCCCTTCGTTTAAAGACTACGGGTAAGAGATGGCAGAGAAGCCTTTCTCTGGGGCTTGAATGGTGTAAATCACAGGAGTGGATGTTCAGGATTACGTGTCACACCATGCCAGCATTCAGCAGCAGATCCCAAGTGACAGAGGCACCCAGGTGTTTTCCAATAAATTTATTTTGTACGGGTTTGCTATATGGTGTTTTCTAAAGGCTGATATCTAGGGCAGGGGTCACTTCTCCCTAGGTCTAAGAGTAATACTGTATTTAGACACTTGTTCAGCTCTTCAACAAAATGTGGCACCTAAAGTTGCCGACACTATTCTGGGCATCGAGGACACAGCATTGGATAAAACAAAGACACTCTGTTATGGAACTTACATCCTAAGGGATGTGTGGGGAAGTTGGAAGGGGAGTTGGGGTCAGCTTGAGGAAGGCTTTAAATGCCTGTTTTAGGAATGTCAATTTTTGGGGGTAACTAGTAAGATCTTGTTTTCTTTTTTTTGACTACGGCGTTGGCCATTGGGGAAGCAGGATTTTTAATAAGATTTATCTAACAGTATTGTGTGAAGTCATTATTAAATTGACTGTGAGGAATTAGTGTTAATTAAATGCTTTCAAAACTTAAAATTCAACTGTATCAGTTTTAGACCAATTGGGGGACACTTTTTTTTTTTTTTTAATAATACTGCTCCCACGCTTTTCCTCCTGGAATTAATGTCTCGGTAAGTGGTGATAAAAGAAAAGTTTAGCTCTCAGACAGAAGGTTTGTTAATAGGTTACTTCATTAGCTGTGGGGTCACCGATTATATTTTATTTTTTCTATTTATCCACGTAGTGTTCCTGATTGAGATTCTTAATCCCTTAAATTTCCTGGGGATAATTCCAGATAGGGTAGGCCACGGTAAGTAACATGGATGCAAATGAATACGCATTTAGCTTCATGACTCAGTGGATAGCACTAAAGATTGGAATTTTAGCATTTTTGGTGCATTCATGAGTATAAGAAATTGGGAAAATTAAATTTTACTGGCACCCTAATTAAAATTGGGAGGCTCCTTAGGACTATTTAGTAATTTATTTTGTATTCCACTGTGGTGTGTTTACAACTGCTTTATCTCTTTTATATTAGAACTGTTTTAAAAGGAAAGTGATAAAGACATATCATTTATAGTGACTACTGTCCATTGCGATACCATTCATTTTATGTATTGTAGAGCATATATCATGTGCATTTTGTATAAATTGTCCCTACAAATGATTACTTTTGCTTTTATATCTGTTTGTACTTGATGCTATAGTCATGGAAAGAGATTTGCTATAACCTTCTATTCTTTTGTTTGAAAATTCCCTCTTCCCTTCTGGGACTTGTTGGTGAAGTATTATGGCTTCTTTTTCAAAAGCATGTTTTTTTTCCACATTGATTGAAATGACCACAATATGCACGTTTTCTTTAATAGTTATTAGCAGTCCACCTGGTAGAAAATGCCTTGTAAAATAAGTTGGCGATGTTACTGAGACATCATTGAAGAGCATTAGAAAATAGGGACTGCCTGTCATTCGAGTACACGTTTTACGTATACCCCACGTCCTATTGACAAAACAATGGCCTCTCACTTTTTGTCTTGACAATAGCTCAGGCTTGACCGATCACCTCGGATTCATTCTGTAGAAACATCTTTCATTTGTGTAGGTATGTATAATGTAGCTGTCTTAGTCATCTAGTGCTGCTATAACAGAAACACCACAAGTGGATGGCTTTAAAAAGAGAAACTAATTTCATCACAGAAAGTAGGCTAAAAGTCCATATTCAGGGCATCAGCTCTGGGGGAAAGGCATTGTCTGTCTTTTGGCCTTCTCATCAATGTTCCTCTGGACACGCTCTGCTCCTGGTGCTTCTTTCTTGGTGGTATGAGGTCCCCCTGTCTCTCTGCTCGCTTCTCTCTTGTATCTCAAGAGATTGCCTCAAGACACAATCTAATCTCTTAGAATGAGTCCTGCCTCACTAACAGAACTGCTATCCACCCTCCCTCATTAACAACATAGAGGCAGGGTTTACAACATATAGAAAAATCATACAATACTGGGAATCATGGCCCAGCCAAATTGATACATTTTTGGGGGGACATAATTCAATGCATGACAGTAGCTCAGAGAGAAAGAGTCTCAATAACGTAGAAACCCACCTTTTGTGAAGGTGGAGACAGGTTACATTGTCTGCATACCCTGGGTACTCATAACTTCCCTGTAAGCCTAAAGGGGTTCTATAACTTACAAAGACAACAAAAGGGACTGCCTGGAACCTCCCCTTTGGAATGGGAACTAGATGCACTTAATTATAAATGTGTGCCACTACTACAGATGATATGTAGTGGATTCTGATAAATCCTTTTAGCTTATCCTCACTGAGAAGCCACGTGAGTATCATATTGTGACCAAGAGCAGAGCTTCTTGTTCTGGTCTAGTCTGGGGCTTCTTGTCTGGTGGATTTTCCTGAGCCTTTTCCAAGGGTCCCATGAATTTCTTGTTGCACAGTGTCTGTGCTGGGATTGGCAGTGTCTTTGTTTCTGATCCCTTATTGTTATTTGTTGATGATTCTCAGCCTCCACTTTCCAGTGATATATTTGTCAAGCCAGCTTAATATACATACATATTTATATTAAGCTTGCCTCCTGCTTTATGTCAGTGCTGAGTGAGTTCTGTGATTGCTGAGATCTTTGCACAGAATGCTCTGATCAGCACAGTCCATGCTGCAGCAATGGGAAGGACATTTTACACTGCACTTTTCTAGAATCTCCGCTGGGCAGAAGCATTACATTTTCTGTGCCATGCTTTTAAACAGTCCTCCATCCAGAGGAATGCCCTGGGGCAGTCCTTTTTTGACTTTTTCATGTCCACAGCATGTGGGCTACATTAGACTTGGGCCTGGTCTTTCTTAGCATCCCTCATATTTGACTTTTAAGTCTTTGAGGTTAGTGTGAGGTCTTGCTTTGATGTCACTATTCACTTGTTTACAAGGAGATATAATTTAAAATGAAATTCACTTGAGACCTTAGATAGACCATATAACGCAGCTACTTTTCTTCTTTTTCTTTGTTAATGCAGAAAGCTCCCAAGGACATATTGCAGAAATGGTATCTGTTTATCGAAAGTACAGTATCTAAACTTGATGAAAGATCAGAAGTCTTTAATACAAATTCCTGGAGCTACTGAGTAACGTCAGGTTTGTGGACAACTAATTCTTTCTGAGCAAACATGGCTATATTTTATTAGGAATTCATGATACGTTAACAATGTGGTCGTTAACTTTAGGCAGCAGGGTCATAGGTCAGGCTTGACCCTGAGATGACCTGTCGATGCCGCTGCTGATGAGAGTAATAGTAGCTACTGTGATTTTAAATGTACCAAGTGCTGATGAGGAGCCTTGGAGGTGTACTGATTGAAGTGCTCAGCTGCTAACCACAAGGTTGGCCGTTCAAACCCACCAGCCACTTTGTGAGAGAAAGATGTGTGTGACAGTCTGCTTCCATAAAGATTTACAGCCTTGGAAACCCTATGGGGCAGTTCTACTCTCTCCTGTAAGGTTGCTATGAATTGGAATTGACTTGATAGCAGTGAGTTTAGTTTGGTTTTGGGGTGCTAATGCTGTGTTAGGTACTTTACAAAGATTTTCATTTATTCATTTTAGCATCCCTGTGTGATGGGTGGGGTTATCTAGTTTTCCAAAAGAGGAAGTTGAGCATTAGAGAAATTATGACAACTGCCCAGAATTTCAAGAGAGGTTTGTGGTCCGAACCATTCCTTGGAAGTCAGAAGGTACTAGGAAGGTGGTGGCTACCCTTCAGCAGCTCCACCACCTATTCCCAGTACATCCTTACAGTATTGATTGCAGAGGCATTATCTTGTTCTTGTGAAATCTTTTGAGCTTGCATTTGGACAGTGGCTTTATCTGACCACATGACCTTCTGAACTTCTATACTCAAAATGCAAAAGTGGCTCTGGAGAGCTCAGACCCTGAGGTCTATGTATGACAATGGCTTACTTACGAAGTTCCTGGCTACCTTCTCTGCTCTAGGAGTCTTTGTCTCAGGACTCAGACCCTTGGTAAACTCAGGTTTAGCTCTTTTCTCGTTCTCTTGCCTGTGCTTCTAGACTTGTGGTACTTGCTGAAGTGCTGCTCTGATCTTTGTAGCTGGATTTGTAGCTTCCCCTTTCCAGGTATACCCAGAACCCAGTGACCCAGTGCCATCGAGTCGATTCCGACTCATAGAGACCTTTTTTTTTTAGCTAGGGTAAAATTGCTACCTCTACTTACAGCCCTGTTAATAAAGAGACTTGGTTCATCCCCCAGGATCCAGCCATTGGTGGCCAAGGCAGAAGAGGGAGGGCTTTATATTTAAAAGATGTCATTGTATAATAAATGTTGGAGAGGCTGTGGAGAGATTGGAACTCTCATACACTGCTGGTGGGAATGTAAAATGGTACAACCACTTTGGAAATCTATCTGGCGTTATCTTAAACAGTTAAAAATAGAACTACCATACAACCCAGAAATCCCACTCCTCGGAATATACCCTAGAGAAACAACAGCCTTCACAAGAACAGATATATGCACACCCATGTTTATTGCAGCTCTGTTTACAATAGCAAAAAGCTGGAAGCAACCAAGGTGTCCATCAACGGATGAATGGTTAAATAAATTGTGGTATATTCACACAATGGAATACTACGCATCGATAAAGAACAGTGATGAATCCGTGAAACATTTCATAACATGGAGGAACCTGGAAGGCATTATGCTGAGCGAAATTAGTCAGAGGCAAAAGGACAAATATTGTATAAGACCACTATTATAAGATCTTGAGAAATAGTATAAACTGAGAAGAACACATACTTTTGTGGTTACGAGGTGGGGAGGGAGGGAGGGTGGGAGAGGGTTTTTTACTGATTAGTTAGTAGGTAAGAACACTTTAGGTGAAGGGAAGGACAATACTCAATGCATGGAAGGTCAGCTCAACTGGACTGGACCAAAAGCAAAGAAGTTTCCGGGATAAACTGAATACTTCAAAGGTCAGCGGAGCAAGGGCGGGGGTTTGGAGACCATGGTTTGCAGGGACTTCTAAGTCAATTGGCAAACTAATTCTATTATGAAAACATTCTGCATCCCACTTTGAAATGTGGTGTCTGGGGTCTTAAATGCTAACAAGTGGCCATCTAAGATGCATCAATCGCTCTCAACCCACCTGGATCAAAGGAGAATGAAGAACACCAGGGTCACACGGTAACTATGAGCCCAAGAGACAGAAAGGGCCACATGAACCAGAGACTTACATCATCCTGAGACCAGAAGAACTAGTTGGTGCCCAGCCACAACCAATGACTGCCCTGACAGGGAGCACAACAGAGAACCCCTGAGGGAGCAGGAGATCAGTGGGATGCAGACCCCAAATTCTCACAAAAAGACCATACTTAATGGTCTGACTGAGACTAGAAGAATCCCAGTGGTCATGGTCCCCAAACCTTCTGTTGGCCCAGGACAGGAACCATACCCCAAGGCAACTCATCAGACATGGAAGGGACGGGACAGTGGGTAGGAGAGAGATGCTGATGAAGAGTGAGCTATTTATATCAGGTGGACACTTGAGACTGTGTTGTCATCTTCTGTCTGGAGGGGGGATGGGAGGGTAGAGAGGGTTGGAAGCTGGCAAAATTGTCACGAAAGGAGAGACTGGAAGGGCTGACTCATTGGGGGAGAGAAAGTGGGAGTATGGAGTAAGGTGTATATAAACTTATATGTGACAGACTGACTTGATTTGTAAACGTTCACTTGAAGCTCAATAAAAATTAAAAAAAAAAACATGTCATTGTAAGTATATGAAAAAGTACAAAAAGAAAATCACTCAAATTTCATTACCCTTATGCAATTATTTTTTTTCCCTGGTAGTGCTTTTTATCTGTGATCCAATACATATTGTCACATATGTACATCTTTGTGTTTTACATACATAGTTGCAATCATTGGGCTTTCCAACACTAGAAAAATCTGGGATTACAACTACATGTTGGGCCATAAGGGAGATGTGAAAACCCCGATTCCTGGATCTTAGCTTGAGGCTGCAGTTGTGATATTAGAATTTCTAAAACATGTATGTCAGCATATTTTTAGTTTTACAGTGATATATGTAGGGTCTTGTAGAATCATGATTACAACTCCTCATGTTTTTCTCCACCAATCCTGATAATTTGCATTCAGAATTTGCCTGTGTAAGTTATATTTTAGATCAATAATGCAAAGTGGAAAACCCAATAGAGCCCATATCTCAATTGGCCCTTAAAGAAATCAAGAAATAGGGAATATGCCCTCCTTCCCCACCCAATAAGTCAGAAACAGTACCAATTGTACCACATGTTTAGGATTGAACATAGAACTTCTTTTTACTCATGGTGGGGCATTTATCTTCATTCAACAAATATATTTTGAGCATCTATTAGGCACAGAGTATTCTGGTAAGCACTGTTAAGGGGTTCAGGGTTATAACCCAAATCTGACTCATAGGAACCCTACAGGACAAAATAGAACTGCCCCATAGAGTTTCTAAGGCTGTAGTCTTTACGGGAGCAGACTGCCGCACCTTTCTCCCATGGAGCGGCTTGTGGGTTCGAACCGCTGACCTTTCGGTTAGCAGGCAAGTGCTTAACCACTGCGCCACCAGGGCTCCTTCAGAGCTATAGAAGATCTTTTTTTTTTGCTTTTACAGAGCTTTCAGTCTATTTGGGATGACCTCCATTTTTTTATTCATTCACCAAAATTTTATTTAGGATCAACCTCGTGGTGAGCTATGGGCTTTGTGCTGGGAAATCAAGGTTGATGACAGGACAGATAGAATCATTTAGTTGACTGCCTCTGGTTACCACAGAAGACATAGCCCTGCTACCAGGATGCTCAGTGCAGCAGATAAGGCCAAAACTTGAAGGGACAGGCAATCAGGGGAGATGATATTTAGAATTGTAGATATCCTCTGTATGATGTCCACAGCTGGTCTGATTAATAGCTCTGAGACTGCTAAGTCTTAGGCCTTCAAGAACAGGCCATTCTGGAATGTGTGGAGAGGACAAGTTGAGAGAAAAGTCATTTGTAGGTGCCTCCACCCTGATAGTTTTAAATGTGGGAAGCTATTTGCATCATCCTCTGAGGGCTTTTCAGAAGCCATCAAACAACAACCAAAAAAATAATATTTTCCTGAGCTGCACCCAGGGACTCAAATATTTCTCCTGGTATCTATCTCTTGGCTCTGTTTTCCTTATGTCATTGTTTTTTTGGGTAACTAATTACCATGCCATAGCAAACCAGCAGGTAAGGGCATATATCTTGCCCTATCAGCAACCCTGGGACAAGAGTGAGTCTCCCCGTCAGTTCCCTTTGGTGCCCAGGGCTTCAGTCTGCCTGGACCAGACCAAGTCGTGTGCCCATCACTGAGCCAGTCATGTGACCATTCCTAATTGGTCTGGCCTGGGTCATGCCTCACCTCCTGATAAACCAGATGGCATCAAGCTCCCCAGAAGTGCACTGGGGAAGAGATGGTTGCCGAAAGGTGAACTGGGATACTGTTATTAGAAAAAAGGCAAATGGATGCAGGACAGGTAAAACAACAAATGTTCACTAGAGCTCTGCAATAATTAAGCACCTCCTAGTAAATCCTTGTTGGCTTTGTACAATTTGTTACTTAAGGAGAGTTTTTTTATAGCTTTGTAGAGGCTTTGTGATAGGTGCTTTAAACAGAGAGAGAGAGAGAAAAAAAAAATTAAGGACCATTGGTTCATTTTGTTCCACCCAAATGTAGATCATAATTTTTACCTTTATGTTTACTAATGAAAATGCCTGATCCAAAGCTCACCTGGGATTTGTGTGCCCCTGGAGCAAGTAGAAAGAATATCGTTTCTGCCTGTTCATGCATCTCCAATCAGGCCAACTCACAGAATCTAGAAGCTTCTCCCTTGGAAGGACTTGCCAGGGTGTGCGTCAGGCCTGCCAGTTTAGAAGCGGCCTTGCTGTATTTCATCCTTTAAGGATCCATTGCTTGATCCTGTTCTTTGGTGAAATTCTACAGACAGCATTCATTTGAAAACACCTGGTTGCACATTACTATAGCATACTGCTCTGTTTGCCTGAGTTGTCCAAGAGAACCCCTTACAACCGTGATTGCTACAGTTATGTTTCTTTGTTAAGGTAAACAAAAACATGTAGAATCACCTTGATATGGGCCAGTGTTTGCTATGAGAATAAGCTGTGACTGATGATTCTGTGCTTTTTGCCAGAAATTGTTACTTTTTCCATATAGAAATAAGTGCACCTCCCTGCATCCTGATGCTTTCCAGCACTGCTAGACTCAAAGAAATAAATGATATTATTCCAAAGAAAAGCACTCATATACTTAATGAGGTTGAAAGTTCATAGTTTATCTTCACAAAAACTATAACCAAAACAAAACCCAAACCTACTGCCGTCGAGTCTATTTCAACTCATAGCAACCCTATAGGACAGAGTAGAACTGCCTCATGGGGTTTCCAAGGAGCAGCTTGGTGGATTCAAACTGCTGACCTTTTGGTTAGCAGATGAGCTCTTAACCACTGCATCACCACTATATAGAAGATACATTCAAACATCTAAATGAACTTAATACATCTATTTAAGAAACTGGAAACAATTTGTTCATAGAAAAAAAATTTACTTTTATATAAGAATCTCTGGGTGGCGCAAGTGGTTAGGTGCTCAACTGCTGGCCTAAGGGTTGGTGGTTTGAACCCGCATAGAAGGGTCTCAGAAGAAAGGCCTGACAGTTTGTGTCCGAAAGGCCACAGCCATGAACCCCATGGAGTGCGGTTCTACTCTACATGTGGGGTTGCCATGAGTTGGAATCAACTCGACAGCACCTGGTTTTTTGGAGTTAGGCTAAAATGTGCTGAGAAAAGTTGTTTTATTAACATTCCTTTTCTTAAAGATACTGTTTGCTATGGATTGAATTTTGTCCCCCTAAAAGATATGTTAAGTGCTAACCCTTGTACCTGTGCATGTGACCCTGTTTGGAAACAGGGCCCTTAAAGATGTTATCATTTAAGCTAACATGGGGTCATACTGGAGTTGGGTAGTCCGTGTCCTTATAAAAGAGAAGGTACAAGGAGACAAATGACAGATAACCACACATCTACAAGCCAAGAATACGAAGGATTGCCAGGAGCTACAAAGGCATGGGGCATATTCTCCCTCAGCACTCTCAGAAGGAATCAAGACAGCCAAAATCCTGATCTCAGACTTCCAGCCCCCAGAACTGTGAAACAATAAATTTCTGTTCTTATAAACAAAACAAAACAAAGTCCATTGCTTGCCATCTCACAACTTTTCCTGAATGCGGCAGAGAAATCTATGCCTGGCTGGGCTGCCTTTTTGCTGTGGGGATGTGAAATATGCTTTTTCCTTGGGATGGTTTGTTTCTGGCCATTTGCCCTAAGTGTTTCTGTGGATGCTGTAAGCCTGTAACAGAGACCACTTCTTGGGTCTTGATCATTATGAAGTGACATTTGGCATTAATTTGCTCATGACCACAGAGAGCCCCAGGGACCCACTTGGGAGAAGGTGGGTTTATCCCACAAGGCAGCTTTTCTCCTGGTTACTGGACAGAAAGGCTATTTCGGGCCACTGCATCAGTGCTGTGAGAGATGAAATAAGAGTTTTTATTCTTGTATGTGTGGAGGAAATATGCCTTCTGAGCCATGCTCAGGAGACGGCTTTTTCTGTTTCCTCCAAAATTATCCCCATCTTTTATAGGATAGGAGGAGGGGCTCCTGGGGATGTGCAGAGATTGGGACTAACAGGGCTTTGGAATATATGCAACGATGCTCTCAGCCGAGGGCACGCGTCCCGTTGGAGGTGCTGCTCCTTTTGTACCACACGAAGCTTTCTTGTCCCTTCTTGTCATTAATCGTTTCTTTTACTCTTACATCCAGGATCAAATGAAAGTATTTTTTTCCAGTTGCTGTCAAGTCGATTCCAACTCATGGTGACCTCACATGTGCAGAGTAGAACTGTACTCCAGAGGGTTTTCAGGGCTGTGACTTTTCAGAAGCAGATCACCAGGCCTGTCTTCTAAGGCACCTCTGGGTGGGTTTGAACCGTAAACCTTTTGTTTAGTAGTCAAGTGCTTAACCGTTGTGCCACCCACTAGACCCAATATATATGTAAACCAGTTGCTGTTCAATTCAGCTCTGACTGAAGGTGACGCCATGTGTGTCAGAGTAGAACTGTGCTGCATAGGGTTTTCCGTTACTGCTTTTTTAGAAGTAGGTTATCGGACCTTTCTTCCCAGCTGCCTGTAGGTGAACTTGACTCTCCAACCTGGTTAGCAGCAGAGTGTTTTAACAGCTTGCATCTCCCAGGGACTGCAAAATGTGTATATTTTCATTTAATTCTCAAAACAAAATGATGAGGTGGATGTTGCCAGTCCCATTTTACAGATGAAGAAACTGAGGTTTAGAGCAGTTAAGGAGCTTGCCCATGACTTGCTTCCCACTGCTGCCTGTGTTCTTCTTCTCTTTTGTTCCTATTCTCTGAAGGCAGGATAGCATAGAGATAACTAGAAGGCTCTGAAACTAGACTGTGGACCCCAGCCTTGGCTCTACACTCGCCAGCTGTAGGAACTTAGGCAAGTTTCTTGATTTTTCTTCAGATTCTTCATCAGTCGGTTGGAGATAATAATGAATAAGAATGATTACCCACTGCATCGGGTTACGTGAGGGTTAACTGAGTTAATGTAGCTAGGCTCAGCACTTAGAACATCACCTGGTACGTAATAAGTGCTCAGTAAAGACGAAGTATTTTTTATTTCTCTGGCTCTCCTAATTTTATATCTATGTATATCTAAAAAGGGACAGAAAATACTTTTTAGTTTTTCTTTCTGCCTCATTTAGTGTGGAGTGCTTAATGTAGCCATGCAGAAATTAATTGCTTGTTTTGTTGTTATATAATTAAGAACTTAATTAAAAATGAATAACTTTTCACTTCATTTTCTCCATTTGCACAATTTGGATATTTTATTTTGTAGCCCATTAAAATTGAAAGTGTTAAGTGTCAGTAACTTTCATGAATATTCCTAAATGAGGGTGATTTGATTGGGATTCATTATCTGTGTCCTTTCCTCCTGTAGGGGGTCAGCATTAGAGGGGGGCTTTGTCAGTAGTGAACAGTGCACAGTCATTGGATTGTCGTTGTTAACTGCTGTCAAGTTGGTCCCCAGCTCGTGGTGAGCCCAGGTACGACAGAGTGGAACGCCTCCATAGGGTTTTTTTGGCTGTAATCTTTACAAAAACAGATGACCAGGCCTTTCTTCCATGGTACCACTGGGTGGGCTTGACCGCCAACCTTTAGGTTAGTAGCTGACCACAAACTGCTTGCACTACCCGGGCTTCTACAGTTGTTGGTAGCTAAACCCAGAACTGTAAACTGAGCCTGAGAAGATGAGCAGTGGACCTGGCTGACCTGATTCTCTTTCAATGACCTGCCCCACCCTCATCTGACTCACCTGGGCTGCCGTAGGTCCACGTGAAGTGAGGAATGGTGTCTACCTGAGATTTCATCTGTAAATTCCACCGTTCTCATTGAGGACAGAGAGGGGCTTGGAATACCACACACAAACTCCATTTAAAAAGTGAAATTATAAAATTAAGTAAAGGAACATTTGGTATTACTTAAAAAAAAAAAATCTTCCTTTCCTCCTACCATTGGTACAGATTTGAGAAGGTATAAATTTGAATTCCTTTGCAATCATTCTCCTGTAATGTGTTATCTTTAGAGCCAAGCATGGCTTATTCTGCTGAGAGTAGCCATTCCGAGATCCTGGTGGGCAGAGGGGGAAGAAGCTAACATTTGGCAAGGATGTCATAGGCTCCTTTACACATCCGCTCACTGTGATTTTTGCAATAGTTTTACAAGATTAAATAAGTTATTGTCCCTCATCATCTGTACACAAGACCTGCGAGGCTTGGAAGACACCAAGAGTATAGCCCAAAGCAATACAGGGAGTTTGAGGGTGGAGCCAGAATTACCAGCCAGGATTCCGAAGCTCTTAGCTCTTCATTTTCTAGGACTGGTGAAATGGGCAGCAGTGTGGCGGAATGAAAAGGTAGTCCAGCCCTTGGCAGCCTTCTGCAGACTGATCACATTGAAATTAAATAAATAAGCAACTTGCCCATTTTAAATTTTATATAAGCCACACAAGCCTTCGTGTTATTCGTTGGTTTGATAGGTTTTTTTTTTTTCAATTACAAAGAAATGCATGCTTATTTGAGCAATTTAAAAATTATAGAGCTGTATAAAGCAATTAAAAACTTTATTCCTCCCTCTAACCCAGCCTCCCCTGAAGTAATCAGTTGCTAGTTTTCGTGTTCTTGCACATCTTTCTTTTTTTAATTTAATTTTTTTATTGTGGTAAGTGTGTCTATATACATATATATACACATATACATATATAACAAAAAATTTGCCATTTCAACTTTTTTTAAACGCACAATTCAGTGACATTGATTACTTTCATCATGTTACACATCTTTATGTTAACACACACACATTTAAGATACCATTTACTTTTTCTAAAATAAGTATAAGCACGTGCCACCATCCCTCAGTAGTGTACAGTGTCTCTCCTTCCAGGTCGGTAAACACAGCTTCTCCTTTTTAACAGCTGTGTCATAGCCCATAACTTAAAGCAGCAGGTTGCAGCCCGCTAATGGGCAGGAACCCAAGCGGATGTAAGAATTGCATGTATAATTTCTTGATTTTGATTAAAAATTTTTCTTAATAGATATCTCATTTCCGACATTCTGCTGGCTGGCATCTCATGGATGGGAATTTTATGTCACAGGTGGGCCTAATTATCCTTGATTAATGTACTGTAAAAGCTGATGGAGTGGAGACACAGAAAGGCACAATAACGTGAACTGGGATCGTATGTCATTCCCAGGCCTGTACCCACCCCGACTGCTCACATGGCAGGCGCCTTGGTTTGCCTCTGTACATGCCGCCCTGGGACACCTTGTTTAACACAGTGAGTTATGAGATGAGGAGAAATCTAGAATTTAGCCACTGATTTAACAAACTGGTGACTCTGAGATCAGCACTCCGGTGTTGCCATCCTCATCAAAGGCTGTATCTTTATCTAAAATTTATTAGCCAGTTTCAAACCTGCTTGCCAGCTCACTAATGGAAGCCTTTTGAATCAATTTGCTCCCATAATTTAAATAGCATTTCAGTGTATATTGTTGAAGCAGAAATGAGTTGCAGCTTCTAGCCAGTAAAATTAATTATTTATTATTCTTTTCATAAATACTTTCCTAGTCCAACGTAACTGAAAAATGCTTAGGCTGTTTAAACACACACACGCACACACGCACGCACACACACACACAATGTTTTCCAATGGCTAATTTGAAAAATGTCACAGTATTAGTTTTCATTTACGTCTGTCAGGAAACATTTATATCTACACATAAGGATTTTTCCCCTTTCACCAGATATTTTTTGTAGAGTATGCATTTAATTCACGTTTACAAATTGGTTTCTGTTTTTAACTAAAGCTACCTTTTCAGCAGAAATGATGTGTGTGATGTCACAGTTCTAACTTAATCTCTGTGGCACCAAATTTTAATCCTTGAAATTAGCAACTTTCTTTTTGATGGATGCTTTTTACATAAGTCTGCTTAATTATTTTATAGAAAGAATCCTCAGATTAAGATGATATTAGCTTTGGAATTTCCCTCTACCTATCACTGTTAGGAGGAGTCCCTGGATGGTGCCAACATGCTAGGCTGCTAACTGAAAGGCTGGAGGCTGGTGTCCACCCAGAGGCACCTTGGAAGAAAGGCCTGGTGATCTACCTCTAAAAAGTCAGATATCGAAAGCACCATGGAGCTGCTCTGAAACACATGGACTTGCCATGAGTCGGAGTTGGTTTGATGGCAGCTAGTTCTCACTTCGGGAGACAACTTTCCAGGGGTCTTAAGTGGTTTACCATGTCTCAGTAACAGAAATACTGGGGGATGTTGTTCCAGGCTATCTCTTCAAGGAACTTAGTGTAGCAGACAGCCTTGGAGGATAGAGATAGTGTCTCCCTCAGGAGCAGAGGGCAGGTTTGTTTACTGTCCAATAGTGTCTCTCAGGGACAGAGGTTAAGCAGATTTGCTTGATAAAGGAGTTGGAATTTCTAAGCTCAGGATTACTGAGCTATGACTCAAGCCGACCCTGCGTAGGATCCACCTGGGCTTTTTCTCAGGTGGGACTGGAACGTGGTCAAGGGGAACCGATGCAAAAATGAGACTTCTGCTTCTTGTTACGTGGTGAGTAATAAAGCATTTTGTATTTGACCGTGGAGTCCCAAGTCTTCTGCCAATTTCCACAAAACTGTGGCAGCTAACTGATTAGGTTATACCAAGGGTGAAATCTTAGACCTTTCACATTTGGACAATCACCTAACCAATAACCAAGATAACACAGAGCCTGGAGTGATCAAATATGGCCTGTGGGTAAATCCAGTCTGTATCCGGCTTTTTTTATGACCTCTAAGAAAAACAAAGACGACTTTGTGAGAGAAATACATGTGGCCCACAAAGACTAAAGTATTTATTATGTGGCCCTTTATAGAAAAAATTTACTGACCCCCGATACAGAGAAACCATTAGTAGAGTGTCTCATACTTAGTGAGCATGTCATTATTCACTGAAAACACTTAAATACCTTTCATTATATATACACTTCACACACATTTAAGCCTTTCACCCTCACAGCTGCCCTATGAGGTGAATACTCCCACCCATTGCCGTTGAGTGGATTCAGACTCATAGCAACCCCATGGGGTTTCCAAGGCTGTAAATCTCTGTGGAGGCAGGCTGCCACATCTTTCTCCTGTGCAGCAGCTGGTGGTTTTGAACTACAAACCTTTCAGTTAGCAGTTGATTGATTTAACCACTGTGCCGCCAGGGCTCCTTGAGGCGAGTACTAGAGTACTGTTATTACCTTCCCACAGAAAAAGGAAGCACAGAGAGGTTGATTAATTTGCCCAAGGTCACACAGTTGGCAAATGGTGGAGATAAGGTCAAAACTCAGACCATTGGGCTCTGCAGCCCATGTTCTTAACCACTGCCCTCTATTGCCTTACTATGAGAGAGTCTTAAAACATCAAGCTCTTATTATGCACCACTAGATGCTTTTCTGTGCTCTTAAGAGTTAATATAGGCTTAGTCGTCTGAGGTGGGCTCAGTTGTTCTCTCCCTTTTACAGACGATGATAAAGAGGCTCTTAGAAGTTTGTTGTCATAAGCGTTGGTCCTGGGATTCAAAAACCAAGTCTGTCTGGCTCTAAGGTGATATGCTTTATACAGCTTAGGCTGTGCCAAATGCAGCCATTATTTTGGCTCATTTTCAGAGTAACTAGCTGTAATTTTTTACGGCTTTCTTAAATTAATACTTCATGTTGGCTATAAATCATTTCCTTTAAGTTGATGGGCCTGTGTGTGTGTGTGTGTGTGTGTGTGTGTGTTTTCTTTTTTTTACGTTTGTCTGGTCTTTAGATACTTTGGCTTCTCTCAGGATAATCTATCTGCTGAAATGGGGCATAAAAGCCAGCCAAGGAAGAATTTTACAGTGCTCTGTACTCCTAGATCCATCACCAAAGTGCAGGGAAAGGTAAATCAAGACGACGTATGCCTTTTTGAACACCTCTTCCTTGGAAACACAAACAGATTTACTTTTGAATTCCATATTTTTGTTCAGGTAAATAGTAATTTTAAAGACCTTATTGCCTTACAAATGTTTCAATATCTAGTGGTTTGAAATTTTCTTTTTTAATTTGGAGTTAACTGTTACCAAATGAAAAATATTTTTCCTTTTTGTTTTAGATTTTATATGCTGAGTTCTAGAAGTACACCAATCTTAGGCTAATTATTTTGAGCCCTATTTTGAGGTAACCAAAAATAGGTCCATGGATGCTATCCTGTGTCACTCTGAGTCTTAATTTTTTTTTTTTAAATCACTTTTGATGACTTTGTACATTACCCCATCAACAGATGGCTTTCTCCTCCACCTGACTTTCCAGTCGGTTTTCATCCTGGGAATTTTGCTCAGGTTGAAGGAATGAGTGCATGTATCTTGTCAGAGGAAATCACAAGCCCATGTAAATTCCCTCCTGCTTCCAGCGTCTTCTTCATCGAAACATAAACCACAATGTGCTGGAGTTTCACAGTGTTACATTTCACAAGCAGATCTGTATTTATTGTCTTTGTGGGCTGTTTCAGCATTTAAATATTACTGGAAGTCTCAAGTTCCTGGGAACCAATCACGAGAGCTTTACAGCTCTGGATTCTTCAAAATCTAGAATCAGGCACAGAGCCCATGCAGTAATTCAATTAAATGTTCCTTTGGCTTATTTTCCTTATAGGATGATTAAAAACCCGTTGCTGTGGAGCTGACTTCCGACTCCTGGCTGCCCCGTGTTTGCCATGGTAAAACTGTGCTCCACAGGGTTTTCAGTGGCTGGTTTTTCAGAAGTAGGTCACCTGGCCTTTGTTCTGAGTCACTTCTGGGTAGACTCAAACCTGCGATCTTTCGGTTAGCATCTGAGCATGGTAACCATTTGCACCACCAGGGACTCCTTGTAGGATGATAGGAGTTAAATATTTGCCCACCACATTGAGATAGGGGTTCTGGGGTGGCGGATTGTTTTTTTCTGTTTAGATTTACCTTTACTTCTTGACTCTTATGGAGGTTAGTCTTCCCATAGCGAAAACAGTCACATGAGACTCTGCTTGGAAAGGTGTTTAGAGGTGGAGATAAACAGTCTTACTGCTATTCAGGCGTAACTATACCTAACAAGTAAATTGTGTGAGGAGAGGTGAGATATTATGGCAGCTCACACACAAGCCAAAGAGCATGGGGAATTTAGTTCGTTATTTCACCACTCCTGTTTGGCTTTATTTTATTTTTTTCAGGGATTTACTTAATAAGCATTATTAAGTGTACAACTGGGTCAGGGAGACTGAGGTTGCAATCGAGATTGCACAGTTTACCAGCCAGGAGACTACCGCTAAGTCACTCAACCTTCTGGAGCCGGGTGGCTCAATTATAAATGAGAATGTTCCAATTTATTTATTGCTGCATAACAGATTACCCCCCAAATTATGAAGCTCGAAAAATAGCCATTTATTTTATCTTGTGACTTTTGTGAGTTAGGAATTCAGGAAGGGCTTAGCTGGATGATTCTTCTGCTCCTTGTGGCATTGACTGAGGCCCCTTTGTGGTGCTCGGCTGGTGAATGAGCTGGCCCGGGATGGTCACCCATATGTCAGGCACCATATTGGGAGTGTGACTGAAGTGCTAGGCTCTACTGGGACTGTTACTGAGCACCTACGTTGTTTTTGTTAGGTGCTGTCGGGTCAGCTCTGACTCATAGGGACCCTATGCACAACAGAATGAAACACTGCCTGGTCCTTACAGTCGTTGCTATGCTTGAGCTCCTTGTTGCAGCCACTGTGTCGATCCACCTTTTTGAGGGTCTTCCTCTTTTCTGTGAACCCTGTACTTTGCCAAGCATGATGTCCTTCCCTAGGGACTGATCCCTTCTGACAACATGTCCAAAGTATATAAGACACTGTCTCACCATCCTTGCTTATAAGGAGCATTCTGGTTGTACTTCTTTCGAGACAGATTTATTCGTTCTTTTGGCAGTCCACGGTATATTCAATATTCTTTGCCAACACCACAATTCAAAGACATCAATTCTTCTTAGGTCTTCCTAATTCATTGTCCAGCTTTCACATGCATATGATGTGATTGAAAATACTGTGGCTTGGATCAGGCACACCTTAGCTTCAAGGTGACATCCCTGCTTTTCAACACTTTGAAGAGGTCCTTTGCAGCAGATTTACCCAATGCAATGCGTCTTTTGATTTCTTGACTGCTGCTTCCATGGCTGGTGATTGTGGATCCAAGTAAAATGAAATCCTTGACAACTTCAATCTTTTCTCCATTCATCATGATGTTGCACATTGGTCCCGTTGTGAGGATTTTTGTTTTCTTTATGTTGAGGTGCAATGAATACTGAAGGCCGTGGTCTTTGATCTTCATTAGTAAGTGCTTCAAGTCCTTTTCACTTTCAGCAAGCAAGGCTGTGTCATCTGCGTAACGCAGGTTGTTAATGAGTCTTCCTCCAATCCTGATGTCCCGTTCTCCTTCATATAGTCCAGCTTCTCAGATTATTTGCTCAGCATACGTATTGAATAGGTACGGTGAAAAGATACAACCCTGAAGCATACCTTTCCTGACTTTAAACCAATCAGTATCCCCTTGTTCTGTCCAAACAGCTGCCTCTTGATCTATGTAAAGGTTCCTCATGAGCACAATTAAGTATTCTGGAATTCCCATTCTTTGCAATGTTATCCGTAATTTGTTATGATTCACACAGTCAAATGCCTTTGCATAGTCAATAAAACACAGGTAAACATCCTTCTGGTATTCTCTGCTTCCAGCCAGGATCCATCTGACATCAGCAATGATATCCCTGGTCCACGTCCTCTTCTGAAACCAGCCTGAATTTCTGGCAGTTCCCTGTTGATATACTGCTGTAGCTGTTTTTGAATAATCTTCAGATTCAGGGAACTCACACAATAAATAGCTGCTGATTTTGAGCTTTTTTTTTTTTTTTTTTAACTGTGCTTTAAGTGAAAGTTTAAAATCAAGTCAGTCTATCATACATAAACTCGCATACAAAAACTTACACACACTTTGCTATTTACTCCTAACTGCTCTCCCTCTAATGAGACAGCACACTCCTTCTCTCTACCCTGTATTCTCCATGACCATTCAACCAGCTCCTGTCCCACTCTACCTTCTCATCTCGCCTCCAGACAGGAGCTGCCCACATAGTCTCGTGTGTCTACTTGAGCCAAGAAGCTCACTCCTCACCGGTATCATTTTCTGTCTTATAGTCCAGTCCAATCCCTGTTTGAAGAGTTGGCTTTGGGAATGGTACCAGCCTTGTGCTAACAGAGGGTCTGGAGACCATGACCTCTGGGGTCCCTCCAGTATCAGTCAGACCATTAAGTCTGGTCTTTTTGTGAGAATTTGAGGTCTGCATCCCACTGTTAGCCTGCTCCATCAGGCATTCTCTGTCGTGTTCACTGTCAGGGCAGTCATAGGTGGTAGCTGGGCACTATCTAGTTCTTCTGGTCTCAGGCTGATGTAGTCCCTGGTTTATGTGCCCCTTTCTGTCTACTGGGCTCATATTTACTTTGTGTCTTTGGTGTTCTTCATTCTCCTTTGCTCCAGGTGGGTTGAGACCAACTGATACATCTTAGATAGCTGCTGGCTAACGTTTAAGACCATTTTAGGCTTTTTTTCTCCTGGTAAACTAAGTTCAAAATCTCTGTCATTCATTCTTCCTTCATTTGCACTCTCCCAATTCTGGGCATCGTATCTCACCTGTGTCAGTGAAAGAGTATTTTAACTGTTCGCAGTTACAACAGAGTGTTGGTCCAGTTACATTCATCTTCATAAAACCTTTAATGGCATCGGTTGCCTAAGAATCAGGTACAAGCTTCCTAGCCTCTGGCCTTCTTGCCCCCATGAGTTGATCCCAGCCTACTTTCCAACTTTATTCCCCATATTGCTGTACCTCTTAAATTTCTCCAGGGCGATCAGTGTTTGGGGGTGTGTGGAATTCAGGAGAAACCACTTTGTGTATTGTCCACCTCTCCTCAGAAATACGTTTCCATGTAAGCCTGACCTCCACTGCATCAGGTGGAGAACAGCAGATATTCAGAGAGCTCATTCGTTCAATAAACATTTATTAAATCCAAGCCATGGGGAGCTGTAGAAGAATTTTAGAGCAGAATTGTGAAATTATCAGACATGCCTTTAAGGAGACCATTCTGGCAGCAGAGTGAGAAATGAGAGTGTGGAGACCTGCTGAGACATGGTTTCAGTAATTCAGGCAAGAAATGGGGAGCCCGTGAACAAGGTGGATCAGTGAGTGCAGGAAGTGGGAGAGGGTTTCAAGAGATGCCAAGGAGGTAAAATCACCAGGATTCAGTCAACACCTGTAGGGAACGGACAGGCATGGCAGGGTCAGTGGAGAACCAGAGACCGAGGGCTCGTTTGTGGTTTCTGGCTTGGGCATCCACGAAGAAGGGGTGAAGGAGGAGGAGTGTATGTGGGGGAAAGGTGAGGAGTCAGTTTTAGCCTTGTTGAGTCTGAGGCACCTGTGGAGCATTTGGAGCCCCTGGGTGGTACAAACAGTTAACAAGGTCAGCTGCTAGCCTGAAGGTTGCTGGTTTGAGGTCATCCAGATGTGCCTGGGAGGAAAGGCCTGGCAATCTACTTCCAGAAAATCAGCCATTAAAAACTCTGTGGAGCACATTTCTACCTGACACACATGGGATCGCCTTGAGTCAGAGTCAACTCCATAGCAACTGGTGGGAGATCCAGGTGGAAACGGGCATCAACTGACGGTCGGATTTAGGTCTGGTGCTCAGGAGGATGGACAGGATGGAGTGTTATCAGCCATGCTGTAGTGGTGAATTTGGGTTGAAAAGCCCCGCATCTGACTCATGTAGTCTCCCCTTGCATATTGCTAATTTGTTTTCAGAGTAAAAACAAATTCACCCTGTGTTTTGGATAAATGGACATTGCATCCTGGCCCCCCACCGAGCACTGCATGCTTCTGCTGCTGTTCCCCACCCAATACTTCCTTCTTGAAATGCACTCCCCATTTCCACCCCCCTGGTGGCGCAGTGCTTAAGAGCTTAGCTTCTATCTAAAAGGTTGACAGTTCGTATCTACCACCTGCTCCTTGGAAACCCCATGGAGCAGCTCTACTCTGTTCTATAGGGTTGCTATGAATTGGACTTGACAGCACCTGGTTTTTTGGCCCTCCGCTCCCTTCAAGTCCAGCTCCTACCCTTATTTTGAAACCCAGTAGATTTCTGGATTCCATCTCCTAAGTGTTATTATTGTCCCTTCCAACTCCCCAAACACTTTCTGTCTTTGATAAATTTATCGCTTTAAAAAAACAATATAGTAATTTCTGAATTCATCTTGATATCCTTACTAGGTTGTAAACTTTTTGAGGTCAGAATTCATGCTGGATTTACCTTTTTCACCCCATATGGTAACTTATGCAATATGGAGACAGAGCTTAGGAAGCCTAGAGCTATGCATAGTTGATATCTCCCTTGAACTGTCCTTTTCTCATGTCAGTTTGTCCTTCGTGATTTTGGCAGGTGTGGGTCCACTCTCTTCAGATGGCTGTCTCCAATATTCAGTACAGTTGACCATAGTAACAGTTTTGTGTCCATATGCCTTAGAGATGAGGGGTTGGTTGTTTTCTGGCTTAGCCCTGTTTTGGCTTCAGGTGTCGTGTCCTTCCTGGTGTGTTGGCTCAGTAAGTCAGTGATTCTGAGTTTTAACTGCTGGTTGGACTTGTAGCCTGATGACCTCCTTTAGCCTGCTGCTTTCATCCCCTGGGCCAGGACCCTACGACCACCTTACAGACTCTGCCATGAACATGGCCCCACCTTGGGATATCCCTTTTGGATAAGAAGAAGAAATAAAAAAAAAAATATTTCTCCCTTAATTCCTGGTGGATTCTCAAGTGGTCCTTCATCCAAGTGCATGAGTCCCCTCTGCCTGCAGTGATTAAAAATAAAATCCTCAGTAGTGGTGAGAGAGCTTTTCTCCTTTTTGGTTTTATTAATCTCCCTGCCCTCTGGTTCATTAATTTCAAGTCGTGATGTGGATGAGTTTAGCAAGCCTCGTGGGCCCACCATGTACTAGGCCTTTGCCTGTGTGAGGGGTGGGTCGGGAGCTGGAGGGCTGTGTGGGTGCAGAGCTCAGTAAGTCTTGAGCTTATTCTATAGGAGCCTGTAGCATGACAACAAGGTATGACTATGAGATCTGAAGCATGAGTTGAATCTAGCCTACAGACACATTTTCTTTGGCTTGCGCCTTTTTTTTTTTTTTATTGTACTTTAGATGAAGGTTTACAGAACAAACTAGCTTCTTATTAAGTAGTACACATACTGTTTTGTGACATTGGTTATCAGCTCCACAACATTTTTTTTTTTAATGGAGAAAGTTTACCTAAAATCTGAACTCTTGGTTTCTCTTGAAAAACTGGAAGTTCTGGCTCCCCTGGCCCCATGTTTCCAAGGAGCAGCACCTGGCTCGCACTATGTAGTGACCACCCTGGTTGGACAGATGGGGTGTGAGCTCCAGATCAGCTCATGCCCACCAATCCCTGTTAGTCCACACCTGGCTTCTGTCCTCATTTACATGACCTGTCTGGGTCACACCCCTATCACCTGCAGCCTCTGGCTGCACTGAAGGTGTGTGCTGAGTGCTTTGGTGGCACGGAGGACAGCCTCTTTAGCCAAACCAGAGTGCAGGGGGACCACAAAGGCTAATGTCAGCTCAAAGGGTGAGTGATTTAGTCAGGTGAAGAGAGGTGGGAAGGACATCGTGGAAGGAAATAGTATAGGCAAATGCACAGAATTAAATCCAAAACAGCATGGCGTACTCTGAGCAATTCTCTGTCAGTCACATACTATGTTGTCCTTGTCCTTTCTGTGGTGGGGAAGGATGGGCAGAGCTGTCCTCATTGGCCCATTTTGGAATCTGTCTTATGGTGATTGTCCTTTAAGATAATCTTTCAGCCCCAGAAAAATGTAGTAAAAGGCAACCCCCTTTTGATGCATTCCTTTGGTTTTGGAACATGTAGTCTGTCTGACCCCAAAATGGGACTTGGAGTCCTTCCGATGAGGAAGTGTAGGACTGGGAGGGAAAACTGGGCTACTGGGTTCTGCTCTGCCCCTAACTTGCTGCCCGCTCTCAGGCCCAGCCAAGACACCCAAAGTTCCTGGGTACCACCCGTCTTCGTACTCATCTATAAAATTAGTGATTCAGTTTTATGGGGTTTCTAGGATTGGCTTACAGCCCCAACACACTGTAGTTTTGGGATGGCAAGAGGGCCCTTCAATGGGTCTGGGAGGTCATCCAAAGCAATATTCAATACACCTGACCCATGACTAGAAATAAGGCCACAGGTAGGAAGGGAAAGTGGTTCGCCGCCTTCAGGGCTTTGTTTGGCCCTACTTTCCACCAGCTCTTAGACTCTGGGGTAATTTATTTTGCTTGTCCCAGCCTTAGTCTCCCTATTTGTCAAGTGTTGTAATAGTGAGTGAGAATTAGACACCACGTGTCAGAGATCATGTGCCCAGCAAATGATTTCGATAATGCAACTAGCTACAGTAGAAGTGATAAGTACAATTTAGTATCGAACCGTGTGTCCATACTGATGTGGAGGAAAGATAGACAAAACTGGGCTTTATCAGGTCTCCCTGTTTTTTGGCCCTAATGGAGCCTGACTCTTACCACTTTTCTCATAACTGCTATGAACAACCTCAAGTCCTTCTGGAAGTACGTTGGTTATGAATTATAAATAAATAAATAAACCCTAGCTGTGCTACTACCCAAGTTGCGATCATATTTGGGATATTAGAAGTCCAGTTTATGTAGCCATGATCTCTCAGTGGCTTGCCTGAATTGCTGGTTTAAGATTAGGAGTAGATTTTAGTAGATAAAAAATAAGATGCATTATTTCCCACCTT